>NC_052958.1:10783650-11114275 GCF_013358895.1 Oreochromis aureus | reverse complement strand
GCTCTGCTTTCCCTGCTCACTGTTACTGAAGGGTTACAGGTTACTGAACACTGACAGTACAATGAACCTAAGTCTTTGGTAAAGACTGTAACAGCTTTTCTGGCATGGGGACAACCGCATGCACACATGCACACACACACACACACACACACACACACACACACACACACACACACACACACACACACACACACACACACACACACACACACACACACACACACACACACACACACACACACACACCAAACTACCTTGAGGTCTTCCTCCAGTTGCTGTTTTTCTCTGAGTTTCTGGAAGTCACCGCGTGCCTTGGCCTTCTCTCTCTCCTTGGAAAACTCTCTGGGAGGAGGGGAGCAGAAGAGAAGGAGCGGGGCAGAGAGTTGACGGGAAAGAGAGAGCAAACAGAGAGAGAGACAGGAAAGAGAATCTGAAAATCTTGACTAAGGTTTTGGCAAAATCATCATGTGACAAAAGTGATCAAGTTCAAAGAAAAGGATACTTCGGAAAGAAGAAGAGGGAAAACCCTGCCAGAGAGAAGAAAAGTTAAGTAACGAAAGAAAAGTTTTGCCACGGAGAAACGGTGTTAGTATGCAAATGCAGCTTTTGGTTTCCTAGAATATAGATCTTTATACCTTATTAATAATTCTTTACATATCAACCACTCAAATAATGAAATACCATTCAAGCCAGCTGGGGTTCCATGACAGATGATGAGGACTGATCCCATGTGATTCACATAGACAAAAGGATGAACCAAATAAAAAGTGAAAGGAAGTGATGCAGCAGGAACCCTATTCATTTAGGCTGTTGCACTGTTGATGAATTGCACCACCTTTTCTCAGCAGGGAATAGGTGATGATTTCTGGCTACTGCATGCTCAGCTAATATGATAAAAAGCTACAGTGAAAAGTCTGCCTATTGTAAAAATTTACTAAATATTAAAGCTCAAGACTTAATTTATCTGTAGTGGACCCCAGGTGCATCCAGGCCAGCTGGGAAATGGGATTCCTGTGGTGTTTTCTGGGTCTACCCCAGGTTGCAATGTGCTTGCTACAACCCCGGAGGGAGGCACAAAGAGGGCGCCCTCACCAGCTGCACAGCCTCAGCTGTTGTCAAATAGTTGGAAAGGTGGCTCTGCACTAAGGTCATCCTGCATCACTGAGCTCCTAACCTTTTGCCCGCCAGCTCATTCTTTCAGTTACTTCTTAGAGACATTGATTGCAGAAAAAAGTTACAGGTTTGTACCTCACCTGGATTTCGTTTTTGTGCACAAAGAACACGTGCAGAAAAAATAATTTAAGACAATTAAAACCAACGTGACCAGCGAGTGTGAAATATCATATCATTATGATGAAATTCAGTGAAATTGCTTCCAGGTGACAGGAGGGAAGAAAGAATTGAGGAACACTTGATTAAACGGTGCACTCGGGGAAGGTCAAAGACAGGTTAGAACCAAAGATCCAGTCTGAACAAAGGAAATTCATTCAGATGAGAGCTGACAGGAGCTGGGAGACTTGGGAATTTTTGCAGTTAAAACGTGAACAAATTCATATTTAAAGGCCTGTTGGAAAATAAACACAGCAAATGCCTCCTTGTTGTGAATATTTTACATAGAAGAACTTCCCTACGTTCGTTTTGAACATTCAAGTGGGACTCCTTTTGAAGCTCAGGCTTAAGCGTTATCTGAATATTCCTAATCAGATTTCAAGCAATTAGCACAAAGGTTTTAAGAGAGGTTGTGTAGGCTGTTAGCGTTTCACCGCTCTCCAGAGATCAAGAACTGATGAAACTCTTGGCATTGTTATTGACTTTTTTTTGGTTATGTCTATTGGCTGGACAGAATTTAAGTGTGTTTGAGGGTATCTGTGTGAAATTTAGGGGAATGATGGAACCTCAGATTGAACTGCAGACTCCACACTCAAACCCACAACAGCAGATCAATGAGCATTAGGACAAACAGCTATTGTCCCACTTGTCATAACATTAGCAGGAGATCCAATCCTATTGATCTGGGCTTGTGCAGTTCAGTGTGCATATCCTGTATGTGTGTGTGCGAGTGTGGCCTTGAGTGCTAAATCCTTAGGCTCCACGCTTGTTTTCCAATTCTCCACTGTCTCACCTTTCTGTCCTCAGTCATCTTTTAATTCTCCTTTCTCTACCTACTCATTCTCTTTCGGTCGAGCCCCTTTCTCCATCGTCTCTGTTTACGTATTACATCAAATCCAGACAAACACAGTCACACCCTATGCCTATGTCTCTACATCCGTCACTCTCCTTCTTCCTGTTTAGCCATTAGTTATTATGCCAATCTGAGACCTACACACACCATGGAGTAACCAGTTGGTAAAAGGTCAGGCTGTGTAGTGAGCTGACAGCATCATTAGTCAGAAGTCAGACAAAGAGTCGGACAACCAAACCCCCCAAGCTGTTTGGTACAGATAGACCTCTATTATTTTCCCTACAATGCTGCTGCCACCTCTCCTGAGGGTATCAAGTCAGATTCAGGTCAGTCAGTCAGTCAGGGGTGAGACATCTGACTCTAAAACCTGTTCCCTGGCAGAGCTGATCTTGGAACTGAGAAGTTTAAGATGTTTTTAGGTGGCAACTGATATAATTCTGTTACTGCTGAAGAGTGTTGGTCAAGTTACTTGAAAAAAGTAATCAGTAACTAATTACTGATTACTTCCCCCCAAAAGTAATCCAGTTACTTTACTGATTACTTATTTTCAAAAGTAATTAATTACTTAGTTACTTAGTTACTTTTTAAAAACACAATTTACAACCTGAATAGGTGATAAAGCGATAGATCTTTCAGCCCAATTCTACTTTTTCTGCATAATCCATCATACAAAATGTAATCAAATGGAAATGTCTCTTTTAAAACTTGTTTTATTAGTTTTAATCTTTTAACTTTATGCATCAAGCAAAAAAAATTAAATTATACACAACATTCTCTGACTGGAAGAAATTTGTTTAACATTTAAACCTATTTTCTGCACATTCCAGCACATAAAATAAAATATTTTTTTGTGTTTACACTCACTCTTTCAAACAGATGCAAGTAAAACACAGCAGAAAATAAATAAAGTCAAAGGCTAGTTGCTCTATTTTCACCTGTAAAGCAGGACTGGGGTAGGCGGAGGTTTACCCTGGTGCAGGTGTGCCTGCGGTCAGTGGAAGAATCCATGAGTTTCTCTGTGAATTTCCCATTACAGTCGTAGCTTGGAAGTTAAGGGGTTTTAAGCTGTAAAAGAAGTTTTCTTCCACGCACAACGGACACTAATGTTTTTGTCACTTTTTATGGAATCAAACTCAAAATAAGGTCAGTACTTCCACGCTTTAAACGCTGCACGCTCATACTCTCTCCCCGTGCTTGATATATTATCCATTGTTGATCTGCAGACAGCTGTTGTCACGAACGTCGCACTAAACACGTCACTATCATGAGACATTCTCGCAAAAACTCACGGTTTTAGTAGCGCAGTAACGCACCGTTCCTGATAACGGTAATCTAATTACCGTTTTGCAATGGTAATCCTTACATTACTCGTTACTTGAAAAAAGTAATCGGATTACAGTAACGCGTCACAAGTAACGCGTTACTGCCCATCTCTGACTGCTGAATTCAGATACATCTTCGTACATGTTTTTGTGTATTAACTGCTGGTCTATAAACAGCTTTAATCACAAGGGTTCTTTGTTTACATATTAATTCCTTAAAAAAACAAAATGAGATGGTAGTTTTTCCACCCTGCATCAGTGCTGAAAACAGAGCACTTCACTTCACAATAGCACTAGTGCTATTTTACAGAAACAGCAGTGGAGCCTTGTAGTAAGAGAAACAATACCCAGAAGGTTTCAGTGGTCTTCGAGCCAGATGCTCGAGTATGATTTCACTACAGTCAGCTACAGTGATAAAAAAAAATCTATGTGCAGTCAGCATTGCTCAGTTGGAAGAGTCACAAAGCCTCAGATAGATGGTCTTGTAAAGCAACCAAATGGGACTATATAGAAACACATTCTTGTACATGCTTTGTACTCATTAAATATAAACGCCAGCAGCAGCAAAAGGCAGGAAGGAGAAGGAAGTGAAGAGATCCCTCAAGCAAAAGACCAAAAGCAAAATTCTCCAAGAGCAGCAAAAAGGCAAGAAAGAAAAATTAGTTTCAAACGACCTTTGACCCTGCCCTTACCCGCTCAATACCCCCAGAACCAAGTTTAGCACAAAGAAGGATCCGATGATGATTAAGGTGACAAAATAGACCCAGGGCCACTTGTAACCTACAGCATCATTCACCTAGGAGGCATCAAGATAGGGGGCAAAGGGAGGAGATAGAAGGATGGAAGATGGGAAGTGGATGGATGGTAAAAATAGAGGAAAAAGTAAGACAAGAAGACAGGGGATTGATGGAAAAGGCAGGGAGTGGTAAGATGATGGGGAAGGGAGAAAGGAGAAGGGGGGATAAGGGAATGAGTTAGATCCTTGGTGAAAGTTCCCAACAGATGGAACCGTTTACCTCTGCTTGTTCCCTGCTGGGATTATGGTGCATTGATATTATTTGTCAGTCACTTAGTGTGCCACGTGGCAAAGTATTTGGGCGGGACTTTTAAAACAGTGAAACCTATAGGAGGCTGCGAGTCTCACGTGACAAACAAAATAAATGAATCAATGCATTCCTGCAAGAAAAAAAAAGAAGTCAGAAGTTTAATAATCACATAGGTCATTCTACTTCCACTGTCATTCTTCTTTTTCATCCTTAATCATTGGAGAAATAAGAGTGTAGTTAGACAAATAAAGAGACTGTGCACCAAGACTCCCATGGACTGGAAATAGACATCAAGTCAAAACCATTCTCTCCCAATTTATTCACAATTATTTTTTGATATTATCATCATTATTATTACCATCATGTGTGATCTGCAAACAATGTTTTTCACGGACGCTTAAAAAAATGCTTTTCACTACTCATTGCAGCCTGCTGTTTCATAATTTCCATATTTAATGCCACATTTCCTCCAGACTCCACTCTGTCCTTATTGTGTTTTCCCTGTTGTGCAAGCTTTTTTAGCATTCCACCTCCACGGCTGACCTGAGGGGTGAATTATTTATACCCCAGTGTGTCCCTGCAGACCGGGAGGCGCTTGTACTGAAACAGTGTGACTTGGCAGAGTGGGGTAAAACAGCACCCAGCGAGCCTGCTCGAGCAGTATTTGTTGAAACAAAACACACAGCGCAGCACATGCCTTTAAACAAATATAAACACTCTGCAGCTGCGTGCACAAATGCAAAAATAAAAAAGATAAATGCTAACTTGCAAGAGACAAACGTGCATGTAAGCTAAAAAAACATGTAGGAACACAGTAGTGTTCATTTTAAATTGAAATGTTTTAAGTTTTGGAAATGTGTAAATATTTGTGTGTATGTGTCTACCTGTTCAGCACAGACAGGTGGGCAAACTGACATGAACACGACAGATAGACGCGGGGTCACTCACAGCTTTTTCTGAGTGCTTTTGCGTATTTCTTTCAGGCTTGTGCCAAAGGATTGATTGAGTGAAACAGAAAGGGAAGAGAGCGAAAGATTTTCCTCAGTTCAGTGATCATCATTTTATCTTTCCTCAACAACAGAGGACTACAGTTGTCTAGCTCTACTTTTTCTGGTGGAATGATGAGGTGAGACTGCTGTCAGCACACGGCTCTTATTTGCATCTAATTTATTATTTTACTGGGTCTGTATGTATGTATGTGTTTAAACATGTGACTTAATGACAACAAAAAGAGAAATAATAAGAAAAAACTTATTATTAAAGTCTTGTAACATCGTCATTAATCACATTTAAAATAGTAAATAAAGCCACACAACACACCTACTGCACATACACACGTAATAACAGCATAACCTCTTACCCGCTCAACACTCCCAGAACGAGATTGAGAACGAAAAAAGAGCCGAAGATGACAAGAGAGACAAAATAGACCCATGGCAGCTCATAGCCCATAGCATCCTGCATCTGAGAGAGAGAAAAGGCATAGAGGAGCGAAGAAGAAAGAAAAGGAGAAAGAGAGAGGAAGGAGAAAAAGGGGGGAGTAGCACAGATGTGGAATCAACAGGTGGGTGAGAAAAGTAGGGGAAGAACAGGAAACATGACAGAAAAGGTTTTGAGAAGGTTGACAGAGAGAGGATGAAGTCACGGATGAGTCAGGGCGGTAGAGGTCAAGGACAGGAAAGTGTGTTAGAGAGAGAGGTTAAAAGGAGATAAAAGCAGGAAAAAAGAAAAGGAGCAGTGCATGTTAAAAGAGCAGCAGATAGCAGCGAGAATGGCATAATTGTATGATTAAAACTGACTATAAGCCTTTTATCCTTTGCTTGGAGAGCAGGCAGACCACGATCCACAATTAAGAACATTTAACCGCTTTTGTAATTTAATGGCAAACCCTGGCTGTAATTTAAAAAATCTCTTTAAACAGTTCCACAGTAACTTAAGTAATTTCATCTTAGATTGGTGAATGGATCTAGAAACAAAGATATAACAGTATCAAGAGAGATTAATGTGGAAATTGTTGAGATGAATAAATGGGGTGGATATATATAGCAATCGATGCTGACAAAGTGAGCAGTTTAGCATCCAGGATTTTACTTCAAAACAAAAGTCACATTATTAGACTATTAAATTACTGATTAGATTGAGGTTGTAAATGTAAAGGTTAGGTTGTTTTAAAGAAAAAGCGGATAATAATATGATAAGGCTCTTAATTAAAGAATTTAACAGAAAGACTGAGGGACCGAGATGAAAAAAGGGAGAAGGCTGATAGCGGGTTTATGTGCTGTGACAGCAGCAAATGTTACATGTTGATATTTTGTAGTGAAAGTGTGTGACGCTGAAAATTATGTAAAATTACAACACTAACAAAATATTGTCAAAGGACTGGTGCTTCAATCATTCGAAGATTTAACATTTTAATTTGTTATAAGAGTGCTGTGTGTAAATATATACAGGAAACTGCAGTAGATGAAGCAGGAATAGCAGAACGGATGTAGACCTAATAACTTAACCAACAAGCACATATTGGATGCACATTTTTACGTGATATCCCTACAGTGGCTCTTAAGAAAACATCAGGAATAGAAAAAGCACATAAACCACAGTGGAAGTTTAATAAAACACAACGGAAATAGAAAAACAATGAAGCGAAAGTGAAAACAAAAAACCAGAAAACTTTTGGGGAGACTATAAGGTGACGGAACAGCTGCGGAAGTGACAAGCTAACAGTAAATAGCTGATAGCAAGAATGTATCTACGTTATTATATGAATCATGTGATTAAAACAAACATACCTTCCATCTTTTTAACCCTCACAACACCGATGAACCCTCTGGTTATTTTAAGCGTGTCTTGGGATGCGTTGGTTTCTGTCATTTCTGCAGCTGGTTCGTCACGGTATTGTGTCCCCAGAAACACTTCTGTTGTGTTTTGTGGAATTTTCGGGGGTTTTTTCTACTTGTACTGTGTTTTAGTCAACTTCTTTTTTGTTTTAATCAATTTCAGCTGTGTTTTGTTTGTTTGTTTTTCATTTCCTTGGTGTGTTGTTCAGCTTCTGTTTTTTGCAGTGTTCTTCTAGTTGCTGTTATTTTCTTAAGCTGCGGTCCATTTGACCTCTCAGTGGCATGTAGATCTCAAACACAAGAGAAATTTGTTTTGCTACTTTTTGTAACTAATTTGTAACCATTTCATAAAATGTCAAGCCAGAAAGCTAATGCATTTACTTCCCTACAAGATAAAACTTTCAAAAATGCAATTACAACAAAGCACTTAAAGCTGTTCTAAAGGTTTGTCCAGCATCTTGAAAGCCCTTTTGTTCTAATTTACCAAGCTCTACTTGATTTGATTAGCAGGGAAACTTGTCCCTGCGGAAATATTTAGTTGTCTGTGGCCCCATGTTTGCTCACTTGACACTGAAATCAAGCGTAGGGATTCTACACACGTTCTAAATGAATCTGCGGCTTCAATTACACAGTGTATTGTCTGCATTGATTTAACCTGAGATAGAAGCTGACTCTGTGTGTGTATTTGTTCAGTCTTTGTATATGCACCCACCTTTCTAAAACAAGTGTTTTTGTTATTGTGTTATACTCCTTTCTCAAAAGCACTCATCTGGCACTGATGTTACAGATACAGTATAGAGGCTCCACGCACCAATCCCTCTGGCACTCACTAATCCACACAAACACAAAAACACTGCTTTGGTGTCCGACTCACCCAGTACAGCACGTCCGTCCAGCCTTCCATGGTTATACACTGGAACACCGTTAACATGGCAAAGGCAAAGTTGTCGAAGTTTGTGATGCCGTCGTTTGGGCCCTCCCACCCCACTCTGCACTGTGTTCCATTCTGCGTGCAATGTCGACCATAAGCTCCATCAGGTGCACACGGTGCTGGCTTTTCCTCTGCGATAGTGCCTGTGACAAAAGAGAAAAAAGTGGCAATGGCCATTTTTTAAAAATTTTTCAGATATCTTACAAATAATGTCTTTTTTGTGGCTTTAATGATGCACTGTTGAGGAGGGTCAGAGGTGGAAAATTAGATTGAATTACACACAAAGATCATTTTCTGTTGTACAAGGGAATAAAAACAGTTCAACAAGACAGCTATAATTTATTTAGAAACCACAGATGTAGTGAGTTAAACTTCATAGAAAAAGCCATTTTTAGCTTTTACCCATCATGATTTTTAATGTAGAAATCAAGCAGCATGAAGCCAACTTAAAAGTAGCAAAAACCACAGATCCTCGAAAGCTTGCTTGAGGCATGCTCTAAAAGGAGGTCACTCGTCAAGGATTCACATGTTACGATAACCAAATTTATAACAGAAATAAACATGTTTAGAAGCTGGTATAAAAACATTTTGTGCTCTGTAGCTGCCAACTGTAAATTTTCACATAACCCACTGTTTTGAGTTTATTTTGCATTGGTAGCGCGTGCAAGTTTCACTTCCAATAATTCTGTCACTTTTTGGGATTGTGTCATATTAAAACATACTGCAAACTATAAGTTGCTCACTTTTTTTCTATTGTGTTTTGTTTTAAGCCTGTTTTTCACTCGCCAAAGTTAGCATCTCATGTAACAATGCAGTGACTTTACACAGGCCTAGAAAGCAGTTGGCAATTGTCTGCTAACCACTGGCTGCTAGGATTATTCCTTACTGGTTGCAAGAGGTTGCTGGCTTACGCTGTGAAATCAGTTGCTAAGCTCCAGTCATACATGTCTAGAGACCAGTCAGCTACCCCCTGTAATCAGCGATTGCCAGGGAAAAGTTGCTTACAGTAGCTAATTGCAAAGAGGTTGCAAACAAACTGCCTTGTGATTGCCACTAACTGTGAAGACATGGAATATGCTGAAATATGTTGATTTCAGTGGCAAAGCACCGCTTACTTTGAAGGTGAACTGTCTCTGCTTCCAGTTTGTGTCATACTTTTTCCAGTTAGTTAGCGTGTTTGCAGACAAATTGGAGTCTTCCATGCAAACTATGGGTGAAAGCAACCAAAGCAATCATAAAGATAAAGATAAAGATAAAGATGACCTTTATTAGTCCCACAGGTGGGAAATTTGTTTTGTTACAGCAAAAGTGCAAAGTTATGTAGCAGAAATTAGAAACACTGGAATGCAATAAAATAAAATAAAATAAAATACTACATACACAATAGAATAAAAATAGAATAATATATACAATAGAATAAAATAGAATACAAATACTATATACAACTGAGTAAGAAAATACAAAAGTACAAAAGTGGAAGCTTTTGGTATGGCACCTGTTTGCAACTGAGTTTATCCTATTTGTCAGCACTAGCAATAGCAGAAGCTTCAAGCTTCAAAACTCTAGTCAATGTTTCATTTCAAGGGAATATCCATGTACTATTTATGATATATAGTGGCGACTGGATCCTTGTTATCAAAATTCTCCTTGAGATCATGACTCCCTATGCTTTTGTTTACACAGACTTTCAGCTTTTTATCGAGCATACTTTTCTAACTCAGCTGCTCGTCTTTTGAACTGCAGATCCCAGCAGGAGAGATTTACACCCATCCAAGCAGTGCTCACTGAACATTTTGATTTTTTGCTACGGGAAGCTCTGTTACAGATTCAATCCATTCACATAAAAAAAAGAGGTTGAAAGGCTAAAAGGACACAGTGAAATAACACCAAACAAAGGCACCATGAAAAAAATCAATGTGGAAAAAGTGTTTTACTAATTATACAAAACAAGCTCTCCAGGGTGATGTATAGGATAGCAGAGTATTCCACTGGCACTTACCCTGTGGAAAGCTAATGCCTCTCAGGGGATGTATAACACCATCATAATAACACTCCAGTCCATTATACCTGAGGCCCTTTGCTGAAAATTGTTTCAATCATTTATGGCAGCTGTTGTTTCAATTATTGCTCAAATTGTTCCTGCTCAGAAACCTAAATGATGGTTTGAATAATTAATTGATGTGATCATTTAACTGTTTAAGGTTTGTTTGCTGATAAAGTTTTACAGTAGAGTTCAAATTTATGCAAAGACCAGTCAAACTAAAGACCTTGAACATCAAAGTTTGCACTTTGGTGTTTGTGTTTAAAGGGTTTGTGTGGTTATTCATGTGTTTATATGGGGCTTAGGGTGTGTCTGTATGTGAATAAATGCTAACCGAAGCATGCCTGCACATACACTTCAATACATGCTTTGATCATGTATCTAAGCAACTGAAATGTTGTGTGCCATTGGCTGTGTTTGATCGTGCATGTTTTTATTTATATCTGTGCATCAGTGCTTACAAATAGGTATTCTACGAGTGAGTGTTTGTGTGTACCTGTTAGGTTATGAACGCAGGTCTTGTGCATCTTGCCCATGAAGAGCTCCAGACCGATGATGGCATAGATGATGATGACAAAGAGGACCAGCAGGGCGATATGGAGCAGAGGAACCATGGCTTTGATTATGGAGTTCAACACTACCTGTAAACCTGGAGGAGGCACACATTTGCTAAGAATCCAAAAATGCATATGAGAGTGTACAGAACATCTGAAAAAAGCATACAGTTCTTATAAAATCTGAGGATTGGTGACTTACTGTCATTAAAAATCATTATTGGCACCTCATATACCAGCATTGTCATAATGAATCACCATGCAAGCACTTAAGCTGACTGTTATATTTCATCTGAAGCTTTAATATTGCTTTTGTACAGATATTCTACTGAAAGGTATGACTTCTATTAATTTTAGGCAAAGAAAAAAACATGGTATTTTCAAATGCAAATTTGTCTATGAGCAGAACACCTTTCCAGTTAATTTTATAAATGCTTTGATGAACAAAAGCTCAGTGCTCTGCATATTAATAACTTAAAACAAGAGGAGCAAAAATATGTTGCTGCTGAAGAGGTGTAACAATACAAAAGGCAGTAGGAGAAATAATGGGTTTATTTAACTGACTAATTTGTTAAACTAAATTAAGAACAAAAAAGCTCACAGGCTTGCGCATATAGACGAGACCAGTTTATTAGATTACACTCGTATTATTTCATCAGTTACTCTTTTGAACTTTTTAAAACGCAACTGCAAAATCAGTGTGGTGTCATGGAGCGAGGAACACTTAGATAGTTGCTGGAACAGCAGTTTTTCCACTTGTCAGTCGTGAATAACTGGCATGGCTAAGATGTCTAGATTGTACAACCTCATGTTTTTCTTCCTTTAATGATCAGCCTTTAATAAAAAGATAATAAATTCCACAGCACATAAGCAACTGGACGCCATCTGTGCGTAAGTCAGCTGGCAAACACGCTGTTGATCAGTTGCCATGACTGCCATGACTGAACGCACAGCCCACAATGGCACTCAGCACTTTTACACCAAATGACAAAGTGATAGCTGTGCACTTGCATCCTCTGCATTTGTTTGCAAGTGTAATGGACATAAAGGTGGAAACACACTATTTTGATTAAGAGTGTCTTCACAGACAAGCATGCACATAAATCGTCCACCTCTGAAAGTCTCTGCATTTCTGACAACGGGGCAAGAAGAAGACTGGGTGTGAGTATATGTGTGTCATCATGTGTGGCGTCAAGCACCAATGCGAGCTTCAATCTCTGGTCCATTCCACCCCCCCACCACACCCAATCACCATTCACACCTGATCCCCAGAGCACCATTTGTGCTCCTGCTTTTCTCTCTTTCATTCTTCTTTTTTACTTCCATAGCTCTCTTTACTTACTCGGTACTCCAGAGACCAGTCTGAGGGGTCTGAGTACTCTGAATGCCCTCAGAGCCTTGACATCAAAGCCCGCTGCTTTCCCTCCAATAGGAGTAGCCCCGTCCCCTTTTGTGGCCTGCTCCAAGATTGCACTGAATAACCTGTAAGACAGAAGGTAATGACTTCAATAACCATCATTTTCACATTGACATCCCATTTCCACATACTAGAGAATATATGCGATAAAGAGATACAGCTGTAATAACCAGTTGGTGTCATTAGACAGATTTTTACATCTTTGTTTGCCACTTTAGACATTGGCAGTAGTGTTGCACAATATCAGGTTACAGTTGAAAAGAAAAACAATTCTTTGACAGAAAATTAAGCAGTATGCGATGGGTAATTGGAAAATGCAAATCGGAAAAGGTATGATTGAGGCAAAATTTTAATACTGTTGTCGAGGTAGTGTGGGCTTGGCCTTTTTATACACTTTTTTCATTAATCCTATACCAAATGAATCACCAGTGGAAACATTGCAATATAAGTGAAATGTGCTTACAGCAGCCAAATTTGGGAACAGATTTTTAGAAGGTAAAGGCCTGGTGAAGTCATCAGTCTCGTTTCACAATTTGACTCTTGAAGAAACTCGAAAGCAAAAAATAAAACAGCTTAGGAAGTTATCCTTCCAAGAAAACAATCGAAAGTGTTTCATCTGTTCCCTCTGTCTTTCGCAGATAAGGAAATGTGAGGCATGTGGCTTTAATGATTTGACAGTCAGCTCCACAGAAGCCTGTGACTGTAGTGAAGAGAGCTGCACAGTCAGGTTATGTGGTACTATGCAGAAAAACTCTCTTTTAAAATGCCAAATGTATTTTTACACTCTTGCCCTTTTTAGTTATTACCCTCCATGAAAACAGAAACATCCAGCCAAGAAAGATTTAAGCAAGAACTGCTCATGAGTTTAAATTAATGGACTTTGGTCAAAATGTGTGAACACTTTACTTTGGTGAAATTCAGGTCTGGGACTGATTTTCATACTTTGGGCTACTGAACTTTAGTCACAGTGACCAGCAATTACCAACCTTGGGACTGAAAAAGACATCATTAAAGAAAAGGGCCAAAATAGCTAAACAGCTGCACTCTGAGGATGGCCTTGATTTTGGGTTTGAAGGGTCACAAGCCAATAAGGTTGGGCAGCACTGTTTTACTGTAGAGCAGTAAAAGTTTGTGGTAAATGTAAAGTGAAATGTCGTATAACGCGACAGTGCCCATGAGTGCTAACCGAGGTCGATGAAGTCATAATTTCTCACATTGGTCTGCAAGAACTTGGGATGAAATACAACACCGATCCCATCAGGCAGGCTAGTGCCCAGAAATGTCTTGAATGACATGATCAGCAATCACACTGTACTCTTCAGGTTTCCATACATATTTGTCAGTGTAAAGCAGAAGTGTAATCTTCAATGAAGAGCTAAATATGCTCTTTTTTACGCTCCCCCCTTTTGTTAACTATTATCCCAATGAAATTATTGACATACATCCCTTCGGTGTAAGTGACTCACAAGCTTGAATTTATGTACGTCCAGCTGAGCTTATCACTCTCCCCTTCCTGTCTCTGGCTCTCCGAGATCCTTTAGAAATCACCATACAATACCATTTTCCAGCTAGCGTGGCTCAAAGGCCAGTCAGTGGCGCGTTAGTCATGGAGAATTATCAATTAGCACAGATGAAATGGCCACTTGAAAAGGCCTCTCAAAACATATCTCCCTCTCTCTCCCTCTCACCCTCTCTCTGCCTCTCTATTTCGCACTACCTCCCTCTCAATTTGATTAACTCTCTTTTCCTCTCTCTCCCCCTCTCTCTTGGTGGGAAGCACTCCTTTGAAACTGAGCACGAACAGTACGTCAGAGATTCACAATTTTGCACCACCAGCATGTTCTTTTGTTGTAGGGTGTTTAAAGGTAATTAGAGCCTCGGAGTGTAGCACCACATTGTGAGCTGTATACATCCACAGCTAAGGATAGTACCAACCGCATGCATTCAGAAGGAGAAAAAGGCTGAGAGGTATCACAGACGTCAAAATGTCAACACCGCGTCGCTTGAGAAAAAATATTTACACTTAATTATTACAGTTTTAAAAGCTTGAGCATGTTTAAATAGTGATTCTTGAAGCGATGTAAATGGCACTTGTAGCCAAGTGTGCCAAGCTAAATGCAGAGTCTCTGCTTTACATTTAGATGGCACTACAGTCCTTGATGCACTGACTCACTCAAGACAACTTTGAATTGATAATGTGTTATGCTGCAAATACACTTCCATACTTTACACTTTTAGATACCTTTGTTTGTTTGTTTGTTTGCTATCCAGTGAACAGAGAAAAATTGACTGACACTGATATTTGTGGATTTAAACATCCAATAGTCTGTATATATATATATATATATATATATATATATATATATATATATATATATATATATATATATATATATATATATATATATATCTATATATGTACACACACACACACACACACACACAGGTATTTATTTGTTCTTTCCTTTTTAACTGAATTGAATTTATTTATTTATTTTTTTTAGTTATCTGTGTGCTTGTTTAGGCCTTGGCCAACTTTGCTCGGATCAGCTGGTTGTTGCATTTGTGGTGTTCCAAACACGTGATATATTGAAGGGTGTTTCTACTATCTCTCCTTTTAAATTTTTTATTTATTGGCTGTCATAAATGCTGATATTGATAGATAATATCTACTGATAATATCAGCCCACTGATAAGCCTGATTTAGCTCATTTTGGTATACGAGGTATGTGGAGTTGCTATCGTGTATTACTATCCATCAAAGGCCCTGATTAATAGTCAAGTTTCTAGAACAGTGATTCCCACAGTGCAGGATCAATGACGGTATACAATCTTTACACAGTCATTGTGCAGGAAGGACACCCCTTGTGGGCTGTTATGGTACTGCAGGTGAGCTTCAGTAATAACAGATTTATATAAAGGTATGTATTTAGATAAAAAGTGGATCAAATCAGGTAATAAGAGATGGTAATGATATTGATCATTACTCTGATCTAAATTTAATGCTTTTAAATTGAAGGTTTCTTCAAGTTTGGCTAGTCTAAGATACTGCAGTTTATTCTTACTGTTTAAATTATTGACTTTTTTTTTTTTTTTACAAAACACTACACCTGACTCATCAAATATTATATCAAACCACAATACATTATATTATCTCTTATAAAAGCAAACATTGTCTATAAAACTCTTCAAACAAACTGTCATTTGAATAAAAGCATCAAGAACAAACTCTGTGCTTATAATATAAATGAATTGTTTTATAAATTGTTCTGTATGCGTGAAAGGAAAAGTTCTTTCCTAGCACGTTTTGTCATTCATCTTCAGTATCCAAAGGTGTATGGTACTCCTGTGTAATCTGAACATATATCTGTATAAATACACACAAGTTTGCTTCACAATAATTTCCAACATTCTGCAAACAAGAAAAGTTCAATAGATGAAAACAAAAGCTGTTTTGCAGGTCAGGCCATGAAAGTTTATTCACATCACGTTCACTGTCGTCTTTAACTCGACAGCATGGAAAGTATTGCCTGTAGTGCCGAATCTGAGTGAAGTATAGTGAGTTGTTCCACAGGCTTTTTTTCCCTGTTTTTTTCTTTTTCTTACAGTGTAAAGCAAAATATTCATTCAGCTTGTATTAATTCTGCCCAAATTTTACATCCTGGAGTACAGTAAGTGTCATGTGGTAGTTTTCTGACCCTGTAAATGCTGAACAAATGGAATAGATAATTTTTTTTGCCTGAATCCTTCACTCTGTATTTTGTATTGATCACACCCTTAATACAGGGAGGGAAAGTAAAATGAAAGAAACATAAAATTGCATGGGGAAGGAGATGGACCTAATATATCTGAGGAAAAACAAAAGTGGAAAAAGTGATGACAAAGAGTGAAAGAGCGAAGTCAAAAATGAAGAAGTAAGGTAAGTATGAATGCAGAGACCAAGGTTCTTTTTTTTAATTGTTAAAGATTATTAAAAATGTGGGTGGGGTATGGGGTACACATTTTTTTCTGTGTGACAGAAAAAGTTTGAAAACTGCTGAGCTTGAGTCTCATTCGTATTCATATTGCGCATGCACACATGAACACAGCCTGTTGAATTACTGAGCCTTAACTAATGACCTCTCAGGTAAATGCCAGCCAAGTATGGACCGTAGTATCTATGTATGTGTGTGTGTGTGTGTGTGTGTGTGTGTGTGTGTGTGTGTGTGTGTGTGTGTGTGTGTGTGTGTGTGTGTGTGTGTGTGTCTGAGGCTGCTCAGCACCAGGTACAAGCTCTTTCACCCATATGGTGAATAATCCAGAGGGAGTGAACTCTTGTCACTTCTCATCTATACACAGACACACAGACAGACTGGCAGTTAGATTCGCAAGGGCACAGAGACAAACAGCCACACACACACACACACACACACACACAGCCACACACACTCCTTGCAGCTTGTGAAACAGAAGATGTCTGTGTTTGTTAGCTTTTCACCTCTATTCTAGTGGATTTTATTCAGTTTGCAATTCATTTAAATGTCAGGTTAAAACTGAGTTGGCATATTATTGGAGTGCTTTCGAATGTGTTAGCCCTTCAGCAAAGAAGTGGTTAGGATTAGGCAATATAAGCTGTTTGGGGGATATTAGGAAAGAATTATGATCATGATCATGTTCACCTTCACGATTGATTTACACAGCAGCAAAAAAGGAGCATACATGACCTTTGCACTGAATTCTGACTGTTTCAAGTTAAAAAACTAAGAATTTTGAGATTATTCAGTATTCTCAAATCAAAATCAGAATTTTGGGGGAAAAATATCTGAATTTGATTGAGAATTGAAGCCATTGTAATTCAGACTTTAATAACTTTGCAAGCTAAAACAAATACACTAATCAAAGTCATCTTATCTTATCTTATCTTATCTTATCTTATAAGCTGTTTAGCATTGGCATAGAAGATCTGGTGTTCCCTATAGGTGCTGCTCAACTCTTAAATATATTTACAAATGTGGCAAAGAAGAAGCAAAGTTACGACAAAGAAATAATCACCAAACACAAATTTCCTTACATTTTGTGCCAAGTTTATATATATGTTCAGTGGGCCTAACCCTCTAGTATACATATTTTTTGAGCCTTTTGAGGCATCCATATCCAGTCCCTTATAACATTAATCATCAAATAGACTGATGTGTCATTCGTCATGCAGTCAAATAGGCGTGTGTTTCGCCTTCTGAACTTCCTTTGGCAGGGTTGTAAAAGAAACAAAAATATTTGCAGGCATCAGTGCAGTATAGTTGTAAATTAAATCATGTTACATCACAATAAAAGGCACAATTCAAATCGAGAAAGAGACACAGAGAGAGACAGACAGTGAGGGTAGATAACAGCTTAAGAGTGGTAAAGGTTGTGTTTATGCCACGGGCACTGGCACCATGTTTTCAGCCGATGGGGTGTATGTGTGTGTGTGGTGTGTGTGTGTGGTTGTAGGCTCAAGCCAAACGTGTTCAGTTAGTGATGGCTAATGTGAGTGAACACTTGACTTGCAATGAACAAGACTCACTGAATGTGCATATCTGTGTGTTGGTGTATTTACAAAGGCTTCCTCCAGGCTGAGGGTGCTTTGGTGCACACATGCACATGAGCATGCACGCACACACATGCGCACGCACACGCACACACACACACACACACACACACACACACACACACGCACACACGCTCAATTAGACCATCTTTATGGCATAAATGTAACTGTCAAGTCCAGTGGTTAGAGTACCATTGCCCTCACAAAATTATGTATACACACAGCACAGCTGGCAAGGCCTCACACACACACACACACACACACACACACACCACACACACACACACACACACACACTCAGGCAAAATGGATTTAGCAGATGGACTATGTTGCTGAGTTGCAGATAAAGAAAAACAGAGCAGAGCTTTGCTATCAGCATCTCACAAGCTAATCAGTTTAAGCTTCACCAATACACTGATGGCCAAAGTTTGCTGCAGCTTTAACACAGATTTTCTGTGAACTAAAGAAAGCTTTGACAATGGACGATACTCCTCTCAAATGGCTACTACAGTAATCTTTATAAAATACAACAAAATACTAAATATACTCGAGATATTCTGAAAAAAGAGCATGCATATCCTCAATCAGCCTCTTAATTCTGAATTTCTTTGTATTCCAGCAGACTGGACATTGCAAATCAAATAATTTTACTGTCACAAATAGAGAGAGTGTTCAGTAACGCTGACAGGATCACAGAAGTTGCACTGTCAACACAGACAATCCGACTGTGAAAGATTAACATAATTTTGGCACAAACTGAACTTTTTATTTCAATGGTTGGATGTTAAAAAAACACATGACTGTCAGGTTAAATTAGTAAATAAATTAACAGACTTCAACTTCTCACCAAGGCTGTATATTTGTCTCGCTGTCAATGAGACGAGTCGAGCTGAATTTTACAAAACCTAGTAGAGATGTGGAGCAAGGAGGAGCAAGAAGAATCTATAAAATGTTAGTGCAGACCTGGATCACTTTCATTAAAATTGGAAAATATGGGATTGGCCTTGTGGAGTCTGTCTGAGTGCCCTTCTGGTTTTACTAACAGGAAGTAGAGTAAAAGATGAGCTACAAGAGAAAATATCCCCGCTTCTTTGCCTTTGCAACTGAAAGTAAAGAAGGCCACGTGGAATGCTATCTTACTGTAATTTTGATAGATGCTAACACTACGACTACCTCTTACATTAGACAGAGGCTGCCAATTGACTTGGCTGTACTTCCACTGGTTGACAGTAATTATACTAAGGTACTATGATTAATTTGCCAATGATGTGCTGAGGTTGTGTGTTTCAGGTAGCTGTTGAAAAGAGACTATGCATCACAATTACACAACTGAATCTATGAAATCTGCTTCATCTGTCAAACTTCATAGACTCACTTGGAGTAACACAGAACCATCAAATAACACCTCACAGTTTGTCTCTTTTCTGTGTGATTCTGATCGCTTACCCTACAACTACAATGATGAAGTCTAGCAGATTCCAGCCGTTCCTCAGGTAGGCGTTGGGGTGGAAGAGCAGGCCGTAGGCTATTACCTTCAGGAACGCCTCCACCGTGAAAATGATAAGGAACAGATACTCCACACGCTCCTGTGCAGATACAAACATAAAGAAGTCCATTTACTCATCTGAGGGGCATCATTGCAGCATGACATAAAACGAGCAACAGACAAAGATAAAATCAGAGGTAATTATAAATGAAAATTTGAAATCAGATTAAATACTAAGTTCATGCTGCAAAGGAATGATTCAGTATTCTTGAACTAAGTGCAGTAGATCTTTTCATCGTGAGAGGTGGCTAATTGGAAAAAACTGACATGTTGCAGCACTATTATACACGCACGTTCATTCACAATCATAAAACTTCTTTATTTTTCCCACATCAACACTAAGGACATTGTATATGACTTGTGAGCACTGGCGGTGCTGGCTGCCTACTCTTTCAAATTTATCAGCCAGAACAAGATGTTCTGCCGCTGTTTATGTGGCTTTTGCTTTGTGCGTATGCATGTGTGCGTGCGCATGTTTGATTATTTATGTGTTAACATGTATTTGTCTAACTTGTAATCGTGTACACAATCAAAGCATTTTGATTATTTAATCAAACTGGCTCTCTTCCTGTCCTGCGAGGTTACTGTCTGATGGAAGGAATGATTTCATGTGCACATGTATGCACACGCAAACACACATACACACAACAGGACTTTTACTACAGAGCTCCTCAGGGATTGTTGTCATATTGCCGACCCCAGCCTGACAGGGTCCTGGGAAATGTCCTGAAATGGCCTTGAAAGAGAGCAGGATCATATAACTTTCTGACTATTGCAAAGTCGTAAACAATTCATCATTCACCTAATTCCTTTTCATATCTGATTTTAAATATTTTGTCAAGTTTTTAAGGAGAATAAGATCAAAGCAATGCAGAAATCTATTTATTTCTTGCTGTGCAAATACAATGTCCTATATATAGAAGTATTCAACATCCTCTTGCTTTCTGCCCAGTTTCTTTCTTTCTTTCTTTTGGGGGTGGGTAATAAAAACATAGCTAGCTCCATCTATCAGTCCATCCATTCATTTAATTCCCTGCTCCTCCTCTTCTTCCCGCTATTTTCCCATGGATACACACAGCGGGCCAGAGGTTTGGGACAGAAGGCCAGGCAGGTCTCTCTAGGCTCCAGTCTCATCCCTGGGAAGAATCAGCTAAACCTGAAGAAGCTGTGTTTAAATTTACCAAAATATCTTCACAGGCTGACTGACAAAGGAGTTTAGGTTGGATTCCATCATAGACTTACATAATCACATAAAATCCTGATGGAAAACAGCTTCTAAATTGTCCAATCCACTGGAATTACATGCCTTCAAGCCTGTTATTTCCTCTGATCAATGCTGACATTTTTCTCCTGACAGCTACAAAGCTGACGTCACTGACTGTGCAACACCTGAGTCACATGCTGGCCTTTGTGTTTTTAAATTTCTTTTTGTTTCTGGCTTGTTTTGAGGCTCTCAAATACTGAATCATTTGCACTGAGAGGAAACATCTTTTAAAACTTAAAACTGATAAGGAATGAGTGATTAGCAAGGATCTAAAGGAAAGATCAGTTTACCACTGTCATAAAATGGACATGACATTGGTTTTGGAAAAAATAAAAATGTATTCTTCTGTAGATTATACAGCAGGGGTGTCGAACCCCAGGCCTCGAGAGCCGGTGTCCTGCAGGTTTTTAGATCTCACCCTGGGTCTACACACCTGAATCAAATGATTAGTTCATTACCAGGCCTCTGGAGAACTTCAAGACATGTTGAGGAGGTCATTTAGCCATTTAAATCAGCTGTGTTGGATCAAGGACACATCTAAAACCTGCAGGACACCGGCCCTCGAGGCCTGGAGTTCGACACCTGTGTTTATACAGGGACTGCATTTTAAAACTGCCAACCTTCTTATTTAGAATACAATTCTTATTCTTTATTGTATTTATTTGATTTTTGGTGATTTTTAAGCAGAACATTCTCAAATCATTGCTGAAAGAAGGTTAAATGTCTGTAATGGTGTTTAATCCAAATCAGTCCGATCAGTCTATAATCGCTAAAGTGTTTCTAAAGTTAAAAGTCAATGTTTACGTTGGAAAAACTCGTGTATACAGTGGCTGCATTAAGATTAGATGTTCAGGCTGATGAAAATCCAAAGCCCATCCAGCTAAACAAACAAGAGAGGCTACATCATACTCTCATTAGGCCAGTTGCAGTGACACTTACACAGCCATTTCCAGGACCATGGGAATCAGGCATTTTTGTAACCACTGATCTGACTTTTTCTCAAGTAGGTTTTTTCAAGTGTTTAAACTTGTTTTTTTTTAGAGCTCTATATAAGAGCTCATGAATCACAGCTGCCAACACATTACAACTGCAAGAGGCTGATAAAAAAACAAAAAAACTTGTGCTTTGATTTCTTTTTTTGTTCATAATGAAGCGATTAAACTTGTAAACCATGATTTTTCCCACACTTAGAAATGCTCAAGTAACTTGACAGTCAAGGAAGTGACATGAATTTTAATATGTGGATTTAAACAGGTTGAAACACAGAATACTTGAAAGGCGAGTCGATTTTTAGCCCAGGGATTCTGTGCCTCAGTCACCTGCTCAGAAAGCTGTCTTAAACTTGTTGTGCTCCTGCTCTCTATGTTTCTAACCTTCAGTCATTTCAATTCAAGTCCGTTCAGCGTCTTTTTCAGCCCAAAAGTGTCCAGCTTAAAGATAAAGATTGAGATTTTCACAGTCGACACCTGTTTTTTTTCTGCGTGCGCGTATCGGTTTCAAAGCCTGCAGAACTGATTTGGTTTAATATTCACCGTTTGTACCGCAGACCCTTCACCGCACAGTGGAGTGTTAGCAGTGTATGCGGAAGTAATTAATCTCACAAACACACACATCCTCCCTCTCGAATATACAAAAGCTCTCTATCACGCTCGCGCTCTCTCAAACGCGCAAAGATACACACACCCGAGCTGTGTATCTGCTGGTGACAGGCAGACAGTGCGGCGCTCAGAAACATAAAACAAAGAAAAACATCTGGTAGGAACAGCTTAGCCTGACACACACACACACAGAAAACACACAGTTCCTCCTTTCCTTCAATTCATCCAGACCTGTAAAGGGCAAAATCCAAAGGGGCAAGACTAATTTGGTTAGTGACTGGAAAAAGACGAGAGAAGATGAGAGTACATGAGGAAGAGAGGCAGACTATAGAGACAGAGAGAGCGAGAAAAGAAAGCAGACAGAATGACCGAAAGGTAAGCATGTGGGGGCAATAATTCAGTTAACTGTGATAGGTCAACCAAACCACCTATCCATCAACTAGGCCAATCAGATTATAGTATCGACATTCTACCATCGAGCAGACATTGTTTCCATTTGCAATGACCTTCTGTGTTTGTGTGAATGCTGCAAGACAGGATTAGCTATTAAGCTGCTTTTGAAGGAACCCACAGATATATCACACTGTGTGTGTGTGTGTGTTAAGGCATGTGTGTGCAAGAAGAAGACAAAAAAAAAGTATCATATCAAAAGTATTACAACAGCACAAATCAATACCACAGAAGAAATATTCTATTCTTCACTTGCCCCTGCCAAATTCTGACCCGATCATCTGAATGTTGCAGCACAAATCAAGACACATTAGACCAGGCAGTAATCAGTTTCAGTTTTTGTGTACTTATGTGAACTGAAGCCTCAGGTGTGGCACCCGGTGTGGTCTTCCGCTGCTGTAGCCCATCTGCTTCAAGGTTTGAAGTGTTGTGCATTCCGAGAGCCTCTTCTGCATGACTTGGTTGCAATCAGTAGCTAGTTTAATTGCCTTTCTATGAGTCTGCAGCAATCTTCACATTCTCCTCTGACCTCTGGCATCAACAGCCCATTTTCTCCCAGAGAACTGCTGCTCACTGGAGATTTTCTCTTATTTAGACCAATTTTTGTAAACCCTAGAGATGGTTGTGCAAGAAGCTCCCAGTAGATTACAGTTTCTGAAACACTCGGACTAGCCCTTCTGGCACCAACAACCATGCCACTTAAATCATCTTTCTTCCACATTCTGGTGCTTGGTTTGATCTTCAGCATGTCTACTTGACATCCACAAATGCAGTTATATAACTGGACGACTATACATTTTTAATAATGATAGTAATAATAACACATTTTACAAAAACGTGCCTTTCAAGACAACTAAGGACACTTAGAGTAAAACACATAGTAGGACAGTGACAAAACAAAGAATAATAAAAAAGGATAAAATAAACAAACAAGTTCACAGTGAATATGCAGACTTGAACAGATTGAGATTGAGTTTGCGTTGAGATTTAAACTTGGGGAGGGAACCAATGATTCTTATATCTGGGGGTATAGAGTTCCACAGCGTGGGAGCAGAGCAACTGGAAGCTCTGCTTCCCATGGTGCTGAGGTGGAAAGAAGGCATAGCAAGTTGGGTAGAAGAAGAAGATTGAAGTGAGCGGGCAGAAGAGGTAGTGCTTAACAAGTCAGAAAGGTAAGGAGGACCAAGGTTATTAAGGCCCTTGAAGGTGAGGAGAAGAAGCTTGTATACTATTTGGAAGTTCCTGAAGGATAGGGATGATGTGCTGGTAGGACGGGGTTCTGGTAATAATGTGGGCAGTTTTGAACAAGTTGAACCTTATGGAGGGATTTTTGGAGAGATCTAAGAGAGAATTACAATAGTCAATGCAGGAGGTATGAGACTAAGAACAAGAACGGACGCAGACTGGGTGGAAAGAGAAGAATTTAATCAGTTAATGTTGTGTAGACAGAAATAGGCAGAATGAGTGAGATCACTGATGTGAGATTTATAGGATAGTGAGCTGTCTAGGATGACACCAAGGCTCTTAACCTGAGGTGAAATGAAAACCATAAAGTTGTCAATAGTGAGCGTGAAATGATTTGCCTTCAGTAGGTTGGATTTGGCGCCGGTAAGGATTTCAGTTTTATCCTGATTGAGCTTAAGAAAATTTGAGCTGAACCAGGATTTTAATTCAGATAAACATTCTGGAGGTATCAGGCCTGCAGGAGAGATATAACT
This sequence comes from Oreochromis aureus, assembly GCF_013358895.1. Lineage (NCBI taxonomy): Eukaryota > Metazoa > Chordata > Actinopteri > Cichliformes > Cichlidae > Oreochromis > Oreochromis aureus. Next base: position 11,089,803 of record NC_052958.1, on the reverse strand, counting down.
GGGTGTCATCTGCAAAACTGTAAAAGTAAAGATCAAATTTATGGAAAATGGTACCAAAAGGGAGAATTATGAAGAGAAGAGGGCCTGAGACTGAACCTTGGGGTACACCAAAAGTGACTGGGAATAGACAAGAGTAGAATGATTTAAGTTGAATAAACTGGGATGGGTCAAGGAGATATGATTGGAACCTGGTTAGGGGTGTGTCGGAGATGCTAAGAGAGGAAAGTCTGTTTAGAAGGATGGAGTGAGAGAAAGTGTCAAAGGCTGAAAGATCATTAGTAACTTTAAGTAAAGCAGATGTACTGTGACATGAGCGAAAGCCAGATTGAAACCTCTCGTAGATATTATTATTAACCAGGTGTGAATGAAGTTGAGCAGTTGTGCTGCTGGTGCGCTTAATCAAGTTATAAATGAGTGTAGCAGGAGCAGTACTTCCAGTTAATTAATGTTATGAGGTGAAGCAGTATGAAGTTATAACTTTTCTCTAGTTTGTTTCTTCCTTTTTTAAAACTTTTTCTTAGCTTTTTTTTAAAAGTGTCAAATAGCAAATAGCAGCAGCAGACTGATAGATGTATTAGATGACTCAGTGGTTTTAGTTGCCGGGTAAAAACAAGAATAAATACACAGTAAGGGGTTAAACTAAACCCAATAAATTGGTGGAAAAACCTGTTAATCATTATATTTTTTTACAGTGCTTTAGATTAAGTCAATGTATCCTTATCAGTGAGGTTACAATGTTGTAAAAGTTTGCACATTAGTATTATTAATATAGTTTGCAGGGGTGAAGGGGGTGGGAGTTGTTTAAACCTATGTTTTCGAATCAAATTTGATTCCACATCTACCTTTGGAATTATTGTTGATCCTCGCTCACCATTCATTTAGACTGCCTTAAAAATAACTGCTGAAATAACTGCCCAGGGGAGTTGTTAAGATGCATGGCTGAGTGGCAAGACTTGCTTCTTGAAAGACTTTGGTAAAGTAATATCAATACCCAACACCCTAAACAGATGGAAATTCTTTAAACAACGTGGGCTCTGTATGTAAGTCATATGCTCAACACCTACATCAGACTGAACTAGCAACCACCTCTTTCCTATATGAAGCCAACCAAAAGCCCGTGTGAGGCTGTAGATAACAATATTAGAAGCTCAGACAAAAAGTAAGAGGATGATGCTTTGAATTCGAGCTCTTTTAACCCCAAGTAAAGTTAGGGCCAAACCTAAGGCTCTGTCTTCTTCTCTAAGTGTCAACTCCTCCTCTCCCAATTATTTATATCTATCCCTCTCTGTTTCTCATTCCTCTCTTCTACATCTTCACCTCTTTCTTTCTCTCTATCTCTGTGGGTGCCAACAAGAAGTTACCATAGAGACCAAGATGGGTTTCGACGTTACCATGGAAACTGTGGGCTGCAACAGCAGCGGCAGCAGACTTTCTCTTCCTCACACACACACACACACATACAGATGACACTGATCAGTACAGTACTAAGAATATCCACAGCACATAGTCCTAATTACTACTCTTCTATCAGCATTCAAACTTCCTATTGTAAGTCTTTGTGCACTTATGTATACCAGCAACAGCTCCTGTATGAAATCATGTACTCATCTCTGCTGCAGTGATCATGTGTTATACTTGCCACATGTTTTACCTTTTACTTACCACCAGCAGATTGGACTTAGTCTCATATAAAACTTTAGTGTCACTTTACACAGGCCTTTAATCTATAACATTACACTTAGCTAGTTTGGTATGGATGACCATGAGTACGTCTTTGCCAGTAGAAAGGCAAAAAGTGACCATATTTCAGACCTCTGTCTCAGGTGAAATAAACACCTGGGTGGGTACTTTTACAACATTGAAAGTGTATTTGGGATCACTGTCTTGCTGAAAATGAAGCCTATCAGATGCTTTTCTGCATCCATAATTCCACAAGTTTTGTCAAATTCCCCAACACCACTGGCTCAATGGTCCTTTGTCAGGTTTTTGCTGGATTTTTTCGCATTTCTTAAGGACATGATATTGTTTATCTGCTTTTCAGGGCTGCAACTTCTTCTTTTCACCTCTTCTTGTTCAGTTTCCTCAACATCCCTCAACCAAAAAATTACTCTGAAAATAGTAAAGTACAATGCCTGGACTTAAAATAAGTAAGAAAACAGTCGATGACTCACCTTCAAAACCTTCAAAAAACTAGAAAACTATTGCTCAATATCAATTAAAAAAAAATTTAAATAAAGTCGGATTCTTTGTAAGCTAAGTTTTCTTTTTCCATCATGTCTTTATTCACATCACACCATCTGTCACAGTTGTAAAGGGCTGCTTGAAAATGAAAAAAATAAATCCTAATCAAAATTACATTTAGATGCCAATTATTTAACATAATTAATCATTACCTTTATAAACAATATGAATTTAATGAAATTAAAAATATCAATTTTTACTTGGGTTTTTGGAATTTATTCTAACTTAATTGTGTAGACAGTGAAGCATGCCACTTGGCTTCAGGCTAGACTTAAAAGAGGGCTTTAGCACGGGTGAACTGTAAACTGTAAAGATCATTATAGTAAATGAGTGGAGCACATAATTCTTTTATCTCAATTACCTTGTTTTCACAATCATTGGAGGCCAAAAATCCATCCTGAGTACCACATCTGACAGTCATAAAGAGGAAACACTCAGCTCTCCATTCATGAAGGCTCTGCACTGAGGACATCATGGTCACTCAAGAGAAGAGAACTCTTTTCTTTCTCTCCAAAACCTACTATTGAGGTTGTATTGAGAAAGGCTCTTAAAGCTAGGCTGAGTTTTGATGGCAGCACCTTGGGTTGTAAAGTTTAATATACTGTCAATCATCTATGTCAGCTGCCCTGTTCCATGAGTCGGAAATGGAAAAGTGTCTTTTTCCTGTGCTCACTGCCTGATGAAACAGATCTCAAAGCAGAAATAAACACCAGAAGAAAAGAAACAGAAAATTTCAGCACATTCTGCAGTTTTTTGTAATATAAAGGTCAACCTTCAACCTTTAACTTAGTCTAAATTATGCTAGGTTATACTAAAAGTTCAACACGGCTTTGAATCCATTCCCTTTAATGTAACTGACTAATTCTGAGCTTTTAGTGAGACACTAGGTATGAGTTTGGTTCACTGAATATATATGACAGTAAGAACACGAGTGCTTATGTTCTACATAATTAAAGCCTGACACAAGGGAAGGGGACAAAACAAGACGTAAGGAGGTCTACATAATATGTAATTATGATATCCAGAAGCCTTCAGCTACAGAGTGTGTTCAGCAAACATAGCTTAGCAACTATTATGATTTCATTTGAAAAAAAAGGCCAACCAACACTGCCTTGATATATTCAAGCTGTAAGCAGTGGTATCTCTGCCACTCACAGGTGATTGCAATTATTTTAGAGATTTTCCTGGTAACAACTTTATAAATAGTCTATTATTGCACAACTTCAGTCTCTTAGTTGCTGAGAGGCAACAGATTTGAACACAGTATTAACATGCTGCATCACATGTTCAAATCAAGACTAAATTACAAAATTCAGTTCCAATCTGTGGGACTCTGGAAGGAATTACATGTTGTCTTCATGCATGCAGCTGGGGAGAGATGACAAGAAAAGGGATCTATACTTATCAAGGGTCATGACCCCTTATCTACAGTTGTAGATCAATGGTAGATCACACACATACAGTCACTCACACAACCACGGTTTTAGGCCCAAGCTTACAGTAATATGGCTGATGAACTTCTGTCTATGAATGGAAAAATACTAGACTGTCATTGTTTGTTTCCTGCAGTATACTGAATATCAAAGTTTACATAAAGACAAAAACTCCAGTTTCTAGGCAACTAGCACTGTAACTACCAAAAAGGAAAAGCAAGAGAGAAAAGAAGACAGGAAGAAAGTACGAACGAAAAACAGCAAGTAAGAAAAAAGAAAAGGGATGAAAACAAGAAGGGAAGAAAGAAAGGAAATTGAGACATTTGTATCCATGCAACAAACGTCTTGACACGCAATCTGTCTGTGGAGGTTGATTATCATGAGACTTGTGTGTCTAATGTGATAAAAATGATTCACATTTGTCTTTCCATAACAATTTTTACAAATACAGATGACATGCTGTGTTCTCTCATGCTGGTCCAGGGAGTTTGCACATTTCAGCTGTAGCTTTTTTTAAAAGGCAACTTTTAGGGGAAGAAATGACATAATGTGAAGAAAGAATGCAGAGTGATGAGTATTGTGAAGGGCTGAGATTTATTTCATACTGTTGCTATGTCAGTATATGCAATCATTTCAGAAACACTGAAGTTCAAAGCTTAGTGTTGTCCTACAATCCATCTATCTATCTACATCTACATATATATATATATATATATATGTAGAGAGAGAGAGAGAGAGAGAGAGAGAGAGAGAGAGAGAGAGAGAGAGAGAGAGAGAGATAGATAGATAGATAGATAGATATATGCCTAAACATTGGCCCTGGAGGAACGTTGTTTCGCTTCACTGTGTACAAACTGTATATGGTTGAAGTGACAATAAAGCCGACTTGACTTGACTTGACTTGACAATAAATTAATCTTCAAATAGAACTATATCAAAATGTAGACTTATTAAACAATTATGAATATTAACAGCAATATAGTTTTATACTTTGACTCCAGAGTATCTGGTGGTATTGTGGTGCAGTGGTTAGCACTGTCGCCTTGCAGAAAGAGTTTGAATACCAGCTGGTTGAGGCATTTTTATGTGGAGTTTACTCTGGATTCCTCTCACAGTCAAAGACATGCATGCTTCATTAACTGGGGTACTAAATTGGACCTATAGTTTGAAATAATCTTTATTTACTTCATACCACTTCATACATCAATCTATTAACTGTATGAAACAAGCTATTTTTAGCTCCTGGCCCTTTAAACCACCTTTCTTCATATCAGTTGCTCTTTCTGTTCAAAAGTACAGACATTCTTCACATAACTAGAAGTACATTTCTACCAGGTACTTTGTGCAAAACAAAAGAACAAAAAGAACTGTATGTTATATTAATATAATAATAAAATAATATGAACACAAACTTTAATTCAACCAAAATTAATCTAATCATTATCATCAGCTTAAATTCAAATTGACGTCCGCTACCCTTGATGTAACCCGACACTGACCATGAACACCACAGCTCCTCTGCACCAGTCCAACATAGTGCATTACAGTGAACTTAACCGCAGTGCTGCAAACTCACCAGTGTAGCCTGCGCTAAAATGTGAAGTTCTCTCTCAATCTTTTCTCTCCCTGTGAAATAGAACAGCTGTAGTTATATCTAGCAGACATTTAAGCTGTTAGAAATATCCACATTGAAATGACTTCTACTTAAAAACAGTTACTCTTTTTATGCTCGCTCCTTCTTTTATAAAGCTGATCTACTCCAGCCACAGCCTATGGACCTTGAATAGTGTCATGCCACTGGCTGATGTATAAATCATATGTTCTTTCACCTTTTTCATCTCTTTGTGTGTGATGGACACTGGTGATGATACCAACGGGACTGTCTTCTATATGTTATTAGTTTCCCATTTAGGCTCATGTTTATGTGTAATAATTACTTCCCCTTAAATGCGCTATACCTCTGGAGACAACTGTACTGTGCTAAGGATATGATCTTTGACATCGAAGAGAAGAAAAAACTACCTGAAACTGAGTTTTTAGAGCTTCTTGCTCACTGGGATTACATGTATACAAGCCTCTTCATTTAAAACTGTGACCAAACTCAATATGAATGTACACGACGTATAACAGTGTATAACAATATCTACCTCTGTTTTTCTGAGGTAGTTTCTTCCTTTATAAACTGATCTCACTTTTACACACTACACACAGAGAGAGATTAAATATGTCAATAAACCACATCCCAGGTGAAATTTCTTTTGGAAACCAGACAGCAAGTACCATCAAGTTCTTCTTCCTCTAAATGAATAATTCATTCATTCATTTATGCTCTTAAGCTGCCTCTCTACCTTTGAGTTAAAATGTTGGAAGCCTATCCCAGAATGCATCTGGAAGAAGTTTGGGAAATAACTTATCACACAAGTAGTCTTACACCCATAGAGGCGATAAACCCAAGCAAAAGTCAAACTGACCTTTGACAGAGACAAAACATTTAAAATCATCTTCAAATATAGACAGAAGAGCAGAAAACAGGAGACAATGTTTAGAAGGCTATCAACGTAAGCAGAGAACTGAAATAGAGAGCGAGAAAAAGAACCAGAGTAATTGGTCTAAAAATAAAAGAACACAGGGGCATAAATCATGTGATATAGACAGCCAGTGTGTGTGTGACTTAGAGAGTGTTGATAAATGTGTGTACACTAGTTGATGTCTGGGGGGAGGTAACTGGTACCCTTGAGAGATGAGAAGGAGAGAAAGAAAGCTGGAGATTGCAGAAAGAAAAAGAAAGATACTGTACATAATAGAAGGAAAATAAAAAAAGGACCAGATGAAAGGTTGGAGAAGCGAGTCTTCCTGGTTTTTTCCACTACCTCCTTTCCAGCGTACACACTCCCTTTCCTTTCTCCCGATCAATTGAAACATGCTACCCCTCCACTTCTGCATTCCGTTGTGTGTGTTGTGCCTGACTTATCACGACTTCGCCTGCGTCCTGCCTCACCACGCAGGGAGACAGATGCTGCACACAGACACACACACACATTTAAAAGTCACAGTCCTGAGTTTGGAGTTCACGTTCACACCCTCCCTCGCACGTATACGCTCACAATACACACAGATTTGTGCGTGCAAGGGGACACACATGCAAAGGTACAAATGAAGACAAAGTGAAGTGAGACGCGGGATCACTGTAGTGCATCAAGATCAGAGTAGTTGCTTGCTAAACTGGCAGGAAGAGATAGATTACTATACTCTATAACTCATTGCATGACTCATGGTACAGAATGAGTGTGTGTGTGTGTGCGTGCATGCATGTGAGTCATCTAATATGCCTCTTGGGCTGATCATGCTGCTGTGACTTCTAAGGAACACGGAGAGACTGAAAGGTGGTATAGAATGACAAGACCTCACCACAGCATATATTGATGTAGAATATTAAAAATAGCATCATTATTCTCTTACAAATGTCGCCCGATTCTGTCTTATCTGAACATGCCACTTTTGTGCACACATCTACAGGAATACGAGTACTACAGTAAAGTCTACAGTAAAAAACTAATAAACTGAGAACACGGGAAATCAAAGTAACTCTTAAACATCTCGGACTGCCAACTGGAATAAATGGGGGATTTAAATACGCCAGTATGTGCAGTACAGTCTTGGTTTGTCACCCCAAAGCTTTCCTTGTTTGCCTCTACTTACAGAGCGTTCCCCTTTCTGTTCATATCCACCTTTACATCGTTTTGTCCTTTTTTAGATTCTTCTCAAATCTCAATCAGTTGTCCTGTCTTCATAACAAGACGGTGTAGAATGAAAATGGCTGAAGCAACAGACAAATCAGTTAAAGAAAGAAAGAGGACGTCGCTGGTGTTGTTCTCCTCCTGGCATCAACTGAACCGAGCAATCAGAAAAAAGACTACCCTGAAAAACCAACGATTAGAATTCTTAAAAAGAATATCAAAACTAGTCAAACTATCTAAAACTATAACACAAGATTTGCAATGACAAACCCAATTTTAACTATTAGTCAGAATGACGCCAGCATAGGACGGCATTAACCACATGCACATACGGCGATGATGTGGGATATGCGCTGTATGCGAGGGAGAACCGAGTTTTGCCTTCTAGGTCTTTGCCTACTGAGATCAAACATAACATGAGTATGTGCCCGCTGATGTGCTGACATAAGTTTTCCTCAGACATGATCCAAGATGGGCCGGCAACCGTGGAAAATGCTGTTCAGTGAAGCTGTGATACTTTTTAATCTTTAAATGACGGACAGAATTTTTTAAAACAGAAATAAATCCAACTCCTCAGGTTTACACAGAGTGTGATGTTTATGCATTTGCAAGGCAAATAATGAATATTTTAATGTATTTTATATTTTACTTTCAGTATTGGTAGTAGTCAGTACTGTGCCTTTAATACCTTTTGGGTTCTAGCTCACTGTTTGAAAGAGTGACAATAAAAGAAGAAATATTGGTGGCTGCCAGCACTACCCCTCAGCCCCCTACATTAACTTGTTCTGAAGTTATGGCATGCTCAAGATTTTCAGAAAGCTTTACCTCTGACCTTGAGGTCAAGGTCACTCTGATTCAAATTCATCTGTTGCTCACACTTGCTGGTGATCAGTTAAACAACTCCATTTGATTAGCAGGTCTGGCTGCTACTTATCTCTTAACTCAGATGGAAGCAGTAAGGGTGTACTTAGTTTTTAACATACAGCTTCATACATACAATTTTGTTAAATAAATAATGGAGCGGTGTAATATATCATGTTTTTTGTGCATCTAAGTCTGTATTGGAATAATTTTAAGATCTCACAATTCTTTATTGTGTTTTGATATTTAAAACATTTACTTTCTTTTTACCATGACTCTATACTATTCCACAGCCAACTTACCTGTGCTTGCATCTACCTTTTCGCTAGTGTGTCCACCTACTGAATTGAACTTGACTTGCATCAAAACAGAGCAGGATGGATTTTTGCAGCAATGACCAGCTATAGCCAAATGACTGCTGTCCTCGCTTCAGAAATTTAGGAAATATTTAACATAAAAAGTAGCTATTGATAACTCCCCTCTAAATGTTTCTAGTCTGAAGCATTCCAGATTATATGTTTATTCAGTCCCACATGTTATATTTTGCTTTATAGTCGCTAAACGTCACTTTATTTCCTGATTCTTCATTTCCTATTGATATTCACACTGACTGCCAGCGCACTACACTGTGCCACAACAAAACTGTTTCCCCTCTTGCTGAATAAAAGAAAAAAGTCCTAGAGGAAACACTGTTCTGTCCATGTTGATTTGCTCCTATCAGAAGCAAGCACACCACTCTATCTCCCCGCAGAGGGCTCGAGCAGCCCTGCCTGGGAATGTATGTGCGCTTGTTTGCATTTTTGTTAGAATTGCTCCATCATTCCTCCGCTGGTTAATGTTCAGTGGAGCGAGACCAGAGCACAACACGGTGAAAATAGAGAAACAGAGATACAATGGGAAAACACTGACATGTGTGGTTTGGCTGCGTGTGTGTGTGTGTGTGTGTGTGTGTGTGTGTGTGTGTGTGTGTGTGTGTGTGTGTGTGTGTGTGTGTGTTGTGTGTGTGTGTGTGGAAAAAGAATAAATAACACTGAGGTGCGAATCTCATACAGCTGTAAAAGCACTGCAACGGATATGTCAATTATTTCAAATGGCACCTGGAATCAATAACAATTCCTCTTAGTAAACTACACATGGTTTCATTACAGGGTCATTAAGTGCACTTAAACATGCCATTTAAAGCAAGTCATATGGGATCATGCTTCATGTGCCATTTGGTGCTGGGAAGTTATCACCATGTTTGCACCACTTGATTGCTGTGGAAGGAGATGTGTACTATATTTCAGGAGCTAAAGCTGATAAGCAAGGTGCGACTGAAGTTACAGAAGCGAAACTTAAATCCAGGGGTAAAAGATTATAGAAAGATTGAACAGAAACACTGGAAGTTTAATTTTTTTAATCACCTTCCTGCAACTTTTTTTCTAATTATCTTCATATTGCAGTTTTGGATTTCCTTTCACATAAACGGTGTCTGTTTCACTTGTATTTTACTGATGTAAACTAATAAAATCAGCTGGACAGTGGTTAAGTGTTTAGCATCACTGTCTCATGGCTAATGCCAAAGAAGTTCTGTGTTGTCTTTGTGAACTCCTCCCAATGACTACATGTGGAAGCTCTTCTTTTTAAACTTACTAGGCTAATCAGGGATTCAGATTTAGCCACTGATGTGAATGTAAACACGAGCCTTTGTCTGTCTCTGGGTCACAGGGATAGGCCTAAGTCATCACGGTGAACCAAGCTAGATAAGATGCTCTAAAAATATAGGTGGAAGTATGGATAAATAATATAATTCTGATTGTTTCCACACAAAAAAAATCATTTTCATAAAATCCTTTTCCTCACAGAAAAAAACTTGAATAATTAGTACCCCTCTTGCATTTCTTTAAACTTTCATAGTATCTTAGTATCCTAATAGTGCACTTAACTCTCACACTGCAGGCTAGCTTGTGGTTCCTAAAGTTTCTAAAGCTGTGTGCCAGCTGATTGCTTGCGGACATCCCAGGCTCCAGTTGCCAAAGTGACCCTCTAATGCTTTGTTTAGCATTATCGTTCTCATTGGTTGTCTCTTCAGTCGCTTGCCTGAAAGTTTAGCGCTAGTCCTGCCCACGTTGCATCGCCAGCAGTCATTTCACTCGTAGTCACCTGAAGTGGTGAAATATCATTCCCTTTCTGTGGTATCTGATCACCACATCACTGCAAACTGCTTACAGTGTGTATGCAGCTTAAAAGTAAAATTGGAGGTCCCTCTCCTTGTCGCCTCACAACAGAAAGGACTCCAGACACTAGATGCCTTTTAAGATTAGACTTAACTTTCCTTTTTGTCAAAGCTTACAGGTAAATCCGGGTCCTGCGGTGGGACTTTCTGTGATACACTGAATATTTCTTCTCCTCTTACCTTTTTTCACTCTCCAGGTGTTTTGTGTACAACTGCTGCGCATAATTAACTTTCGCTATCGCTTTCTCATAGTTTGTGTTTTGCTTTGTCTCACTATGCTCTACTTTTTTTCTTCTTCTAACCATTTGACACAGATGGCTGCCTGAGCCTGGTTCTGTCAGAGGTTTCTTCCTTTTAAAAGGGAGTTTTTCCTTCCTACTGTTGCCTGGTGCTTTCACTCTAATATTGTAGAGTCTTCACAGTACAAAGACAGACAGTGTTGTGGTTTAGCACGATATCTACCTAAAGATAAAAAACACCAGGTAAAAGAAGAAAACCGGAAAATCTTTTCTGGGACTTATGAGGCCATAATTTATCTGAAGTTGAAGAATTCTTAATGGAGACTCAAAGGGGATTATATTAGAATCATAATTTAAACTTGAAAATGAAAATATGTTTTTTATATATAAATGTGCTGTTTGAGCAAAAAAACAAAAAATCCAATGAAAGTAAAATAATACCTTATGTTATTTCATTTTCACATACTTGTAAGTGATGTATGATAATATAACACGGAAGAGAAAAGCTTTTTAACACTGCATTTTCAAAGTATGTATTGTGTATGTAATCTGGACAAAATTACATATATATATATATATAGAATATATTTTAAAAATGCACACAGTGTCCTTTAAAAGAAATTGATCAACCTAATCTGTGTTGATGAAATATTAAAATATTATTAAAAAGAAGAAAGCTTGTTTAGCTCTCTTACTTGGTGCCATAGCAATGTCACCATGACACCCAAACAGGATTAGCTGCTAACACCCACTCCCCTGCTGTTACCATAGTAGCACTGCTGAAACTGCGACCCACAAGCTATAAAAAGCCAAATTAAACTTCAAAAAGAAAAGAATCAAACAGAAAAAGAAAGTAATTAAAGGGGTAACAACTTATCTTTTGTGGGTATTTAACTTGTTTGATTTGACCGAAGCACATTTTAGCCGACAGGTCAAAAAGAGAAAGAGCAGGACGTGAAAGATGGAGGGAAAAGCTGTGGAGGACTATTAAAATGGCTAACGGGGTTATTATGAGGATGAACCAGAACAAAATCCATTTTTCTCTTTCCTCCTTCACTGTTGAAACCTCAGAGGACCTGTCCTCACCTTGTCTCCTTTCAGCCTCTGCCCCGTCTTCCTATCACCTCTCCTTTCTGACTGTGAAATTCAACCTTCACTTTTTTTTTTTTGCCAAACCAAGAGAAACACCTGATTTTGGACACTGCCTCTCTCTGCGCTCACCACAGATCTATTTCATAAGTTATCAGAATTTGTTAGTGTAAGGCTATGAAGCAAAAGCAAGGCTTTACAAAAGAGCATAGAAACACTACTTTTTTTTTTTTTAAGAGAGAGTGTAGTCTCTTTTCTGAAATTTCCACTGATATGGGCATTCACTTATAATCATGGCAGGAAAGGGAATGAAGGGTGAAGGTATAGCCAGCAGGTCTGAGAGTCAGCTGGAGTTAAAGAAGAGTGGAAATGTGACCAAAACACAGACAGACAAGCGTGGACAGGTTGCAGGTAAGAGAGTGAGAGAGAAAAAGAGAGATTAGGTATATATACAAGTTTGTGTGTAAAAGAACTGACTCTATGCAGCCCTGCCACAATTCAGTAGCTCGTAGAACCACCTTTACCAACAGTAACTTAACCCAACGATTTTTATTATGGAGGAATTTTGGCTTCTTAACAGTGTTGTTGTAGTCCACTGACTGCTCCCTTTACAGTTTGTCTGGGTCATTGCAGTACCTCCACACTTTTTTCAGTCATTTTGTTGCAGGTTTTCTGATATGCTTGGGATTATTTTCCCTGTTATATGACTCAGTTTCAGCCAAGCTTTAGCTCTTGGACAGATTTGACTCTCGAATACTTTGGTATTAAGAGAAGATCATTGTTGCCTCAATGGCTGCAAGGTAGCTAGGTCACATTGCTGCAGGACAAACCCCATACATCACCCCTCCACCACTGTGCTTGCCAGTTGGTGTGAGGTGCTGCATTTGGTTTTCCCCTAGCATGGTGCTGTATATTATGGCCAAACATCTCCACTTTGGTCTCAGCTGTTCTTGTAGATTGTTCAGATGCAATTCTTTCTTTTAGCAACCTTTCCACACAAGCCAAACTTGTTTACCATCATATCAACTTCAACATTTATCATGCTAACAAACCTGCAGAGTCTGGCATGTAGCTCCAGGTTTTTTTGCAGTGTCTTTGAACATTGTATTCTGACTTTGTGGTGAATTTACTGGGACGTCCACTTCAGGGAAGATTGTGGCTTTGTGTTAACAGATACCTGAATGCTCAAGAGCAGCAAACTACCAAACTGCCATTATAAACACGCACACAATTGCTGGTGATGAATTAATGAAATACATTTGATTAGCAACACCTGGCTGCTAGTTAACCTTTTAATTTCAATTGAAGCAGTAAAGGTGTACAGAGTCCTGTGAAAACTCTCCTTTTAAAATAATTCTACAACTATTTAGGCACAATTCTCCCACACTATACTTGTTTTACCAAACAATTTAAAAAGACATAACCCAGATGTATTCGGCTGCAATGATCTTAAGCAGACACTAACACTTACATTTGTGAAACTAGGAGCACTGATATTCATCTTTACTTTTAATTTACCCTAAAAGGTTAGTCAGATATGTTTTTTTTCTCTGATATCTAATCAGTGAATCAGCTGCTTGCACTCTGTTATTTATGTGCCAAAAGTTGCAAGGACTTTCTTCTGGACTTTTTCATTTCTTCAAACCTGAGACTTCAAAAATATTTCCTTAACTATCTTTAGTTTTTCTCAAAATAAGGTGTTTTGTCACCATAAGTGAGAAATTCAGTATAGGAAGCACATACAAAATCAAACAAGGCAGCAGCAGCGATGTATCCCATAAGAGTTCGATGACTCATACTATGATTTACTCATAAATGCGGCCCCTTTATCGTTTTTCTCAGACACCATAATGTTGCTACTATGATTTATATTTCATTCTTAAATTTAAAATGTATCAGGTCACTTTCACGAGTAATACAAATATAAATCATATAAATCTTTACAATATATAAATACAAACATTTAATCAAACTTGGGCTTTTTTTTCATTTGTGATGTGACAGACACTTCTCAAGAGTTCTGTGATGTGATCACTAAATGTGGAGAGATGGCGAAAGAAGTAGATGAATGAACCTGCAGAGCATCTCACCGGTTTAGGCAGAGCACTGAAGTTGCACACACCCTCAGCTGATCAGTATCAGCTGACTCAGTTTATATAATCTGACAAGCTTGCGCGCTCACTCTCCTCTGATCATTCATGCTGCTGTGACTGGTTATGCTGATTTATTTTTCCTGCACCCCAGCATCATCCTGTTCTACCTTCATACTAAACACAGTTTGTGATAGCATCTCATACCTTGTTAATAATGTATACTCCACATCTCTGTGATATTGTATGAGTGTACAGACTGTGTTACAGTTACAAAGACAAATCCTTAACTACGGCTACCTTTCGACAGGCCTATAGCATACAGCGTGCCACATTTCTTTTCCTTCTTCCTCCTGAAACCAATCAAATTACAGAAAAGCATTTACAAATCAGGAGGTGAACAATATGCTGTGTTTTGAGGCATCTGTCTGAATTGTATGCATTTCTCAGATCAAAGAGAAAACAAAGCACACACGGTCCACCTACACTTTCCCTTTCAGCTCAGCGGGGAGCGCAGTAGATGTTGCTTGTGGCCCTTTTCAGACATGGCCATAATTAACCACATGAAAGAGACACGTAGACAGAGACAAACACATCTCACACATAACTCACTGTCTCAGTATAGTTGCAGGGACCAAAGACACTTAGACACCAGAAAGTTTAGCGTTTGAATGAGAAGCAAGATTTGGATGTGTGGTTAGGATGTCTATGCTGGGATTTTCCCACACAGAACCATGTCTGGGGTTTACAGAGAATGGTCCAGAGAAGAGGGTGTAGCAATTCTTTGGGTGAAAATACCGTATGCCAGTGGTCATAGGAGAACGGGCAGACTGATTAAAGCTCATATGAAGGCAGCAGTCACCTCAATAGCAGCTGGATGGTGTAGTGGTAAGACTACACACCTTTGAAGTGGGAGTCGCAAGTTTGATTCCCACCCGGTATCCAGTAAGAGCCCTGGCTAGACCCCCCATGCTAAAACCAAGCCCTGGAATGGTGTGGCTACATCGGACACAAGCATTTCACTACATGTTGTATGATTGTGTATGTGACAAATAAAGGTTGCTTTGCTTTATAAAGTGCTACTGTGCTACTCCTGTCAGCTAAAAACAAGAAACAGGCTGACCAAAACTGGACAAAAGAACACATGCGATATCTGGATGGCAGGGTTAGAATTTGCCATAAACAACATGAAAATCCATCCTGCCTTGTATCAACAGTTCATCCTTCTGCTGGTGGTGTAATGGTATGGACTTAGTACCAACTGAGCATCAATTAAATGCCTCAGCCTACCTAAAAACAGCTAAATCTGGCTTTGGTTAGTTCAGAGTCCTATGGCAGACAGTGAAAACAAGAAAGATTGTGGAAAGCTGATAGATGTAAAATGGAATGACAAAAACTAGAGCGAGGTAAAGTGTCAAAATCATACAGGATAAACATGGGAATATAACAGGAAAGTAAAAAGAAGGCTGGACTATGACTTTTGGTTATTTTGTGTACCCACAGCCCTCATATTGACCTCCACATCAAAATTTGTTGAAACAACAAAAAAGTCAGCACACTGTCTTCCTGAAGTGATCAGTTTGATGCAGCAAAGACATGATTTTTTTCACTGTGTAGTGGTCAAGTGCAGAGTTTGGTGCTGACTAGGGTGTTTTTGATAAAACATTCAGCCTTTCTGTGCTTTTACCGATTCAGCTAGGTCAAGAAAGAAAGAGGGTGCGTGTATGTGAGCTTGTATGTGTACATATCTACGGTCCTGTGCAGTTATTTTGTAATATATGTGCATGTCAATAGATGTTTGGAAGAAGTCCAACCTTTCTGTATGCATGTGTTTGCACATCAAGGCATAATACTGCAGCACTAATGCTGATATTGCATGCCTGTGTATACATGTGTGTCTGTGCTTTCACTTTCTTTTACCATATTCATCACTTTGCCCTCACTTCAAAGTACTTAGGAAGGTAACTCTGAGGTAACACTCTTCTTAAAATGCACTGCTGCTTTTTGCATCATCTGTACTTCACTCTCTGGCTTCTCACTGGGGGTAAGCAGAACGACTTTTCTGGTATAACCAGTGTGGACTGTGCAGACTCACTCAAAATCAAACACATCATCAAAGCTGCAAGTGTGAAAACAGACAGAAACATTGTGATTAATGATGGGATAATTAAAGGCACAGCTCATCGCAAAAATTAACTTTGTCTTATGGCATGTGGTGCTATTTTTCTAACTACATGATTTTTTCCAATGTTTTAAAGATATCAGCTGCAGGGACGTCAGCTTTCTCTTAAATATGATGGAAACATATGCCAAAAGAAAAACACATTTGAAAAACTCAGCAACAGTGTCCCTTTTTTTCTCCCATAAATCATAACCTGGTTGCTTTAGAAACAAACAATCCATAAATCTTGTACTGACTACTTTCATAATACCAAACTACACTTGCTAACCTCACTCACGGAAGAAAAAAGCACGAATGACAGTGACAAGATACGAACATTACTGCACTTAATTCTCAGCGTGTTTGAGCAGATATGTAGCATTATGTATCTTTTGTGGGGCTACAACTGAAATCACAACAAGACTTTATTTAATATTGTGCTGATTTTCTTCAGTTTTCAGACCCAGCACAGTGCAGCTTTCCCAACCTTGGTAAATAGACTTCTACACACTACAGCAGTTATAAGTTACTAAGCAACCACCAGCTGGTACGAGCAAAATAAATGCTGATGCTGGAGTAAATTTTTGTATATTGGGTTATGTAACTTTAATGTTAGCTAGCTGCGTGTGTCATAAAGTGCAGGAAGAGGGACCCAAATGCAGGCTATGGAGGCAGACTGATTCAACAAAAGGCAAGCTGTTTATTATGCTTGAAGAAAAGTCCAAGAGGTAACAAAATCTCAAAGCCCGGTGTGCTAGGTAACACTCTCTGGTAGAAATGTGCGGGGAACTACTCGGAAGAATAAAAGCCACAACAAGGACTGAAGGAAAAGACTGGGATAGATGCTCATAAGGGTTATCAGTGGAAAAGAGGTGGGTAATGAGCCACATGTGTAGATAATCAAGACAAAGAAGACAAATGACTACCAAAATAAAACAGGAAGTGAGAAACAACTATCAGAGAAAGACAGGCACAAGAATGAACTTGCGCCTGTACTTAACAAAGGGGAAAGTCAAAGGAGGATTAGACAGAGAAAACCCTAAAGAGACCAATAAACTCTGAAAAAATAGAAAACAGAGCTAAAAAGCAACGGCTCGAAACACTAAAGAAATGTAACATGCAATTTCACACATGGATAGTAACCTAACAAAGATCTATTATTTATATTCTCATAAATAATAATATACTGACAATTTATTAAAGAGTTTGACAGCATGGTCTTTTTTGCTGGGCAGATGTAGAGAGTAGAAAAAGCGAAGTTAGGCTCCAGTCTATTCAAGAGAAGGCAGACTCAAACCAAAACAAATGATGGATAAACAACATTGCAGACCAGAGGGGGAAAAATAGCATTAATTGGATTTGGGGTGACATAGTTTAAAAAACAGGGGAAAGACAGGTTTAAGGAGCGGACGCACTGAAAAGAGGTGATGTGAAATTGAAAGGAACAACAACCGTAATTATAATTACAGATAATTACAGTCGCTCTTTCTTTCACACTGCTTTTTAACCCCATTACTCTTTCTGGAATTTAAGCTGATGCAATAGTATTTTAGTGATCACTTTAGTGATTTGGTATTGCTTATTTTATCCCCTGTGTTCCTAATTTGATTACATATGCACAGGGTAATGAAACTGTACTCTATCAGATACTGAAGCAATTTGCCTGACATATGATATATTTTGCACAATCCTGGAGAACAGTTTGTAAATTAACATAACCATAACATACTGCATAGTACATTTCTCCCATTTACAGAAATCATAATGCACTGCTTAGGGGTGAAGAGGTACAGAGAAACGTAAAGAGGGATGTGGCAGAGAAAAAAAGAGAGACGGAGGGAAAATGGGGTTATAAAATGAATCTAGTATCTTCTGTTCTTACAGTCTGCATGCTGTCATTTTACCCTTGCTGTCACTAGCAACACATTGTCTCCCTGCTGTATGTATGTGTGTGTATGCATGAGCATATGAGTCACAGGGAGTGTGTGATGAGCCATGAATGATGCTGGATATTAGCCTGTCAGACGCGTACAACCACACAGGTACAGAGGCACACACACACACTGCCCCACAGCAGTATATCACACAGATAGGATAGATACAAGGACATGCTCTCTCTCTTTATTCTGTATGTGTTTCTCTATTATCCATATCGCTCCACTGCCATGCAACTTCTGCCTCTTGAATGCGCAAACATTATTTAATCTTTCTTTAGTATAGCAGTCTCCATAATAACTTCTGTTGCAAACTTTTTGCAATGCATTCAGACCCGCCTTTTACTGTGTATGTGTGTTTCGCTGTTAAAAGCTGTTTGCACACCAACATTCGTTTTTGATTGAATCATTTATATTGGCTCGGTTTTGGACCCCATGTGTGCGGGTGTCTATCACTGAATGTGAGAGAAAGCTGGCCTCTCATTAACCATCCACCCCAGCGTTGTGATGTAAACTCCCGCTGAGTCTGGCATGTTGACCGTCTCTCGGAAACCGTCCCTGTATCATTAAGAGGCTTTTGTTTCTGATGCTCGACTTTTCTCTGCCATTCCTCTGTTGCCTATGAGAATGCTAATGATTTAATGATAAAAACTGAGAATGGATCATCTCCTTTTCCCAAAATAAACAATTCTCATATTCATGAAATTTGTTGAGCTATTCAGTGCTCATCTTCACAAACTGTGACTGGCCCAAAGAGGAACTTTTGAGCTTGTTGTAGTGATAGATTATACTAAATAACATGGTGGGAAAATAATGCTCCTTTGCTGTATATATTATATAGCTAGACCATTATATTATACTGAATGTGTGAACATGCCAGCACTTATGTTTTGACAAGTTTTGAGAAGGTTTCGTGCTGTTGGCATTCGCATAGCCACTGATCCTGACTTTGTCAAAGAGATAATGAGTCATTGTTCCGCACTTCTAGCATAAGCCTCTCATCAACCTTGAATGCTGCTTCTTCTTTATTCCAGCGTCTGTTGTGATTGTTAAAATTCCCACTTCCATGGGCAAAAACAAAAACTTGGCTTGGGGATAAAGCAGACCATGTGCAAAATGTCAGTGTTTTTCAGCCCAGCATTATATTTAGCAAGAGCATCAATGACAGCACTATAGTTTAGATCGGCCATAGACAAGTCAGACTGGGATTCTGGTTTGGAATCAAATGAACAATTCTTTGTCTTTGCAAAGAATTCCTAAAGACTGCTGCCGGATTTTTCTCTTGCACTGACTCATCCAGGTAAGTAAATCCCCAAAAGTTGATTCTGTTCATCTCTACGTTTCGTCACTCATCCAAGTGACTTCTTCAGTCTCAGCTGACTGCAGGTTTCCCCAATCTTATAAACAGTACATTTGCATAATGACTGAGACTAGCACCACTGAAGGAACAATGGGCTGGGAGGTCAGTTCCTTGATCATTAATATGCAAATTCTCATGATCATTGATCAACAACCACTGATCAAAGTCAATTAATCAAAGACCACTGATCAATAGCCATGAGTACCATTCACAGAGAGTTGGGGAATGGCTGCAATCACAGCATTGTAAGATTGGGGAAACCTGCAGTACGCTGAGACTGAAGTAGTCACCTGGATGTGTGACTGTAAACTCTACGTCTAGATGATAAGAATCAACTTTTGGGGAACACATCCAATAGCTTTATTGTTTAAGCTAAAATAACAAAATAACAAAAATAACTCAGGCAGAAACCAGGAATTCACTAACTAAGCTTTATGGACTAAACACTGAACACATGGGGCACACAGGACTAAATGGAGACACAGCTCCAATGACTACAAACAGCATGGACTAATATATAAAATGGTGTCTATTTGAAAGTTTTTTTTAAGTCTGTGAGCAAATGAGCCAAATGTCTAATATTGTCCTGATGATCGTCTCCTTTTAAAATTCTGGTCATATTAAAAATAAGTACAAGGCTTCAAAACATCTATGATGGACATAATCACGTGATCATAATAAGACTTTAGAAGTACACAAGTTCTAGCTTACCTGAATGACTTCTTTAATCACATTCTCATTATGCTGTTGTGTACCAGTAGAATAATAATCAAGTTAACCTACTTCCCAACTAATTCCATGTTTTATTTTGGATCCTTCCATAACTAAGCTTCCGTGTAGTACACGGTACACACCATGTACCCACTTGCGGAGTGGAACAGCTTTCCAATGAACCACAACTACATGCCACCTTATGTAAGCAGTCCCAACATCGTTGTTGCTGCATCTTTTATTATTTAAACAGACACAAGTTAGTTCTTCCAGTTCAAGATTTATAATGCAGTCTAACTTAACACTACCAGTGCTGACATACCTGCTCAGAGAACACAGTTAAAAACTGCTGTGCTCCCCCAGTGGTGCACCTGAATGAATGAACCCTTTCCTGTATAAATGCAGTAACTTAAGAGGTAACAGCAAATAGTGTCGAAGCATCCAAGGAGTAAATGTCTCTTAAAGCATGTGAAATCTAAATTTTCTTAAATGGAACACAGTAAAGGGGCATCCAAGCATGAAGCAATTTGTTCGTGGCGCACCGCTTTGTCGCTAGAGGACATTACAGGCTCAGGTTGCCTTGGTAACCCTCTAATGTATCTACCATTGTGTCATCTTTGAATCATTTTTATCTTCTTGTCTTATATGTAGTCGCTTCAGTTGCTCATCTTGAAGTTGAGATGAGTTTATCTAGGCACCAATCACTTCATGTTGCCTGCAGTTACACTTACTACTGGTGGACCTTGCTGACAATCATTGATTTTCTATGGTCGCCTCATTACTGCAAATCATTCCTGTGTTGATGCCTCTTAAGTGTGTTCAGTTACTGGACACAGCAAACATAGTATTTGACCATGACTGTCTTGCTAGCTTTCGCATTTTGAAAATATTCAAAATGACTACACGTCGTTACTTTTTCTAAAGACGACAATTTAAAAGCGTGCATCACAACGCATGCAATGTGAATGTCTCACAAAAATCAGCTGCTGTTAACGATATAGCCAGCTCTTGACAACTTATCGTCCTCTGGCTACCTGAAAACTGATTGACAGTCCCTCCGACATGGCAAACACAGAGAGATGAGTAAAGTGTTCCACACAACTATTACACTTACGAGAGCATCTTTCAGGTAACCTCAGTGCACCCCAACTAGCCATACCTGTCATTGTGAATGAATAATGCACTCAAAATAGCAAGTGGAAGAGCAGATGTAAGTGATTTGAGGGACAGCATTAACACTGTGGCGTCACCATTAAACCTGAGCCTCTTCATCTCCATTGGAAGCACATCTGTAGGACAAAGTGTCCTAATGGTCTGCCAGAGGGTGATGTCATAAGGTTGACCAGACACAGAGGAACGCCTCCCCAGAGAGGACGCACTGTACCGATCTGGACGCAATGACATACAGATATACAGAGCAGCCCGGCTGCTGTGTATTAGTGTGCCACAGACACATGCAGACACTCCCCAGAGTGTAAACTTGTGGCCGGATCATAAAGATTCACAAAGAGATTTGTCCTTCAGACTTTGTTATTGTATGAGGACAAGCCAATGACAGTATAGGAAGAGAAAAAGGAACAAAAATAAATGGGATGCTCTTACAGAACCCAGTATGCATGTTTGAAGACAAAAGAGGAGAGGAAGCAACATGATAGCCCAGATGGATGGGAGGATATACGACTACTTCTTTTAAAAACATTTGAATGCAAGTTTCAATGTTTGCATATGAATTTAGCATTAGTATGAAAAAATCCTGCTTAGTAATCTCTGAGCTATTAGCATTCAAAGTAGGGAATTTAATAATTAATTCTTCTTCCTCTTTCAGTGCTCCTTTAACTGTCCTTTAATCAAACAACCTCCTCATAAATCTTGTTTTCATCCTTCCTCCCTGTAGTATTTTTTCCATCCATCTGTCGTTCTGTTACCTGTCCTTGTACTTTATCCCATGCTAGAGCTTTGTACTCAGCACACTGACAGCCTTGCCACATTTCCCATCTTTGGAGTTCATTCGTTAATCTATACTTAAATAGGATGCCTCTCAAAATCAAACCATTTCTGATATGTGTGTCTGTCAGCTTTATTCACCTATATATGAGCACACCTCTCCCTCCTTTCTTCCCTCTTTTTCTCTCAAGAGCATGCCCATTAGTTCTGCTTGCTTGGTGTTCGATGGAGCCTGTCCGCCATGCCGGCCCCCTCAGAGACCCCGCTGGAGCCGCCATGGAACCTCTGATTCATCAATCTCCCTGCAGCTGGCAGGGAACTCAAGGGGCACAGTCCCTGCTGGTCACCTGGAGCCAAGATGGCTGACAAGACGTGAGGGTAAAGGAGAGGACAGAAGCAGGGGACACACAGATTTAAAACAAAAAAAAGGAAAAAAACCAAAGTGTTATGCAGAGAGATGGAGAATGGAGAGTAGGTACTTGGTAAATTGCAGGAGAGGCGATTGTTGTGGGTGTGGTACTAAACCTCTGATGCAATAACGAAGAGCAACTGTTTTGTCCCTGCCTCGTTCCAAACACAAGACCTTCAGCAGTGCTCTGTTGTATATCATGTGGCCATCTCTCTATCATGTCTGTGTGTGTGTGTGTGTGTGTGTGTGTGTGTGTGTGTGTGTGTGTGTGTGTGTGTGTGTGTGTGTGTGTGTGTGTGTGTGTGTGTGTGTGTGTGTCAGCATGAGCAACAAGATTTCACGGTCTAAGCTGATACACTAAAAGCACAGTAGAGGGCAAGAAGGTTAATAAGCATTCAATAAATGGATTTTACAGGGCCTTGTGTAATCCCCCTACATACCTACCAGCACCCAACATAATGCGCACTTGCACACACCCGACTCAAATGTGCAAGACTCATTTGGAATAAGTTACCAATCAAATGCACACAGTTTAAACATCACTCATAGTATAAAACAACTGAGAAAACAGAAGAGGGGTAAGAATGAGTATGTATGAATATGGGCTTAAGAATATGAGTAAAATAAATAATGAAGAGGCTATTAAAGGGTATTAGTGACAAGACATGCAATAAAATGGACTTTTCTATGCAAACTACCTTTACAGATTCCCTCGCCTGAAGCTAACTCACTGCACGCAGATTTGCTTAAAACCAAAAACAGTGACATTAAATCCCAAAAAATCAGACTGTTAGCACCAGGAAAGCTCCTCTACAGCAACCTCTTTGCCTGAGTCATGATGTGACAAAACATACACCCTAGGGCGGATGCTCGCTTTAACCACCAGTCTTCTATGACTGGCCTCAAAGCAGCTTCACTGAAGCAGCAGAGGTTAAGTGTCTTGCTCAAGGGCCACTCGACCACATTTATAGATCCAGCAGGAAGTGCGGTTCATTCGTTGCCCAGCCTGGGTTTCCCCCTGTTGGTCTGGGCACTCAATCTAGCTGGCTTCTTAAAAGATCTGGCAGCCACCCTTTTGGCTTGCCTCCATAAAACAGAAAACCCCTGTGTTTCCTGGGGAAATCTGACTTAATTGTACGAATGTACAAAAGAAATAAAAAATGCCAATCACAGTTTCTGAAAGCATAAGGAAACATCAATATTTTCATGGAGTTGAAACACCCCAAATGTTTTGGTTTATGAGGATTAACAGAGAAAGCATTTCTTTACCAGACACATTCCATATTACTTCCATATCACTTATAATGTACATAGAAACAAATGAGCAACATACTATACTCCCCTCACTGTTCATATAATTACTGAAACACTACACACAATCCTTCCCTCTTTGTCTTACTATTTTATAAGACTGAGCTTTGTGCCACTGCATTGATGAGTCATTGATGACACACACACAGACACACACACACATTAAAGATTATTAAGTCTTCTGTTGCTCATGTAAATGTGTGAGTGACTTGGGATTAGTGTAATTGAAGACTCGTCTGCCAAAAAAGCACACAATAAGGTATGTACACAGACCTTTACGTGCAGTACCTCCCTACACACATGGATTCACATATACAATTGCAAACATACAACTGAGCAGTGGTCCCGAGGTCTGTTTCAGGCAAGCGGCCTGGGCTAACAATGGATAGCGAGACCTGCGGGACACCCAGTTGCACACACGCACACAAATGCGCTCCCTCTCTCACGTTCTCTTTCCCCCTGTGGGTAGAGACACAAAGTAGATTCTGGGCTGTTGTTCAAAGCTTAGCAGGATTAGCTGCATGATCTTGCCACTTTTTTTGAAAAATATATTTTCATATTTCTAGCAGGTTTTGGAGATCGGCTTTAGAGAGAAGTACTTGAGAATAAACTGTCAGATTTCATCTCTGTTTAGCAAACAAGTTACATCCTTGGGAGCGGGGAAGGTGTCAGTAACGCAGGCAGAAAGTAAATAGACAAGGCTGTACATATCTATGGCTGTGTTTCCTGATATGGTCAGTAACTTACTTCCACTTAGGACAGATCCATAAAAATGTGATTGGACTGCACATAGCAATCCAACATCTTTCAGCTGAACTGGATGCCTGACACAGCAGGCCATGCCACCCACCATCAGAGCCTGACCTCACCAAAGCCTGAGTAAAAACAACTTCCAGCAGGTCCAGGTTGCAAAATTTTGTAGACATCAATGTGTGAAAGCTGTAGGTTAAAGAAGAACATCAAACCAAATAATTATGGAACGTGACATTTGATGTGAGTGTCCCAATCATGCAGGCCTAGAGACCAGTCAGGGACAATGTAGCAACCACCTGTCGTGAGGGAAACGCAAGGAGGCATAAAATGCTGCACTGAAAACCTCCTCATGATTGTTTTGGTTGCTATCAGGTTGTCACGGTTGCCAGTAGTTTGCATGGAATTTGTCAGCAAACACCTACAAGCATTAATGAAACTGTGTGGCGCAGACCAGAATCTGAGACAATAAGTATCCCAATTAAAATCGGTGCCTTTTGACATATATGCTCTTTGCAGCGCTAAAGCACTTCTTCAGGTTTAACTGCAGCTCAGAGAGTAAATGCTGCGTAAAGAGAAGCTGCCATCTTCCATGCAGACTATGGGAAACCGTGACAATTTCCTACCGACCAAAACAATCACAATGAGGTTCTTGGTGCAACACTCTCTGCAGCTGATTTCGCTCAGCTATTGCTAACAACCTCCAGCAGCTGCTCGCAAACTGATCAGGGAGTACACAGTTGTCCATAGCAACAGGAGGTTACCAGGAGGTCGTAGGCCTATGTGACTGAGTGAACCTAACCTAAAATTATGTCATATAATATAGTTCTTCTGAGAACGATTCCAGTAACTTTTACTTCTGTTCAAACGATGTAATTTCCAAATCATCTAAAGCTGTATTTCCTAAACCACCCTCTTGCAGAGAGATACACACCACAAGAACATGTTGCTTGTGTAATAAAGTCATGTAATGGCACTGAGCTCATTCTGGCTCATTTTAAGAAGTCTCCTTGGAGAAGGTTGACTTTGCCTTTTAAAAACCAGCGCTTGTGATTTGTGAGTCTCCCGTGAATTGTCAGGGCTTGGTTTCAGTGAGGCAAGCAGTAGCGAGACGTCTCTGCCTCGTTTTATTTCACATTTTGTCCACTTTGTGTCATTTTTTCCTCCCTTGCTGCACTCTCATTTTAGTCTCTCTCTCTCTATTACATCTTGAAGCTATCAGTGTCTTGGCAGCGAGACAACAGAGAGGCAACACTGCACGTGGAGAGAACATACCCACAATTCCACTGCTGTGTCCAACAAACACACACATACACTGACGCGCACGCGTGTTGATAATTCCATTGTGTTAACTAGCTGGCAGAAAGCCTACCTCAGTGTCTCCAAGGCAACAAGTTTGTAATTTTTAGGGATGTTGTTGTACATAGCGTGTGTACATGTGTGTGAGCCGATATTTTCTGAAAACAATATTGAAAACATATGAAAACGCCAAATGTGATTTAACTGTTCTCCTCCCTCTTTCTGGTCTGACATCTCTGGAGCTTTTCAAAGACAACTGTTCATCTCTGTGTAAATGACAGATTGGCACATGAATGATGATGTAAAGTCACAGTCTTCTACGCTGATATTTTTGTTTGCTGCATCTTTTGCAGATTACTTCAAACTCAATCTCTGCTCCTGAATGAATGCTTTGAGACTTTTGATTGATTGTCAGTAATGTGTACGCTGGAGGATAAGGGTGTTGGTTTTTCTGGATTTTTATTGTTATTCAACCAATCCTGCGAAAAGATCAAAACTTAGCAATGTGCGGCAGTCAACCACAATCCCAGTGATGCGGCTCTACAGATGAATATTTGATGCTGCAGAGCTGTAACCTAAGATGGACTTATTATGATTTTTCTCCCCCAGTGAGAAAAATAAAACAATGTCACCTGCTTAATTCTTTAAATATACACACAGGAAGGGACTAGCGGTGGGGAGATTGCTGAAAGGCAGTGAATTTCCATTAATTGCAGCAACGACAGATGAGCCAAGCACTAGAAATCCAAAGTGTACTGACTGAGTAGAACTACTTTCAAGGAAGCAAATTACTTTAGACTCTTCAAATGGAAACAAAATAACAAAACACAAAACCAATCAAACAAACCCTTGACTGAAATGTGACAGGGTGGAATATAAAGTACAGGGTTACCTGACAAGGAAGTTCAAGGTCTTTCAGTAACAGCAGCTACACCCAGACTTAGCCTTGTCTCTTTTTAAAGGAAAAAGAAGATATCACATATGGGAACTGTGAAATATAATCCTCCCTATATGGGGTCAGTTAGTGTTATTCCTCTATATTTACTGTGTTGGGATCTCCAGGTCTTATAGTTCATTTTTCAGAAATTAAAACTGTGAATGGGCTGTGGACTAATAATAATAAAAACTGGACAAATAATGTTTTTTCCTCTATATTTATAATTTATTTAGGATAAAAATGCTGCACTGCTTTTTACTTTATCTCTCCAGTCAATTGTGTGCTGAGATTGGACAAGTTTTTTTTATGACTGAAAAACTAAGAATTACAGTGAAATAAGGAAAAGTACAGTACAGTGCACATACATACTATATGCATTATACATGCATTCTTTGCATCAGAAACAATGGATGAAACCAAGCATACAGCATGGTCAGCCAAGAGAGGGTGAGTCCAGACTGTAGCCCGACATCAGTGTGTGTGTTTAAGTGTGTGAGAGTGGTTTACGCCTCGAGCTGTCTTCTTTTCTTCAAGAGGCAAGTAATGGAATTAAAGAGTCTCTATTGGCAATTTTTACACACATACTCAAATGAATCAGGTTCAAAACTAATTTTATTTTCATTTTAAACATCTTCTTCTCTCTCTCTCTCTCTCTCTCTCTCACACACACACACACACACACACACACACACACACACACATACGGGAGGCCAGAATAAAACGTGATTTATGGGGTCTATGAGAGGCTAAAGCGAGTAAAGATGCTGCAGGCTATTATACTGAATACTGCAGAAAAATAGCAAATGCTTACAATGTGCATACTGTATTCACAACCTGGATAATATTATGCCCCAAAGGACACACATTCACATGTGCATTTGCACAAAAAATAAATACACAATACCAGAGATTCAAGTGATATCAATCAGTTGCATAGAAAGTGTGCTGCAGAACATCTTCACCTGAAGAAACCTCAGTGCAGGAAGTTAGAGCCCCACCAGAAAGCCACAAAAAATAAATAAATAAAAATAAAAGTCAGTGTGTGCACACCTAGTCCTGCCCCGCTGTCTACCTTCTGATTTAATTTGCATAAGCCTGCTACTAGAAAACCTTGGGTTTGTACGCTACAGAAAATCTATTAACAGTCTTCGACTAGATGAATTTAGAATTTCGTTTTCATTTTTTTCATCACACCGAATGGGAAAAGAAGACACTGACAAAAAATGATGGAAAAGGAAACGGAGAGAATGATGAAAGAAAGGAGAAAGCGTCACTAATGTTTCCTGCTAAAATATTCAGACTACTGCTGCATGATGCGTCACCGTGTCCCACACATACACGTACACTTACACACTCTCACATGTACACACGGAGCCGAGAGCCATTCCTAGCCCTTCTATCCAGAGTCCCCCATGGAGGAGCGTGCAAGAGCTGGCGGCCATATTTGACCATGCTAAACTTCCTGTTCACTCGCTCTTCTGACTCATGATTGGTTAATTATTTAGGAATGGGAACAGGAAGGGAAATTCAGCGAGTAGAGCACAAAGATCACATGTAGCAGCTGCCTGTTTTGTAGAGAAAAAAATGCCAAAGAGTTTAAAAGTGAATCACCTTTTAACCAAACTTTTTTCATGCAGATCGGAGGACCAGGATTTTCTTAGTTCCCGCATAGTTAACAGAGGCCCACGTAGAGTTAGATAAAAGTCACATTAGATAGAAAAAAAGGAGCAGACAAACTTCAGGATACTGGAATGTGTGGAAGCTATGAAAAGATGTAACCAAATAGAGAAACACAAGCTTGTGTGCCAAACACTGGCTATCTTTTGCTTTCCTTT
The DNA here is from genome assembly GCF_013358895.1 of Oreochromis aureus. NCBI lineage: Eukaryota > Metazoa > Chordata > Actinopteri > Cichliformes > Cichlidae > Oreochromis > Oreochromis aureus. The sequence continues at coordinate 11,061,247 of NC_052958.1, read as the reverse complement.
CTTCCCTCCATCCTTCCCACCTAGGACACAGCATATTAAACATTAAAAACCCCAAGTCCGCTCAGGAATACAGCCCAGAAAGAACAACTGCAGGAAGTGGAAGGTAGAGGAGAACAGAATCAGTCAGATCCCATACACGCACTCAGTGTGGTGTATGTGTGCACTCGTCAAAGGTCAGTATGCTAATGTTAAATAAACAAGTGGTTTAAAAAAAAAGGTCACACCATTGAAGCCCAAAGACAACTGAAAATAATAATTTTTGTACTAATTTGTCTCTGGAACACTTAAAGAGCTTTGACTGATATTATTTCAGTCGAAATATGTTGAGGTATTTTTGTTTATTCAAGGTCAGACTCTTTGACTCTAATACTTTCTGACAGTTGTCACTTGTTACACCTCAGCTCCACCAAGACACACTGTTACCTAACTGTAAGATTTTTAGCTTGAAACAAGGCGAAACGTCAGCAAGCAGTGAACTGCAATTGCAATTTAAACAGCCTTTTTTCTCTTTAATCCAGAAACCCATGGGTGGTGTCCCAAGATGCAGCATTTATCTTCAGCTACGACTGATATACTATGGCAATATGATGCTATTCAAGACAGAGCTGCTAAAAATTCAGAGTGATAGGATTTGATAACTAGCTGAAACCCTGCCATCACTGCCATTTTCTTTTTCATTTTATACCATCCCAATAAATACAGCAACAAACTTCTGGTTAGACTTTATCCACCAATCAGATTATGTGTATAAATACTTGTGGTGTACCACTGTCTTTTAATGGGTAGAAAAAAACTGCCACACTTATATGCACTCATATCCAAAAGACAAAGCGACAGTATGGTAGCTTTCACACATACACATGCTGATACAGAAATCGAAAAATTAGCAAATTCAGCATATATAATAAAACCCCTCCACCTTTAATAATTACATAAATGTTCATTCATCCTATTAAACTGATGAAAAGGCTTACTGGATTTCTGTCTCTCCACATGGGCTGTTTGGCTCATTGACTTCATCTTTGTGTCTTTCCTTCCATCCTCCCATATACACTCTTGCACAGGTACTACTTTTGTTAGGTTTTAGGGACATTTTAATACCATAAAAAGCCCAAAACGGCATATCACAGTTTGCTGTAAACATATATAAACATGCACACACGCACACACAGTCCTCTGCAGCTGAGACGGTTTTCCCCCAGAGACGTAGTGTGTCCAGTTCTCTTAGTTCTCTATCTAGGTCAGCTTCATAGAAAACCATGCATACCTCTCTCTTTCTCTTTTTCTCTTTCTCTCTAGCTCCATCTCTTTCCTTTTCTTTTCCCGTTTCTGTCTCAACATCTGGCTTCATTCTTTTCTCTTCTAAGCTGCCCCACTCCAGCTTTATTTTAAGTTTTCCTCTTTGCGTGTGTGTGTGTGTGCCTGTGGGTGTGTGTCCATGTGCGTATGATCTCTGAGAAAGGATACCAACAGTTTGAACAGAGTTCCAGTTATCCTATTGCCAGGGGATAAGGTTGCATTTTAAGGGAAGGAAAAATAACTTCATGTAAAAATATGCCAGCAACATTTCCCGATATCCACATTCTGCGTAGCTGTAAATCACATTAACAGGATTTTCCTGAAGTCAACTGAGGGGCTTCATTTTGAAAGTATAAAGTCCTGTTGATCAAAGGATGAACTATGCAGTTCTGCACCAGGAGAAGTTTTATTCCAAAAGAGAATATTGAAAAGATCACACCTACACTTAAAACTAGTTGGCGTGAAAATGAACTTTCATTGTGGGTTTCTTGTTGACTCATGACTCATCTTTAATCCTTTGTTTACAAAGTTTCACTTAGAAAGTTGGGGCTTTGACATCATCACAAGCCACCCATCGCTTCTTCATATTTTGCTTCCAAGAAGCTGCTTTTTCACTGATTTTCAACCTTGTATCTGACCATATACAAACAGAATAAAGTTTTTTTGTGTGTGTGATTTTTTTTTTCTTTCTTTTAAACCACTTAAGACTGACCGATGAATCATTCAAGCATAGAAAAGGCACCTCCATGATGATCCAGTGTTGTATCTACACATAACGGACACAGCATAGAACCAATTTTAAATTTTATGTTTAGGCACTTTGCTACTTGCAGCCTATGGCAAAAGCACACAATTTGTTCCCATGTTTTTAGATCTACCAAAGATATTAAAGATAATACAGTTTGATAGGCATAAAATTGTATTTTTGCACCACTAAGCTGATTCCCAAAATGTTATTAGCCAAAAATCTTGGCATCTCAGCATGGTGTGCATTTTGTCTTTAAAACTTTCTAAGGAAACTGGAGAAATAGAAGTAGCAGGCCTAAAAAACTACCTACAACAGGTGAACAGTATCTGAAATGTCATGTCTTTAAGGAACAGCAAATCCAGCAAAGACCTCACTCAGACCTGAGAAGTGCATCTGACCCTTCAGCCGATCCATCTACTGTTCTTTGACGCCTCATCAGAAATGGTTAGAGTGAAAGGGTGACTGTCAAGAAGCCATTCTTAAGGAATAAAACAGGGAGAAAGGGGTGTGGTAGGCCAAGTAACACAAGAGCAAGACTGAAAATCAGTCGCAACACGGCTTATGAAGTGATGAATCCAAATCTGAAATGATAATTGATCAAAATCAAAATTCGTGGTTCAAATTGCCACCAATATAGAAGAGGTCAGGGTATCAACTGCCATCTGTAATCAAGGTAGTGGCTTTGTCATGGTTTGAGAACAAAAACAATGCAGCCAAAGAAAAGCTTCAAAAAGTCTGGACAGCCAATCCTAAAGACTGCTTAATGAAATGATAAGACAGCTTGCCTAGAAGAGTTTAGACTGTGTTAAGGATTAAAGGTGTTCATACCAAATAATGACTTTCAAGCTTAGTCGAAATGTATAAACTCTGCTTTTTTAAATATACTGTGTTTCCATTTATTTTTAAACATTCATCACTCCTACCGTTATTTCCCTTACAGAAATGAGGGGTGCCCCAAGGCGTATGCAAAGTAGTTTATGTCTTCAATTATTATGTCTTTAGAAATGGATATATAATGTGCACAAGCTTGTCTGACAGCAGATGTGTAAGGACGCATATATTAAATAACAAAACACAAAGTACAGTCTTGTCTGCTCTGCTGAAATGGTTTCCTTGCCCTTTGGTGAAAAAAGAAGCCAAAGGGAGTGACAGCAAATAGAAGCGGATTGAACAACTGGTCACACAAGCTCACAATTCACACAGATCAGTGCATATTAAAAGGTTCTGACACATGCAAAAGACACACCTACAAGAGGTTTAAAGGTTTTCCTGGAAAATATGCCTTCAAAGAACATTTATCCATCGCTGTGTCACTGTACTATAAATGTGCCCTGTGTGTGCTTTCCACATATTTGGAGCAGGTAGTTATACAAGCTGAGTGAAGGCACAAATTTTTTGTGGTCTCTATACACCTCAATTAACTTTTGTAATAATATTTAATGAGTTTTGAGAGTCACTACACTCAAATTTGGATTCTTTGTTACACTCACTTTGTTTGTCATCTTACCACTTCCTTTTCTTATCCATTCATTTACTGTACTTTAATCCTGTATGCACTTTATGTACTTATACATAATGTCTATTGTGCAGCTAAGTTGTTGCCACCACAGGTTACTTTGCTAAAACCAAAAGATAGTTGACATAGTGTAACTGACTATAATACAAAGAAATGCAGCTTAGAAAAAAAAAGAAAAAGAAGAAGATGAGGCAGACTTAACTGTCTGCTCTTTTACTGGAAGCCGACACTCGTGATCCATTTGATGCGTGTGTTTGCTTGTGTACAGTAGGTTCTGATTATGTAAATGTTTGTCTCTTTTCTGGATGTGTGGACATTTTTTTAGAGCTTCAGAGCTTTCTTTCTTTTAGCTTATGCAGTCAGTTAAATCTGTGTATACTTGTCCATGTGTCTGCAGATTGATCTGATTAGACTTCAGAGTTCAGAGGCGACGGCTTAACAGAGCTTGAAGATGACCACTCTGATAAATGAGTGAACGAGTAAACCACACGACACATACAAACACATGCACTGGCAATCCGAGGGCAGTGAGGGATGCAGAGGATGAAAGCAAATCAGCTGAGCCCATATAAAAAACTTCAATCTGCTTCCTGGTAAAGTGTTGGGTAACATAGAGAATAGCATAATCAATGCAAACATGATAGTACAGCCACAATAACCAGCACTTTAGAATACTTAATATTGGCTGCTTTCTTAACAGAGGGCATTTGTGAATTATGTTGTCATTGTTTTTGCCTTTTTCTTCCAATAATGACGGTCGCCAGGAAGCAAATTTGAATGATTAATGTAAAAATGCAACACTGAATCATCACATCTTCATATGCCAGTGTTCCGACAACACAAATCAAATTGTAAATCAAATTAAGTAATATCACACCTCTAATAAATCAGACCAATAATACATAATTTGGTTTTATTTGTAGCCCGTATTTTTTTCTTTTTGAAAATCTATCTATCTATCTATCTATCTATCTATCTATCTATCTATCTATCTATCTATCTATCTATCTATCTATCTATCTATCTATCTATCTATCTATCTATCTATCTATCTAAATTGGTGGTTGCTTCATATTCTAGTATTATCTAGAATTTTTCCACTTTCACCGACAGACTGCAAGTCATTGCGGTGACGGCTTTTGATCGCAAGGTGATCATACAAGTCGCCCAGTGCGAAAAAAAAAAAGACCTGTGTTCAAGCAATCATGGACTGATTTAGAGAGACTACAGTCACTGTTAGACAGATTGGCAAAGGTCTGCAAATAAATACCAGCTAATTTATAAACAAAGATAGGGTGGCACTGTTGCAATCAGTCTGCACCAATGAGTATAACATGTCTGTGATGCATCTCCTTGCAACAGGAGATGCAACTGGGTCCCAGCTGGTTGTATTCTAGTTATAATTCTTTTATAAAAGCAAGTTTGCCGAGGACTTACGTCCTGCAGCAGTTATCATTTGTGATGGATTTTCAGATTTTCTCTATGAGGGTCTGGCTGGACTCTGAATTTAAGTAGTTATATAGTTATATGAATTTCTGTGTAATGTGAATTTGGACATCAAAGTTGCAACACATAGCAACAGATTTGCATTTTTCACTGATTCATCACAGTTAATTGCTACATTATTTCAGTTTGCATGTAAATGCCAACTTGTCCCATTCAATCACAAACTGAAGCCAGACTGACTGCATATTGTTGCAAGTTTATCGCTGTCTTGACACACTGAAGTCACCTTGAAGATAGCGCCTGAGTGGTTTCAAACCTGATACCTGGCGTCAGTCATTTCTAAGGCAACAAGATTGCTAGTTTCTTGGACATGGTTGCAGTAATTTTTCCGTGATGTTTTCTTAAAGATGCCTAAAGAAAAATATTTGCTCATTAACTGTTTTTACAGGCCACGGCAACAGAGGAGAACAAAGATCTGAACTGACAAATGTTTTTTATTTGTTTTATTTTTATTAGTAATTAAAAAAAACTGTTTGTGAAATTACAGTTTAATCCAATTGTTCACTTGATAATGATCAATCTTACATGATAAGTTGAGCATATTTCAATTAAGGAGTCGATTTCCACCAGAGGGCCATATCATTTCCATCAGACACATTCAATAGCCATCATGATAAAACCACTAGAGAGCAAACAGAGAGATCTGTTTGGCTAGCAGCCTAGACAGATGGACTATAACACCAGGCTAGGACAACAACATGGCCTACAGGACCATACAGGCAAAGTACACACATAACACACATGCAACGCACTAACCACAGGGAGATGGCCAATCATACGAGCATCTCTGCCAAGGTCAGTGACCCACTGAGAGAGAACGACACAAAGTGTGTGTATGTGTGTTTTGTGGTTCCTTTGCTATAACTGCACTCCCTGGACTTTAAAGCTCTGAATAAACTGAGAATGAATGAATGAAAACATCACACGAAAATATACAAAAACCATTTATCATACTTACAATGTGACAATGTTTCCATCATTTTAAACCTATCCATCTCTGTCCAGATGTTCTCCATAAAGTACACTGCTCTGTCGTGTACTTTCAAGCAATTAACAACCCCCCTTGTCTGGCTAAGAAACAGGTAAATCAGAACAAGCCACTGAGACATGTTGAGAGTTTGAGTCATTACAGTTGTAGGAGAGCCCTCTGATTCTGTTGCTAGCATATCATTAAGACTTGTTGAGGTAATTCCTCTCCAATTAGCCTCTCTGTGATATGAGGACCAGTAAAGGAGCAAGCAGTAGAAGACAAGGCCACTCAGAGTTGAAGCCACCCTCGCACACAAATCTCACCTGATCCCACTTAAGCAGTTCAACTTGCTGCTGTTCTTAGTACTGCTACTGCCCTGCTGCAAGAATTGTAACTATGTTTCGCTTCCAGATTTTAATGAAACAAGCCCCTCCAACTGACTTACAATAAAAGAATAGTCAAGTAGGTTAAATACGACAATGCAGTAGCCAATGTAAGATAATGACACTAAAGACAATTGGAAACTATAGAGACTGTTTTACTCTTCCAGCAGGTATTAAAAATCAATAACAACAGTCAAGTTCACTGTTATAAACAGTTTAAATTGGACACCAATACATGCACAATGTATTTGCTAGTGTAGTGCATAAAACTAAACCAGGCAGTGTTGTCTCAAATCAAACAAATGTACATTTACTGGACTAGGCAAGCTCAAGGTTTGACTATGAGTGATGCACTAGCTGCCTCAGCATTTCCTGAGGCTCTGACACATGCACACGTTATGTTAATTCCTGAAAAATAACATAACCTGTTAATTTCTAGCTACTATTGCTTACTAGCTGTTAGGTAGGTAGCAATAGTAGTACTCTAACATGTTTCACTGATATTAGCACCATGCTTTGACTAAAATAAGAATTGCATGCTGCTAACTATCAAAAACCAAAGGAAAGGAAAAAGGAAATGCATGAAAAGACTACTTCAGCCATCAAAAGGTTCTGTGTGGAAAATGAGGTCTTGTGCATGCTGTGCCAGGTAAAGCAAGCATGTTATAAATGTGCCACGGGGGATCTTTTAAGCATTGCTAAAAAGATGCATAGTAAATCTCAAATACTCTGTTTCCCTGAAAATGCCCATCTCGAGTAGATATCCCAACTTTACCATCTATTCTCTGGGACAGTTTTTGCACTTTGTTGATCAAGCTTAGAACTTCCTTCCTGTGTCCCAGGTCCTCTCCCTCTTGTGTTTGTACCTGCCAGTCCTTTTCTGCCCCCAAATAATCCCTCTTAACAGTAACTGTAAATGCTAAAGACCATTTCCATTGTTTAGAATAATTATTTTAATTTATAGAATAATTGTTTAAAACATTAACATTTTCTAGACCAAAAAGTCAAATCATTAAATTTTTGTTTTGCTTAAGCAGCAAGCCAAACAGCTGGTAAATTGTAAGGCAAGGAAAGACAGAAAACTCTGACATTAATATTCCTTTGTATGACTAAATGATGCAGATTTCAAATGGCTGAACAAAATGCAAGTACACGCTATGAAATTTTGGCTGTGCAATTCAAATGTTTTAACTCCTATCTCTCTTTGCCTCTTTGGCTCATTAAAATGTCATCTTTACACTGAAGAGACTGTCTCTCCCTCTCTCTCTCCCTTCTTTCTCTCCCTCTGTCTTTGTGTCACTCGTTCACCTTCTTTCTCCAAACATGGTAAACAGAGGAGAGCTTCACCACCGCAGTTTGAGAATATGCATGTGTGAGTGTGTGCGCTGCTGAGCGGTAGATAAACATCTTTCTCTTTCTCCCTAGGACACACTGTAACCAAACCCATCTTCCTCACAGCCCATCTGTCTCCTTTGTGACTGCAACCTAAAACTTGAGTGTGAAAGCCAGATGGGGACATCATTTCTCATGGTTCTTTTATACACTGACTAAAAATTTCTAAAATTTGTCATTTTTACAAATAAACCTTGCTCCCGAGGAATGGGAAGGGTAACGCGGGGACACAATCTGAAAGCAGAGATGACAAAAAAGCAAAATTTACACCTTTTAACAGCTGTTAAAAACCAGCCTGTTAGCAAACAATGTAATAAGTGATTATCATGTACATTTAATGAAATCACAACATGCAAAAGAAGTTACTGTACTGTGAAATATCATAATTATTTTCAGAATTCAATGAAAAGAAAAGCATGTAACCCAAAGTATGTGAGCACCATTTGCCATCCAAGCAATGCCTGTATAGGTAATTGCTAATAAATACATTTTTTGAAGCCCTGGGCATTGATATCCTGTTTTTATGCATTTCTCTGAAGGCCTTCTAAAAGATTCTGAAATCTTGAAAAGATTTTTCCTCCAATTCAGCCTCCACAGCATCATTAAGGTTGAGTACTGACATCAGATAATGTTACCTGGCCACAGACAACATTAGATAGCTTTTCCTCGACTTTGAGTGTAAGCAGAAGCCTGACTTGCCCCATTTACAGGACTTTATGCATTTTGCCATCATTTCCCATCAGGTCGCGGTGTACTGAAAACCCAAAATAATGTGGATAACTTTGAGGTTGTGGTCCTGTGTTCCAGATCTCCAGGGAAAATCAGTGCTTTATGCAAAAAACTTGTGACCACATTGTTCATTAATCCATAATAATAATAACAATAACAACAATAATAGTAATAACAATAATATTAAAGAGATCTTCTTCAGTTTATTCAAATTTCAGGGCTTTACTGCCATGAATGTTTAAGTGGAATTGCTAAATTATCAAAATGCACAACAAATAATAAAGAAAATTGTGATTATTGATCAATTTTTTTTATATATTGTGAACTTGTGTGTTATGGTCAATCACTGTTCTTAAGGTCATGTTTATACATGATGTTCTGTGTCCTTCTTCTTGGGCTATTTTTAATTTAGACATGTCATTGAGCTCTCAGACTGCAAAGTTGAATTTGTTGAGCTTGTTTAACTGAATGCTTAGCATGGTAACTGTTGTCAAGCATTGGTGACACATTTGCCTTATTTATCCTGCTTTTAAACATATTCACACTAAAAACAGTAAAATATTTCCTGCAATTTATGCAAGCGTGAGTATGAGCATGTGTTTGCTGCATGCTCTGCGTGTGTACCAGTTGTCACATACACACTCCCATCTCTGCAAATGTGAGGCTACTAAGCTCCATCACCAAGGAAACCAGCTTGTTGCCAGGTAGCAACAGAGAGAGAGAGAGAGAGAGAGAGAGAGAGAGAGAGAGAGAGAGGAAACAAGAAAAATTAGTGAGACAGAAAAGACAAAATTAGACAGAAGTGAGAGACAGCGTGTGTGAAAACACAGGAACATTTCCCTTTTTTTAAATGACACCTTACAAATTAAAATGCTCTATCATAGTAGTTAGTGTGTTCATTTTTTACTCCAGTCCTATGACATATTTTTGGAAAATGTTTCAGTATTGCCTTCATCACTTTGCATTCTTCATAGCGCTCGGCGACAGTGAAGCACACCTTATGAAAGGTAGCTGTTAAATAAAAGCTGCATTTATTTAAGAAAGATGAAGCGGTCAGCCATCAGAGCAAAACTTCATCTGTTTCTGCCCCCCTCACAGCTACGTTTAAACCTTTGTTTGTGAAGCATCACACGATATGTTCCCGTGTGTGAATGTGCAAGTGCTCGAGTTCATAATTAAATCTGACTTGAAGGTCGCTAAAGATTAGAATTAGATTAGAGTTTAACACTAATTCAACAACGTATGAGACACACACAGACAAGGTTACATCACAGGTCTGGGCCAGTAGGAATGGTGCTTCACACTGTCAGTCTGTCAGCTTTCATTAAAAGCTGATGAGATTTCAACAGATGAACACAATATAGTGAAGACGCTGGTGTGTCTCTGAGGACAGCACCTTCGTGAACTTGGCTTATGTTTTCTTTAAACACTTCTGTGCATGTGTTTACTTGTGCTAGTGTGCTACTGCATGAGGCGGCAGAGTCTGAGAAAGAAAGGAAAAAGGCAAGGACAGATATAAAATAAGTCTAGCATACTGCTAGAGTTACGGGGGGGAAATTCAATTTCAAAAACATCAATGCATATCGTAAAGTATTTGAAATGGCAGCTGAATCTATACCTGCAACCTTCAATGCAACATGAACCTGCTAGCTGCCAGCTCCTTCTTAAGAAGGCAATAACGGCCCTGAGCAGCCCTAAACATAATGTATTTTTAAAATCCTTGCCTTAGTCCCATCTAACAAGGCACAGCCAAATTGTCAAACATGGCGGATCAGCTGCTAAGCTTCCAAATCATGACACAGCGGATTCAGACTTTTAATATGACACAGCGTGTTTACACTGCAGCAGAGCACAGAGAGAAGAAGGGAGGGTGCTCACCAGTGAATTGAAGATGGCATTTTAATTAGATCAGGGAGCAGACGCGGAATGAGCGAGGCTGGAAGAGATGGAGAAGCGAAGAGATAGCAAGCATGGGAGGAGAAGACTGGAGCAAGAGGGAAGAAATGAAAAGGAGCATGCTTTCATATGCATCTTACCTTGTTAGCCTTTGGCTATATAATTAGAGGAAAAAGCATCTTCTTTCATAACTATGCAATCATCACTTGTTACACTGTATTGAGCCAAACAGGCTTGCTGCTTTACATGACTGCCAAGCTCTTGAAAAAAGATGGGGTGTTTGAACATTTCCTTAAGCTAAAAGCAGCTCAAAACTCAGCTTAACAGGCTGAGGCATTTTTTACATAAAGGGGATCTTTAAATATGCTAACTGAAAGGAAATTATGATGGTTGTGATGATTTTCACTACCCTGTGAGCAAAGAAGCCCCCCACCCCCACCACAAAAAAAATCATAATTAAATGAACGTTTTCAAAATAGAAAAGACTAAGAAAACTCATAGGAGTGGAAATCGTTTTCAAAAGAGTTCATATATCATAAAGAAAAATCAAACTTAGGTTCTAATTTTGTATTTGTTTCTTTTTAGTTGTAGCTACATTGCAGTTTCACCCACTGCTAAAAAAAAGTTGATGTTCAATAAACAATAAGGGTCACTGGTTGTTAATAAAAATCTATTGTCCAAAAATTGGTAAGAGCATTTATTTTGTGGGCTTAATTGATAAACACAGATTTTAAATGACTTAAAGCACAGGTGTTGAACTCCAGCCTGGAGGGCCGGTGTCCTGCAGGTTTTAGATGTGTCCTTGATCCAACACAGCTGATTTGAATGGCTAAATGACCTCCTCAACATGTCTTGAAGTTCTCCAGAGGCCTGGTAATGAACTAATCATTTGATTCAGGTGTGTTGACCCAAGGTGATATCTAAAACCTGCAGGACACCGGCCATCGAGGCCTGGAGTTCGACACCCCTGACTTAAAGGAAATGTACAATTAAAATTATACAGTAAGATCCACAAGGTTTTAGACCATGTTAAAATATTTGTAGTTCTACTTCTGTACACCACCACAGTGTATTTTAAATTAAAGTGCAGACCTTCAGCTTTAATCTAAGGGGTTTAACAAAAGTATAGTATTAACTGTTTATGAAATACAGAATTTTCTTTACACTGTCCTGCATTTTCAGAGGCTCAAATGTAATTGAGCAATTCCCTGACAAGCAGTTTCATGCCCAGGTGAGTCCTATTCCCTTGTTGTTTCATGACAAATTAAGCAGATAAAAGATCTGGAGCTGATTCAATGAGTTGAACTGTTTACTGAAATTAAAGGAACTCATACAGAGTTAGACTGGAGCTATAAACAGCTAATCTGATGGCATGTTTATAATGAGGGTGAAAAAGAAAGAGCACAGCCTGTTAGACATTAATGGCTACCTATACTTTATCACTGAAGGTAATAATGTACAGTAAATACTCATGATTTCACCCTTAGCTATCACACCCATGATTTTAACAAAGCCAATTTAAAAATGAATAGAGACAGGTAGTTAAATATGTGTAACTGTTTTGGAGTGCAAGAATTAGAAAAAAAACACAGCTTAAGAAAAATAAAATACCTCACTGTATTTAAAACAAAGAGAGTTAAAGAGAAGGATACAATGAAAGTGGAAGAAGAAAGAAGCTGAGAGTCACAGTGACATGAAGTCTAAAGCAAAGATAAAAAAAGAAATGTCCATATACGGTCGCTGGTGTCGCTCGAGTTGCCTGGCAACCTAAAAGTTTGGCTTGAATCTCACTGCCAAGTCATTATTGCTGTGAAACAATCTGTATCCTTTTATAACTACAGTGAAGCTAGAGAGAAGAGAGCGATTTACCAGAGAGCAACTTCGCACACTGCAAAGCAACAGAGGCTCATTAAAATAGACCAGAGACATGAACACGGATGCTTTGGACAGTGTTTATTTATGATAGAACTGAGGTCTTGTGTGTAGGTTCAGTGTAGCACTGCTGTATGGGCCTCACTGCATCATACCATAAAGGATTGTTAGTTATCAAAAGAACAAAACAGCGTAACAACGTTTAGAAAGCACAAATACGGAAGAAATTGCATTTTCATGGTCTGCCTTGCTTTGCGCTTTAAAGTTGTATCTTTTTTAAATCTCGTGCCCACAAGTTATTATTTATCTGATCTAAGAAGTTACTGTATTAGCAGCTCTAGCTCAGTAGGTAGAGCAGGTAGTCCACTAGTGGGAAGATAATTGGATCTATCCCCAGATACATAGATTGTGAAGAGCCTTGAGTTGCTTATGACACTAGAAAGTGCTATAAGCCAAATTCCCATTGGTGCAGACAGGATAACTTTGTTTAAATCCACATGCATCTCTGACTTCACTCCAATGTCAGTCTAATGTTAGTCTATGAAATTCAGATAGATCAGTTAGATACTGACGTGTTGACTGAATGAACAATCTTCCACACACATCCCAGGGTACACATAATAATATGTTATGTGTTTACATGCACAAAATAATCACCTCAGTGTATTTCAGGGGCTTCATAACCAAGTAAAAACGTCATATTAGCAATATATATAAATAATACTGAAACTTCTTGAGAGACATGTTCTCCTTCAACTCTGATTGTGACCACTCTAAAAAGCCTTAAAGCTAAAATATAGTATTATATTTCCCCTTGTGTGACTAATAAAAGTATATCTTATCTTATATATATACATATACTTTTACGTTACTTAAAAATATACATTTTTAATGTGAGCCACTGCTCCTCTACATACTGTACTTACTTGTGTCTATTCTGCGCGTCTCACTGTCTGTGTCTCATACTTTGGCTCCCACACACACATCAGAGCCCTTGTCAAGCCGCCTTGGTGAAACTAATAGTAAAGGCTAATACCGAACACGTGAAGCCATGTGCTGTTTAATCTTCTGAATAATGTGATGTCTGGAAGGATAAAGTGTGCAGAATGTGCTTGTGTGTGCTGCAGATGTGTTAAAGGTCAGTCACTTTGAACTCTGCCATCTTCGTGAATCCATAAAAAGGGTTTTTTTATCGGTAGCCAGACAAAATTATATTTCATAAGAAGCCACCTTTGGCTCTGGAAAATGTAATAACATTATTTTTCTGTTCACTGACACTTTATAAATGAAACAGTCAATCAGTGAATGAGGAAAGATACACCCTCATGGAGGATTAAGAATCAGTTCCATGCATTTAGTTACAACTTGAACAGACAGGTGGACCAGACATTTGAAAGAAAAACAACAACAAAAAAACATATTTGATCTCCTACAGTTAAAAGTGTAGGCACACAGTATTGTACAAAAGTCTCTAACCACACTTTACATTTTGGTTCCAAAGAGCCAGACTCTCTTGTAATTGTTTAAAGTGGCCTGAGCTGCAGTTTTAGAAAGTTTCAGAAGGTTTTTTAAAAGTTTTTCTTTGGACATTTCTCTGCTTTTTTTCATTTTCAGTCCAGTTCTTGTACCTGACAGTATTTAAAAGTCATATCCTTAAGAAATAGGAAAAATACCACAAAGACCTGAAACAGGACCTGAGACATACATCTGACCCTTCACCCGACCTATTGTTTGCTGAAGCTTGGTGGAAGGTTAAAATTAAACAAGACTGCGTTATGGAGTGATTAATGCAACTTTAGAATTTGTGTCTCAAATTGTCAATATTTATGTAGGAGGTCAGGACAGTGGTGAATGAATGCATGCAGCCATCAGTAAAACACCATGGAGGCTCTATCATGGTTTGGGGAACTTGTCAAAATTGATGGAATTACGAATGCAGAAAAGTACCATCAGAATTCAGAAAGCATCTGATTGGGAAGATATTCATTTTTCAGCATGACAATGATCCTGTACATGGCAAATGCAGTAAAAGCATACCTGGATAGAAAAAAACATTTATGTTTGCACGTTTCAACCTGTTTGACCCATTTCCCTAGCAAAATCGAAAGAAATTAATAGTGGCTCTGCTTTTGCATAATACTGTATAAAAAGTGTTTGCAAAAAACACAAAAATTGTGTTAAAATGTAGTTTCTGAACAAATTCCTCCGTGTCGATTAGGTTTGTGTGAGACGAAACTGCAGTCGGAGACTTTTAACTGTCCTGTAGACCTTGCAGTGACACCGTCGCTCTGTCTGTAAAGAGGTCTTGGTTTACAACAAAAAGGCCATTACAGACTTAGAGCTGGCTCTTCATAATTATGCACATGCAGTTAACGCAATAAAAAATTTACTACAGGAAAACCGAGAGACTAAACATGGTTTTAGCCCCCGTAACATCCGTTCACCAAGCATTGATGGTTGCTTACATGTTGTATTTTTTTTTTCTTTAACTGTTTTTACTAAGCAAATGTATGCATGCCTATGCGAACACCATGCTTTGAAGTAAAAAGGCTGTGTGGGCACTTTAAAGCCTTTCGGATAAAGTGAAATATATTATTCACAACACCCAATGAGAGTGCTTTTGTTGTTCGTGCGTGCGTGTGTTTTGCCTGTTCAGACCCACTTTTGTATAAACTTTATGCCGTCACAAGGATTGACAGCTCTGGTAGAAAGGTAAAAGGCAGTCACCTCTACATGCCCCTGTATGTATGTGTCTGCTGCACAGAAAGAGTGTGTGTGTGTGTGTGTGTGTGTGTGTGTGTGTGTTTGTGCGAGTGTGTGAAAATGCCATTCAACAGGTGGCTGCTGCAGTCAGCAGTAACAGAGATTTAATACAAGCTACACAGCAGCCATAAAAGCAAGCACACACACACTTTTACTCACTGACTGTATAGTAGCAGTCTCTAACCCATCCATTTAGAACTTCAGCTTTAAAAATAAATGAACTACATTAACATATGCAACGGCAAATAAAAAATATCAATTTACATCACATATACAACTGTGCTGTGATTTACATGTGTGTAATAATGAGTCATTTTGACAAGCAAGCAAGAATAAAAATAACTGAATATGCCACTACTCTGTGATAATCTCACTTTCACACTAACACAAATTCACATCCTTGTGATACTAAATATGTTCACATTTATTGTAATCTTGTAGAATTGAGTGAAGCATCCCACAACTTATAGTCCAATCAGGCTTTATAAGAAGCTGGACAGAAGCACAGGAGAAGGTGAATGTGCCTGAGCGTCTGCTAAGACAACTATTTGGGGATCTAGGCAGGTCATGATTGACAGGGTCCTCGAGCAGCAGATGGCCATTTCCCAAGTCCTTTCAAATGACAGAAAGGTCAGACTCTCATCTCCTCGTGGCAGGACGCTGATGTACGTGAGACCATCAATAAGTCACTCAGACCTCTGGTTGAATTCTAAGAAGTCCTAAATGTGTTTTGTTTGAAACTAACCCCTTCAACGACTCAGAAGCTACAGCACAAGACAATAAAACCAACCTCACTAAAAGCACTGAAGAGAAAACAGTGTACTTTCTCGAAGGCAAATATAATGACATAGACAAGAGCTGATCGGCATGGCCTTTGCCCAGTGCCCAAGGTACAAGCTAAAATCTGAAAATAAGAACAATTTCTCAAAGCACCCACGTTGATATGAAATGGTAACGCATGTAAACACGTCTGTTACTACTGTTTGCTGGGCTCATTTTCAAATACACAGCTTTAATTACTGTGCTTTGTATAGAGTGTTTAACTCTATGAAGAGTCCACCAAAGACAGAAAGACATCTAAGATGAAGTGAGTAATGTCATTATAATAATAACAGCAATAATAATTAAACCAACTGAATTCATCCTTTTTAGAAAAAGTTTTCCTTTGCCATAAATCAAACGCATAAAATAAAAATATTCTAATAGAACAGATACACTCTTACAGGCAATAATATATAATGTTCAGTTAAAGGTAAGTTTAACGTCAGTAGTAAGACCTGTTGGCTGTTTGCCTAGTCTTATGCTACTGTCTTGAGAGACAAAGTGCACAAAATTACTGCTACTGAACTGACTGTAGATGGTTCAGTAGTACAATATTTGGTCCATTTTTCCCTTCTCATCTCTCTTTCTGTCATCCACCTCTCCTTTCAGTACTTTTTTCATCTCTCTTCCCCTACCCCTCTTCCGTCTCCCTCCATTTCTGACTTCTTGTCCCGTCTATCCACACACTCCTCCAGTATCCCAACTCTCTCCATCACTCCTTCTCTTTGTTATCTCTGTCCCTCTCCTTGCGTCTAATACTCTGTCACTCTCTCTATCCATTATTCATGGCACAGTCACAGTCGGCATTAAAGGACCTTGCAATATTGCTACGGCAACAACGCAGCAGAAGCAGCCGCGTTGGATCATGGGAAACTGGGTCACCTCCCAGGAGCGGGAGGGTGCGGGGGGTGCAGCAGAGGGAGGTCGCTGTCACACACACACACACACACACACATGGATAGACACACCTGATAGTTGTCCTACAAAGCTGGGAGACGAGAGAGATATAATTGGTGTCATTATGTTAGCTTTTTTACTGAATAAGTATATATATTTATGTTTTTAAGTTTTATTTTCATATATATATTGTCTTGTCCTTCAAGCTCAGGTCCTCTACCTGGTAGTATTTTAACTATTCCTAGTACTGCACTTTTCTGGGTAGAACTCAGATATCATTCCTGGAGTCTGCATACCCAATTTGGGGTCTACTCTCCCATGTCTTCTGATTACCACAGTGACTACTGTTGCCTTCACGCTTCACCTTCACTATTCTCTCGGCCATTGGTGTTTATCAAGCTTCTTCAGATTTTGAATGAAATCAGTACCAGTACAAGTATTTTTGATTAGTTTTAATTTAGCTAGTAGTACGGCAAATAAGAACTGAAAATCAATTGCAACTTCCATATTTGTTATCCAACAGTTTCATGCTTTAAAAAAAAGGTTTTGTGTACTCAATGCATTAATCACAAATGCTCCCACTCTGCTGCCTGTCAGAAAACAGTAGATGCTTTTTATGCTTATTGATTCCACACTAAACTGATTTCAGTGAATAGATATGAGTGGAAGCACCAATTTACAGTATGAACAAGGCCACTCTATTGATCATGACCAATCTGCCTCCCACCAGCCTCTCAACAATGAACGATAAAGACCCAGCGGCAAAAGCTAACTGATATTCATCTTTTGATGTGAAATCACTATTACATAGTGAATGAGTCATCATAAGAATAAAACAAATCCAGGAGCTGCTGACTTTATGCCAGGTGGGTCTAAATGATGAATGTACAAAATGTAAGGATTTTGTTTCTCATAGTGAGCAAAAAAACATTCTTTGTGCTTAACATTTATGTACATATCTGCTGTGGTTTGTTGAGTTTTAAGAAGGGTTTAAAAAAGGGATAGAGATGTTTACCTGTATTTACCTCATTATGTATATATCCAAAAAACACATGTCCCTATGTTAAGAATCTCAGTGTATATCACAGATAAACAGAAATACACACAATGAAACACTGTGTCACATGTTGCCACCAAGGAGGAAAATGGAAACATCTGTTTCTATGGGAACCCAGCCCTTTGATGATGCAGGCAAAACACACAAAGCACGCTAGCAAGTGTGCTGATAGACACAAATGCACACTTACACATACACTAATGTTCTACATCATACTAATGCACGCTGTCAACAGTTTCAACTCAGGTGTATAGATTACATCTATGAAAACCTTTACATTGCATGTCTGCGTGTAACAGCAAGACAGAGCACGACGGAGAGGGACAGGAGTGAAAAAAAAGAGTGCATGGCTGCCAGAACCACGACCAGATGGCTAAATGTCAGTGAATACCACACCAACATAACAGCTACTTCTCCCTAACAGAACGAGTACACACTGCAACACAGCTTCACCTATTAATTCAGTGAGCAAGTGAGCTGAGACTTCATTTCTGGGCTTCGAAAAAGTAACCACAAGCAGGAGCGTGACCACAGAGTGACAGAGCAACAACAATTTTCATGCTGATTTTGAAAAAAAAATATACATGTTATTCTGCAAATCTGTTGCTGACAAGTCTGCTTCCTGCTGTTTGGGGAAGGATGGAGGCGGGGGAATGGGGAGTGGGGGGAGCCGAAATTACCTGATGCAGAGTTTGCATTTCTCCTCGTGATGTCACAACAGGCTTTTATGGCTAGTCAAATATTAGTTTGGATTGAAAAAGGCATGCGTATGCACACTGACACCTGTTTGCGACCCTAAACTACCCAAAGATCTACTGTGATCTTCCATTACCGATGTGTTGCCATGGCTCTGATATTTGCTAAATACACAATTTGTTAGACACATGTGTGTAATGTTATGAAGCCTGGTTTTCATGTTTTTACTGGTTTCCCCCTATAGATCCTAGATCCAATACTTGTTTTGAAATTCATTCGGTAAGTTGAATAAGGTATCTGTCAGAACAGGTCTGGATGATCTTGTAAATTCAGTTACATGATAATCTACATTTCCTACAGCAGTTGTCCCCAACCTTTTTTGCGCCACGGACCAGTTTATGTCCGACAATATTTTCACGGACTGGCCTTTAAAGTGTCGCGGATAAATACAACAAAACCAGTACCCGTACCAAAAAAAGAAGATTTATTCACAACACACGGGAAAAGACCCAGGGAAACCGAGTTAACGATAAAAACTATTATAAAAATAATGCTAAAAACCGATAAAAAACCCTGAAAACCATAAATTTAAAACCCGAGCCTCAACTCTCGCGGCCCGGTACCAAACGGGCCCGGGGGTTGGGGACCGCTGTCCTACATAATCAAATTTAATAAATGTCTAAATCTGGCTGGACTGCACTGCACATAAAAGAATGACTCACAGTGTCCTGACACATGCTCAATAATCCAGGTAAGGAAATCCTAGAAAGTGTCTTCAATCACAGCACTGTAAGATCTCAAAATGCCACGACTGCAGCAATTCCCAGAATCTCAGTCAGTTTGCGCATCAGTAATCGTGAAACTAAGCTCATTGCTCATTGTTAGGCAAATGGTGCTAGGTTTGGTTGTTATGCAACTGTACTTTTTCTGAGGTTGGGGAAAAATGCAGTCAGTCGAGACTGAAGAAGTCACTTGGATGAGCGACGAAATGTTCCTTGCACTGAAAATCCTACGTCCATCTGAGTAGAATCAACTTTCTGGGAACGACTCCCAGTCACAGTACAGAACACAGCTTACTAAATAGACGCTGGTATGGAACTGTTCATCCAAGCCAAAGTGTCATTATTAATGGGTTGCATTTGCTCTTTACTTTGCTTGGGGACTTCAGACTTAAGAAACCAATGGAATAACTAATATGTACATTTTTGCTTTTGCACACATGTCCCTGAAATGTTGTAAAAGCTGCCTCTCTACTTAAAAAAGCGATAAACTTGCCTTGCAATATATCAACCTACGTTTACAAAATGATTTTTTTTCTTTAAAAGAGCAAAGTCATTCATTGCCTTCCACCTCCATCAGTGACAGTGCACATTACATTGTCCTTGATAATTTGGGAGCAATGTGGCTGCCAGAGTTAAAATAATATAGATGGGTCAAATTCAAATTTCTCCAGGGCGGTTTAGTAAAATTAAACATTATATTTTATTCAGAACTTGAAACTAACCTCTGCACCACCCACTGTCTTAGTGATCACTCATTCATTATTTAATCTCATGCTGATTCATGCACAATCTTATCGCTATTTCTATGACGTTCTATGCATGTTGCAATAATTACATTTACACAACACATGTGTAATGTTTGGCTCTGCTCTGTGATTTGTTTGCTCTTACCATAATGAACTGTTTTTCCTACTGGGCAGAGGAGCCATTAAGTTTAAGCCGACCGTATTTGTCATAATAGCAAACTAAGATAAGTACGCTCCTGACAGAAATGGGGACATTAAGACTGACACGGCTCCCTGTGGAAAGGTTGCAGTGAGAACCAGAGTTTCAGTGATGGACAGAGACATAACTCTTTCATCTCCCTGCGTGCTCTGTGTGAGCTCTAATGTGGGTCGAAGTGAGGCAGAGGTGGACACTTTTAGCTCAGTAAAAATATCCTGCTCTATCTCTTTCTCTTCCTTCTCTGTCACCCTGTCTTTCTCACCGCCTCTCTGTCTCTCTCCACATTACTGCTGGCACATCTGGAACGTCATACAAATGATTAAAAAAAATGCACCTCTGCATCAAGTATTTCAGACAGTTATGTAATGCTGTTTCCTACATTGGCATGAGCGTTAGGAAAACTTTATTTTAGTTTCATAAGGCTCATTTGACCTGATTTAGCATTACTCACTTGCCAAATTACTCCAGCACCGAATGCCAATGCAGCAATTCAAATCTACAAGCATGTATGGTACATCCTATATATTTCCTCCCACACAAAAAATGCACCAAATACACACACACACATGCACAAATATACACACAGACATAGCTTAGAACTCGCAGGGGTTTGTGTTATGCAGATTTGGCATAAGCAGGGGGTGTAGGATAGGATAGTTTCCAGGGATTTGCTCAGGAATCATGAAGTACATGCTTGAGACAGTGTTTTCACAAAAAAAGGAAGATGCATGCAAAAAAAAAGAAGAGAAAAAAATGAGGCAGAGGTCAGGAGGTTTGTGTGGAAATCTCCTAATCTTTATCATCAAAATGGGACTATTAAAAAGTAAGGGAGGAGGAAAAGGGGAGGAGGGGATGGGCGGTGCTGTAATGGATGCGGTGCCACAGCTGCCATCATTTAGTCTTTATCTTTCATTTTTATAAGAGGTAGAGGAGCACAGCAAGGGGAAGGAGAGAAAGACTCAGGGAGGGAGGGCAGACTGAGGCAGCAAGGAAGAAAATTTCTTGCTTAAGTGTAGTTTCAGTTCAAAACAATGATATCACCAAAGCAAATAATAAAATGTTCTGCTTTAGTCAAATGGTTCCCATTTAACAGCCATGCCATGAAAGCTTTTCAAAACAGTGTGAAACCAAACTGAGTGTTGAAACACACTTTTTTCCCCCCGGCACAAACGTATAATATGTAAAGTTTAAAGGGCTAAATAAATTTGCCCAGTGTGTGAAAATGGTTAACTACACAAGCAGATATTGCTAAACACTTAAATTCATGGAAAAGTGTCTTTGTATTTCCTGTACTCTTCCTAAAAAGATTTCCTTTGGAATACAAAGAATATGTAGGCAAAGGATCAGCTCCCTTTTTCCTTTTTTTTTTTTTTTTTTTTTTAAAAATAATGCACTTGTAGATTATTGATCATTCATGTTTTAACGATCATTTTTGGTAGCTAGATCAACCAAACACTAACCAAAATTATTTTTTAAAGTATTTACTTCCACATTTACTTCCTCATCTGGCAAAAGTCTATTCTCAAGCACTATCCTGCAAGGTCAAGACAGTGATGATGAGTTGGGAGTGAGTTGGGAGCTATAATCCAGTATCTCTTCCATGTGGCCAAGCACCATGTATGGAAATACTGCATGCCAACTACATTATTTGTCTTTGCTAGTACACAAAGTACTGAATTAATTTACCCTGATGAAGTAGTCACTCTATCAGAAAGAAAGAAAAAAAAGCCCTTCCCTGTGCGTATGTAAAGCAATTTGTTCATTGCCAAACCATTTGCAGGTAACAGTGGGTTGCTAGTGGCCAGTGCAGGCTGTGGCTGCAAGAGTCACCGGTTGTATTTCGCACTGCATTGCATGCTATTCAGTTCAATTCAATTTTATTTATAAACAACAGCAGTCACATCAGGCCCTTATTGTAAGGCAAACACCCTACAAAAATAGAGAAAAAACCCCAACTATCAAATGACCCCTTTTCACCAAGCACTTACCAACAGCAGCAGGAAAAGCTTCCTTTAAACAGGCAGCTATATGGACAAAAGTACTGGGCCATCAACACATTACACCTACAGGAGCTGCTTGACCGTGAAGCTGCTGGTGCACTGTTTTGATGGTGATGTTAATGCTAGAGGAAGTTTGGAATTCTGAAGTTATTAAGTCAGCAGAGCCTTTTACACACTATGTGCTTTATGTGGTCTTCCACTTCTAGTGGAGTTGAAATATACAGGAGGGAAAAGTTTCACTTGTTGCAGGTGTGGTATCCTATAAAAAGTTTTAAAAAGTATAAAAGAATAAATATAAAAGTTTTAATTCAGTAAATGGACTGGTACTTGCATAACAACTTCTACTCAGTTGAGTCTTATTCAAGCAACATTCACACACACATTCATACATTATCTATGCCTAAGTGCTTTCTCTGGCATCATGGGCAACTTGGGAGTTAATATCTAGCCCCGGGTTACTTTGACATGCAAGCTACAGGAGTCAGGGATCGATCCGCCAACCTTTCGATTAACAGATAATCTTAGGTTCATTTTTTTGGTCAGTCAAAAACATCCTTCACTCCCACCTAGTTGCTCCAATCTCTTGCTTAAAAGTTAACATTAATTATGTCATTTTTTGTGTAACAACCCCCCCAAGATAGACACACACACACACACACACACACACACACACACACACACACACACACACACACACACACACACTAAAGCTAAATCCTTATCTGGATCCATATGGATGGGCTATATTCCACTGAGCCTATTCAAGGACACACACACATACACGCAAACAACTGCCATCACTAAAAGAAAACATAGACCCAGTGTGGTTAGATAAGTGAACATAAAGACAGATGCTGATTGTTCTTTGAGGTCTATAAATAGACATTCCTAGCAACCAGCAGAGTAGCACCCAATGGAACAGCATGTCAACTTGATCCTCTACAGCACAAATGATGAGATGACGACGAGACAAGTGGAGAAGGACAAGTGGAGAGTCTAGTTTACCAGGCAATATTTGGAGGAACATGCAGGTCAGAATTTAACATAAGCAATGGCTCACTGGCCCAGGGCCAGTAAGAAAACCTATCTAGGCAAATGCTTACTCTAAGTACCAAAGAAGCAGCTTTTCAAACTATGCCACTCTATAATTTCACCTTGTAAAAGGTTCTTGTCAAAGGGACCTTAAGCAATTGCAAAAAAAAGAAGTGGTTTGTAGTGTCATGATCAACACAGTAAACCTGGGTGAAGGAAGGCAACGGAGCTTTCAATTTGGGTTTCTGCTGTCCAGAGAGCTAACTGCCTATTTAAGTCCAACTAGCTCCAGTGAGACATAATACCTAACAACTATGTGCAATATATACATAATATATACTAATAGGTAATGGAATTTTCATTACTTTAATTAAAAGAAAACTAATCCAGAGGATACATGTAGGCCCATCAAGAGGTAAAATCTTAGCAAATACAATGCACTTTCAAATTGAACAGGCACAGCCAATAAAAAAATTGTTGTGCAATCATCAGAGATGAATTTTGAAGTTATGTACAGTGAATTAATCGTACATGCCTATACCTTTGTCCTGCTCTGCCATGTAAATATCATTTTAGTTCATTGTTAAGTGTTTGGCAGGCAGGGTGTTATAATATGAAGACATATATACACATATATATTCAAGGATTGTCGATATAACTTAGATTGGTGTGAAATTAAAATAACATGAAGCTTTTATGAGGTGCATAAATGCTAAAAATGAGTTATTTTAGCCCTTTGGTGGGTGGTTGCTAGGCATTATGATTACATCATAATATCTGATATAGATAAGAACCTTCAGGGACCTAAGATGTACCAGTGTGGGACGTTTGGTTTTTCAACTCCTGATTGTATGGGAGTTTGCAGACCAGCAGACAGGCAGTACTTTAGTTGTTGTAATATGTAGCAAAACCTGTACCATAAATAAAGGAGGTGGTTAAAAAGCAAAAATGTGTCACTCAATATAGTTTAGCACCATAAACTTTAAGAAAAGAGAAAAATCCTGTTTGGTTAAAAAAAAAAAACCTGTTAACTGTGTTAACAAATACTGCTGTCTGTATAGAAGATGAGACACAGAGACTGGGTAGGAGTGTGTATGAGATGTGCCGGGGTCCATTACCCTCAAACAGGTGATTCATTTATACAAAGGTGCTCATTTCACACATCTTCTGCAGAGCTGGCAGCTACTTCATCCAACACTGAAGACTCTGTCACGCACTACAGATACACACAACTATACCCCTCGTGCAACACAAAAGAAATGCAACTAGTTATGTGTGATTGTGCACACAGGATGCCAAAGTGAGCTGAAAGTAGTTCTCTTACCCCTCCTCTCAATTACTCAGTGTCTAGTCTGATGTATCGATTAGCTAATTGCTTTATTATGGCAACATTATTCTGTCAGTCTAAAAGATATTGATCTGATTAGTCAGAGCAGCGAAGTAAAAATGTGACTGAATAGAACAAAGGCGTTGGGGGGAAAGAGAGAAGCGGTGAAGTGAATGTGTTTAAATTTAGCCTCACATTTTAAAAAAAAGAAAATTTTACAGTTAAAAAAAAAAGGGAAAAAATGTGGTCGCTAAACTGAACGATCCAAAGTGCAGCATATATATCCTCCCTGAGAGAAGAGACTTTCTCACACGTTGGTTCCTATCCTTCCCATCTGTAACCAAGGACAGATGAGGCGCATCACTACGGTTACCATATCCATGACAACCTCTCCTGCTGCTATTATTGGGCATGTCGTCAAGGAGACAGAGCGGCACATTATGGGATGCAGACAGAAATAGAAATCTTGAACTGGAAGAAATACAACAGATCTGTGGTATTACATAACAAGGACTTGCAAACCTACTGAGGGGGTGCCACACTGAATCTGAAACTCAGGTATGATTAAACGCAGGGTTGGGGGAGGGGGTATATTTATAAATACATTATTACAAGTATACTTAAAAGTATAACTGTAAGAACATTTTGAATATTCCTCAGTTCCATTTGTAGTTGACGTCAGCTACTCTGCAACTTCTTCTTATATAATGCCAATGAAAAAACTTTAGAAGACAAGATCACAGGAATGGACTGATGACAGGTGGCATCGATCATTGGGTGGACTAAATTGTGGATACAAAAAAAGAGAAACCCGTAGCTTGGGAGTGTGTCATTACTGCAGCGAAGACGGTAAGGCACAAACTTGTGCAAATGGATTCCAAACTGCAACAGCCATATGCAACCAGCAGGATAATTTTATTATAAAAGGAGAAATGGGAAGAAATAAAGTTTTTGGTAAACAAATAAAATCACATGGGACTTAGTGGTAAGCTACATGGGAAAGAAAATTAATGGCAGCAATATCCAACAAGGATGGGAAATGCTACAAAAATACTAAATAACAACACAAAAGGTTAAGGTTAAGCTGTGAGGAAGGCAGGATTTATAAGACTCCTGTGGTTCAAACTAACATTATAGGGCTGCCTCACAGTCTGCAGCACTGGAAAGGTGACACTAACTTATCTTAGTGTAACGGGAATGATCATGCCACTGAGTTTCCTGCTGGTTAAACAATATGGTCACAGGTTCCCTCTTCCTAAATGTGCATTAAGAGTCATTTGGGCCGTTAGTGTCCTTAATCAAAGCAGCTCTGGATAAAGCCATCCTCTAAATTATTATGTGAATATAATGAGGATCACAATAGACACTCTGGCAAATTAAGAAGTGGAAAGTAATATGGATTCTGGCAGTCTTTGGTTTAATTACTGCTGTGCAAACACAATGAAAAAAAAGCTCAATAGGGCCAGTTGTTAAATAGTGTAAACATAAAGAGAACATGCTTAAGTGGCCCTTATGGCAATATCAGATGAAGGCACTGTTATTAAATATGATGTTTTCGTTCTGACATGTGTTTGTCACAAAAAAACCACCAAAAAACATTGAAAAAGCATTAAATGGTGTATCGGTTTAGTGGCAGATGTTTGAATAAAGACAGAAATACACTCACTGGCCTCTTTGTTAGGTACTGTTCACCTGCACATAAACGCAAATATCTAACCAGCCTGTCACATTTAGTCATGTAGACAAGGTCAAGATAACTTGCTGAAGTTCAAACTGACCATCGGAATAGAGAAGAAATGTGATTTAAGTGCCTTTTACTGCCTCATGCTCCTTGGTGTCTGACAGATTACCTAGTGAGCAGCAATTCCCTGAGTGAAATTGGCTTGTTGATACCAGAGGTCAAAGGAGAACGGCCAGGGTGCGTTGAGCTGATAGGAAGGCAACAATAACTCAAATAACCACTTGTTACGGGCAAGGTTTGTTGAAGAGCATCTTTGAGACACATACAACACATCACATTTTGAAGCAGACGGGCTACAGCAGCAGAAGACCGCACCGTGTGCCAGTCCTTTTAGCTAATAAACAGGAAACTGAGGCTACAATTCACAAAGGTTTACCAAAACTGGACAACAGAAGATTGGGAAAAACGCCACCTGGTCTGAAGAGCCTCGATTTCTGCTGTAACATTCAGATGGTAAAGTCAGAATTTGGCATAATCAGCAAGCATGGATCAATCCCATCTTGTATCAAAGTGTAGGCTGCTACCGGTGGTGTAATAGGATAGGGGATATTTGTTTGGTACACTTTTTACCCCTTAGTACCAACTATGGAAACTCCAACAGATGTAACAAATTATCCCAAACTTGTTTCTTAAACATAACAGTAAGTTCAGTTCACTCAAATACCTTCCACAGTCACCAGATCTCAAACCAATAGAGCACCTTTGGGATGTGGTAAAACGGGAGATTTGCCTCAGGGATGCATGGCTGACAAATCTGCAGCAATTGTGTGATGCTATGATGTCAATATGCACCAAAACCTCCGAGGAATATTTCCACCACCATATTTTTTGTACCGTCACACATTTGACAACATCTGTGTCTGAGTGAAACGAGATCTGAACCACTGATGCCTCCACACATTAATCAGCCAGACAGCTGTGCAATAGATCTATTCCCCCACCCACCTAAAAAAAAAAAAAAAAAAGTACTTTTTGATTCAAGTTGTCTAGTTGTTAATACTGCACAGACACAGACACTTACATATACATGGTTCGCCTGTATATTTAAGACTCTGGTCCATCTGCGCACTGCTTCCTGTCTGTCAGAAGGTTATAAAACTAATTGAGCACAGCTGTAGTGGTTGTGTGTGTTGTATCTGTTCATTAACTTAGGAGGAGGGGAGGGGCCACCCGTAGGGTCCAAAAGAAGAAAAAAAAGAAAAACTTGGCTAAAATATATGACTTGACAGTAGTTTTGTTTAGGAGGCCTTGCATTTTATCTAACAGTGTTCCTCACAGTGTGCCAGGGCTTTGTGCTGTATACGGTTTCGGAACATTAAAGCCCTCTTCATGGTGCTTCCGTACACTGGGAAAAACTGAGAGACTTATTATACAGTTCAGATTTCAAGTAAAAACCTCTTCTGCACTGAAAGACAAAATAATAATTTACATAAAACAGAATTTCCATTTGGGTTTCCAACACGAATGACTGTGCTAGCTGCTTTTCACCTGACTATATAACCTGAAAGTTCAGCCTTTCTCGATGCCTCTGAAGGATCAAGTTCTGACAGTCATTGCTGCTAATCTTATTAACGGTTTGATAACATAAATAGAACCTTTCAAATTATATGAAAGAGTATGATTAAAGAGGTAAAAAGCAAAGTGTGATGAGCAGAGAGAGTAGGTGATGGGCATGGATCTAGAAGATAAAAAACAGCTGTCTGTTTGCTGACTCATATGCACCTGCTCTGACACCGTATCTTTATGCGAGAAATTAGAGGGTTGGCATACAGTAAAACAAATAAAAACAAATATTTAATCATTCACAGATGTGCTGTAAGTCCAACACAACATTGTGAGTATGTGAGGTGAAAAAAGCCTAAACGGGGCCTCTTTTTCTGCTATTTGTATTCAGAAGACAAGACGGAGCCATTCTCCAAACATGCAGCAAAGCATGTAGAGATGTGTGGAAATGCCATAGTAAAGTGTGAGTTGTACAAGATATCCTTAGAAAGAAGGAAAGAAAGAGTTGGAAACAGAGCGCCAGATGTTAAAAGGCCTCAGATGGATTAGTCTCCTTTAACTATAAGGTTTTGTCTGCATACAGGATTTTTTGGCATCTCCCAAAGAGGTGTTAGCCAGAGCCAAAGGAAAAATCACCAACATTATACTAACATTCGTTTTTAACCAAATACAGAAGAATTCCATGAAATAACAAGAAAATGCATAGATTTCTGTCACATGAGTTAAAATAGACTCACTATTTTAACAGCCACAGTCAAGCCCTAGAGATTCGAGCCAGGAAAAACCCTGTAACTATACACTGGCATACATTTGCCAGCTGACACACACATTCACACATATGTGACGCACATAAATCACATGTACAGTCGAGTCTAAAAGTTTGGAACCATGCTGAATATCAGTTATAGAAACCTGGAAATCCTTTGAGCCCTTGCAAACATTTTAAAACACAAGAAGCTGAGGAGCTAAATGTGAAGAATTGTGACAATACAAATACAAACTCATGGCGAGGCTGAAGGATTCTTAGGGGGAAGTGTAAGTCACATCAAATGCTTTGTGGAAACTGGTTCAGCTGTTTCCCAAGCACGGTCAGGCAGAACAAAACTGACCACATAATCAAAAGATCAATACATCAGGCGTTATTTTCACAGAAAGACAGAAAAGCAGCTTCACCACAGATACGGGATTTGCTAAATGAAGTACACAACACTTCAATCCACTAAAGACCTGTTAAAAAGGAATAATGGCAGTAACAAAAGGGTGTGTGTAAGGAACAGGAGAAAGCTGACGCTGTGTACTGTAGTGTATCAAACTCACAAGGGAAACATAGTCATGACTATTTTGGACACTGTATACTGTGGGCTGGACACCCATTTATGACTATCGCTATAAATAGTAAAAATGCCGGGTGATTCCTGACATAATATAACAATAAAAAGTAATCAAAATATCAAATATTACACATGACAAATCAGTGGTCTTCTTTTACTGAGTTTAACATGTCATCACAAAATAATGACTCTGGAAAGCTGGTCTGTCCACCCATTCCTGGGTGTAGCTCTGAAACCCATTTAAATTTTTCAAAGGTTTACTACAAAGCTTTTTATCTACTCTTAACATATGAACGGACAATCCAAGAATACAATTTGTAAATCTCTTTTTATTAGTAACCCATTTTTGCTTCAATATGTAACATTTAGTACAATATGAAAGAAGAAAGAAAATCAGCCAATTAAAACAAGTCAAGTCAGACCACCAACAAAAAGTTCCTCAATGCAGACCAAAATGATGTTTTTGCCCACAAAAAATGAGGCCTCATCTTTGATCAGATTAACCCACACAGCTTTGTGTATTTCATACAACTCTGAACTGAAGTTAAAAGTTATAATCAATAACCTTTTCAAAAAATTAGGGTAATTCCATGCTCATTTTCCCCAAGGTTTCTGCCTTTCATTAATTTCACTCGCTCATTCTTATGCTGTACCTTCATTAACTTGGCAAAACCTCATACAGTTCATGACACTAAATCATACAAGGATGAATCAACCGGAAATGTGCAAATTACACGCTAGAACGCTAGGGAAAAACAGCAAATGCTGCTAATGAATTGCTTAATAAATCACCCCCTGCAAACACAAGGAAACTCAAGTGTCAGGCCGAAGCAACAGGATTGCAAAAACATACCCAGTGAACCAAGCAGCATCTATTATACCAAGCCGCAAGCGAGCATACTGAGCTGTAAAAGAGCTTAAATATCATGCACTACTCACCAAGTTGGAGTTGGTGGCGTTCGAGTCATCCTCGGGAAAGGGGATGTAGACAGCTAAGGCCACACAGTTGGCAAAAATTGTCATCAGGATGATGATCTCAAATGGTCTGAGTGAAAAGTTAAGGTGGAATAGTGTACACAAAACAAGAGATACAGAGGCATTTACACAGCAATGATTATCTTGGTTTACTTGAGTACACTTTAAAAACATTAAACTGAGTCAAACACATTTGTACTGCTTTTGGAGGTTGTAAAATATCAATATATCTACCTCAGATTTGGTTTTAAAATCTGTGATGGAAAGCAAAAAATAATATACAGTCTGGTTTCTGACCTCCTTGTATAGAAAAAGTCTTCATATTAGGCATGTCGTTTCAACAGAGAGGTATTTTTAACCACAGTAATACATCTTTACATAAGCATAGGTATATATAAACATCGCAGAGTGCACAAGGAGTGTACACAAGGAGAGAGATCAAAGTCAGTGAGTTTGGCTTTTTGTTAACAATGACACACACTGGGTTACTTAGAGACCTCTTTGTGCGTAGTGGAGGGAGAGGAGGGTTAGAGAGACGCTGCATGGCCTAATATGGGTGCGGCAAGGAGCAGGCCTGTCGCGTGGAAGACGGGATGAGGAAAGAGTGAGAGCAAGATGGAATAAGAGAGGAGAGACACAGAGGGCTTTTATTTGGAACGGTCCTTCAGAGGGGAGTGACCTCATTATTTTGGGCCTCAGAGAGAGAGAGAGAGAGAGAGGGGTGGGAGAGAGAGGAGAGCTACAGATAAAGAGGAAGAAAGGGAGAGAGTGTGAAGGAGAGATAGAGGAGCTCTGGTTTTCATCAACACAATTACAAACTGCCACTGCTCTCACCTCCCTCCACCTTCTTCTTGCCCTCCCTCTTCTTCTATTCTTACCTTCCTTTTCTTACTTTGTTCCCCTCCTGTCTGCCTTCACTCTCGGCTGCATATCAAATTAGTCTAGACTCCAGACCTCAAGGTATAATGTAAACAGCAATGTACTGATGACTCGGGCTGTCAAAACCTCCAATCCTGAAGACAAACCATCCGCAAAGTCATACATATTAGCTGACACTAACATATTGCATCATACCGCAAAAGCAGTTGGGGGTTTTTTTTGTCCTTGAGACCAGGGTTTAATTATTCACTACACCGAATCTGACTGTTGGACTTGGAAGTGGCAGTTTGGCAGGTGCTGTTACAACTGGTAAATTAATCTAATCAGCCAATCACTTGACAGCACTTCATTGCATTTAGACATGTAGACATGGTTGAGGCCACTTGTTGAACCAAGGTTTGCATAAGAGCGTCACCCAAAGCACAACTCATAAAACCTTGAAGCAGATGAGCTACAGGAATTGCCAGACCACACTGGATGCCACTCTTGTCGGCTAAGAACAGGAAACTGAGGCTATAATTCACATCGGCTCACCAAAATTGAACAATAGAAGATTGGAAACATGTTGCCTGGTCTGATGAGTTTCAATTTCTGCTGCTACATTCAGATGGTAGGGTCAGAATTTGACGCAGAAATCATTAAAGCACGGATCTGTCTGGCCTGTCATAAACTTCTTTTTTAGACAATCTGAGTTGCAGATGTGAAAAATAAATCAACATTCAGATGTGGTAAGAAGTTTACATGCATTCATCAGGGGCATGAATGCCATGGTAATTTGGGGGCTTTTAATGATTTCTTTGAACTGTTCTTTTCCAGAGTGGAATGATTCTGCAGCACACAACTTTAATGACTTTTAAAAAAACAAGAATTGGATGCAAAAGTCTGAATTTATTTTCGATTTTCTGGTTTTAATCCCAACCCCAACGAGGTCTACGGATCAACAGCCTTATAGTCTTCTTAAATATTGCTTGCAATAGGTTTAGATGACAGATAAGAAATGGGCCCCAAAAAATGGCCCCAACAACTTTAGCAATCATACTACTTGCACCATTGATAATCTGCTGTGTGTGGCCTCACTAGAAACAGACCTATTCATTTCAGAGGCTTAACTTCTGTTGTAAGAACAGCACTGTAAACACATAAAAGAGAAAGATCTTCACATTATTACCATCAAGCAAATGTTTTGTTTATGTTTGGATTAAGAATTGACTCTTGAACATCATCGGCCACAAGATCATTCAGCTCATTCAGCTTGGGACCAAAATGCATCAAAGTTAATCACTCACCCTTCTACCAAGGGCTCATTAAACTCACTTCAGACATGTGGGGACCCACTGAAAAATAGGCCTGTGACTCATTCTGCATTCCTGACCCATAATTTAAAAAACCCTTGAGGTCTGCTTCCATCAGCATGATAATAAATCTACTGTCTGCTGTGCTGTTGAGAGCAAAACAACACTTGGAGGAAATTCGGGAGGTCTGTACCAAATCTATTCATAACGTACATTAATTAGCATAACAACAATAGCAATATGCATCTTTAAGACCAAAGGAATAAAAGAAATATCACTGGAAATCAGTATTTTGCTGCAAGCAAACTGACAGCTCTAAAATTAACCACAGTAAATAAAATTGAAATCAACATCCATGAAGCTGAGAGGCTTTTACGGCTGATACAATGTAACATTTTCCTGGGTGCTACATGCCTCAGACAGCAGCACACAAATATATATATAAATATATATATAAATTCTGCATTCTGACAGGCTAACTGTGTTGCTTGGAACAGAATTTCACTTTGGGATTGCATCCTAGTACACCTGAAGCTGTTTCCCAAGCTTCTCTCTATACAGTTGGATCACATAAACGCCAAATAGTTTACAATAACTCAGATAATATCTTATCTCTTCAAAAGCCCGTAAGGAATCTGGACAATACTTATACTATTGAGGAGAGTTAGGTCAACATTGTTACTCGTTATGCTGATATCCCGATATCTGGTTTCCTGAGTTTGAAAATGCATACGAACAGTGCAATTCTTCATGTAAGCCTGTGCAGTTTATTAGCTGTAGCTGGGAAGTGTGTGCATGCATGTGTCTGTTTGTAAATGCGCTAAATAACACCTTTTGAAAATTACAACTTAGTGTGATTTCATATAGAGAACGTGGTAGTTAGGAAGATGTCTCTCTCGCTGACCTTGCAGCGTGCAGGTAATGCTTCCAGGATATAATTACACAGCACGCGAGAGCACTGTGTGTCTGTGTTTTAGTCCTTTATCATCTGTGTTCAAGTACGTGTGTGTTCTTCAAGAGTGTTGCTGTGTGTTCTCTAATCTGAGTGTGTGCTTGTGTGAGCTTAGACAGGCCCCATTGACCTGTTGAGAGCAGCAGCAGTTGTCATGGTAACAGAGGAGGAAAAGCGGAGGATTTTGGATCTCTATCTCCAGAGACAGAGGTACTCACAGTACACAGGACGTGCACGCATAAAGCCTCAAAAATATAAACAAAACATACACCAGAGTGGACACCGAGTCACCCACATGCTAATGTTCAACAGCATGCCTGCACTGCGGTTACGAAGGACATCCCATAGCAGGGAGGTTAAATAGAAAAGCAGACAAACAAAGACTTGGTGTTAATGGTGTTAATTGTGTTTCTTCCACGTTTCTTCGTGACTCAGAGGCCATGCCTTTTTAGCAGCAGTTTTCTTTAAGAGCACATTTTAATATCCATTTTCTTTCTGTCACCTCACCAACGCTCTTTTCCTTCCCACACTTTAGAGCAGTTTAAATGAATGATTTCAGGGAATTGTGGCTAATGATCGGAATGCTCATCAGTCACTGGGTTAGATTGTTCCAGCAGCCCTCAGGGTTTATTCATGCTTTTCGCTTAAATTTTCCAGCTTCTGCACAGCTGGACAGTTGATAGGTTATTGGCACGATAATGACAGATACACAAGGTGACCGTCGGGAAGACAGGTTCACTGTTTCCATAAACAAACTTAATAATATAGGTCTGACTCCACTTTCATGAATTCATGGCAGATGCGCAAGTTAACCTGCATGATGGAGGGAATCTATGAAAATGGAAACTTTCGTTCAAAGTAAAATTTGTGACACTTAAGCACTTTTTTCGTTGCAGTTTTTTGATAAATATAGCCTGTAATGTCAGGCTCAGACTATAACAATGCCCACTGTGCCAGGCTAGGCTAGGTTATAGTCATAAAACTTGCTTTTTGATGACGGAGAGACCTGAAAGACAAGAGTCTGATCCTTGACTATTCCTGCTTCCTGTCTTTCACCATATTCATGACACAGTTGGAAAGGAGGCTCTAGCTAGCAATTTCCAGTAAACGAATGTAAAGAGACTTTAGCAACTAACCACCTAGCTAAAGCCAAAGTATCCTTCCCATTTTGTTTTGCCACGTGTACAGTTTTACAAAGCACAGCTCTTAATACTACAAATTTTGTAGTATCCACGATGGGTTAGTGGAAAATCTAGAAAACTTTACATGGTGGGGCAAAGCAGGGGCAAATTACCAAAATATCCACAAAAACCATTTAAAGTATCATTATCTCGTCTAAGAAAACAAAGACAAGGTGATTTCTTTACAAGTTTTAAAGCAGAAAAACTTTGCTCACACCCTGCAGTACTCACTCACAAAACAATGGCAGTCTTGCACAGACGAAAAGTATTTTAAGGACATAAAAGTTGGAGCGGCAGCTGGATGGGGCAAGGTTCTACAGCAGGGGGCCAGATGCTCTCCTTGCCCCCTTTAGATCTGCCCCTGTTACAAATAGAGCTAGTATAACATATTCATCTTTCTGTCTGGAAGCCATTAGGCAGCCCAAATGCAGTGTTGTTTTTTGTTCATTAACAGACACTAAGGGGTAAAACAATCAACAGTAATGCACAATCTGAGCTTTCTGATCTGGACATTATCAAGTAGTCTGAACAATGTTTTTCAGACTAGCTTATAGTGTGAACATGTGAGGTCCATTTGTCCATTAGAGCCTATAATATTATCAACACTGATTTATTGTGATTTGATAATTTGTTAATGCAACCCACCCAGCACATGCATTAAAACACATACTTCCTATATCTTCTTCTATTTCCTACCATTTTACACTGCTTTCTACTTCCTTCCTCTTCTCTTATGATCTATTCTAAACCCACACCTCTACCTCCTTCCCTCCACTCCACTCACTATTTTCTTGTTTACCTTTTCCGTCCTCCCCTCAATCTCTCACTCCCTCCGTCCCTTCTCTGTTACTCAGCTCCATTATCTCTCCTGTCGACATCAATGTCCTGCCCACATCCCTGCCTTTCTCATTTCCCTGACCCCTCCTCTTCCTCTCCTGTTCCTCTAAGAACCGTGTGCAATTGTGCTCTTGCTGAGTCGAGGCTTATGTGGACATGCACCTATTATTGATTACTTCGAGTGTGACACAGGCCATTTCTGTCTATCTCTCCATTTCCCCGTCTCTTTCGCACCCTGAGGGAGAACCATGTCATTATGTTCAGGAACTTAAAAATAGATTTTTTTAAAAACTGGAGAAGCAGGGTTAAAAGGAAGAACAGTAAGAATTAGGGATTTGGGTGGACAGAGGGAGGGCTGGCTATTAAATGTTGAGACTCCTAGGTGGAGGATGGGGGGTGGGGGGGGGGGTAAAGGATGAACAGAGGTGTGGATGGACCTGGGGGAGAGAGGATGAATACACTTTGAAATAGCAAGGGGAGAAGTGTGAAGGAGGGATGAAAATGAGACAATTTGTTTCATCCTCCTGTGAGAAAACAGAAATAAAGAATGTAAGATGAAAGAGAAGAGTAGAAAAAGAGGGAGAAGGGCAGGCAGAGGAAGGGGAGAAGGGATTAAGACTACTGAGTGAAGAGGGAAAATCACACTTATTGAGAGCTAGAGGACAGAGAGAGATTGATTAAAGCCCCATACGAACGGGATTATCATTATGGGGGGGAGGAAGGGGATAAAATATTCTCTGTGGACTATGGAAATTTTTACTCATTGTCCTAGAAAGAAATTTTAAAGTTAAAATTAAAGAATGGGAATGGATGTTCGGTAGGACAAAAGGGCCCAAAAGACATACATAAATCCACTTTGAAATAACAGAAAAAGATGCTTCAGAATCAGCTGTTTGTAAATTCATCTGTGCATCATCAATTTTTTTTATTACATGCTGTTCCATCTGCATCTCTCCAATAATAGTTTTAAAACTCTGGATTTTAAAATGCCAACAACAAAAAGCTTAGCTTTGAAAGGCTTCACAACTGGACAGGACATATATATAGCAGTCACCCCTTTCTCATCACATCCAGTTTTAAAACTCAAAAATGCCAACAACAAAAAAGCTTAGCTTAAGGCTTCACAACTGGACAGGACCAATAAAGAAATACGACCAGATAAAGTCTGTGGTTTGCAGGTGAAAAATAGTTATCCTACATGTATATGTTTGCACAGGAACATTATATATAGTTGTAAAATGTAGAAATGTCATCATACAAATCTCCAGTACACTGTAAAGATGGACCATAACCCTTTACATTTTGAAACTGACATGGACAAATTCTACTTTTAACTGATTTTCTTTAGACTATGCAACCAATCGATAAGGATCTGATCTGTGAGAAAGCACTACACAGGGAACAACCCTCTGCCTATAGTTTGCTGAAGGATACTTCCACTCTACGATGCTGATGCAGGCCCTGCGGATAGGATTCTTGAGTGTGAGGCAGAGTAGAGCCCGTGGCGGCCTTGTGGCTGTCGTTGTGGTTTGTTTCTTGGGTTTAGCGGTATAGTGCTGTCTCTTCCGTTGCGTGGAGCTGGCAGTGGAGATGGGCCCTCGCCCTCCGGACCCAAGCCCCGCCCCTCCACCCGATGCGGCAT
The DNA here is from genome assembly GCF_013358895.1 of Oreochromis aureus. Lineage (NCBI taxonomy): Eukaryota > Metazoa > Chordata > Actinopteri > Cichliformes > Cichlidae > Oreochromis > Oreochromis aureus. Next base: position 11,024,282 of record NC_052958.1, on the reverse strand, counting down.
TACCCATCATCTTCGCCTGCCGCGCGGCATCGATCGCCGCCTGCCAGCTCAGGGCTGCCCCCGGTGTGGGGATGTGCTCTGGAGCCAGACCAACCACGCCCACTCCATGGTTGACACCACCCCCTCCTCCACCACGGTCGCCATGGCTAGTGCCACCACTGTGCTCATTGGTCAGGCCAGGTGGAGGAGGTCGAGGAAGAGGGGGAGGGGGAGAGTAGTCGGAGCCTGGAATGGAGAAAGAGAGAAAAGACAGAGGAGACAGGAAGTTAGCTACATAAATTTATGGATTACTTATAGAAGAGGCTGGATAAAGCACAAACTCATCAGTTATGGTGCCCTGTGCTTTATATTTTTGTTAGCTATCAAGTTCAAAAGAGCTAAGCGCTTTAGCTGAAAGTCTAAGGTCTTGGCAATGTTGAATGCCATCTCATCTAGTCTCTATGTCTTCATCACAAGCCATCAAATTTAGTACTTCAACATCCATCTGAAAGACTTGATGGCACTAGTACCACTTGTGCATGGCTGGAACCCTGCAATCAAGAATTTAGCAATGTCTACTTGGGGAGATTAAAAACAACTGAGTAGCAAACAGTTCTTTGGGTGTAGTTGTAGGGAACTAACATGTCTAAAATGATAGGTCTCCCAGCTTTAAAGACTAATCCACACTGAAAAATCCAGAATGCGTTCAGCCCTGAAAAGAATAAGACTGGGGACAACAAATGCTTGTATTGAAATAAAAGATAAAAAAGAAGAGAGAGACAGAATTACAATAATCTCTGTGAGATTACATAGTTTTACCCAAACAAATCGTGGGAATAAGATGGTGTAAAACTAAGACACCGGATTAACCATACTGTATGCTTAGCCAGATTAAAGACAGTTATAATATCCTCTCAGCCCTCCTTCTCTCTGACAACTCAACAAATGTTCCCACTGTGCATATAGATTATACGCTGAAATTTTATGCAAACAATTATTATTAACACAAAGCCAAGCGTGCAAGTGCACATGGAAATTTTCTACAGATGGAAGAAGTCACAGTCATTTGCAGAGACAAGGGTACGTTTGTCAAACAGTAGTCAGAGCTACTGATATCAACGCAGAAAATGTTTGTTTTTAATGATTAAAAAGAAAAACTAATTTCAAAATTATACTATTTATTCATACAAACTGGAATATATATCATTAGCTCGATGTTGGAGTGCCATATAGTAGATCAATAGATCCTTTAGCACAACTAATGCATGGTGGAATTGAAAACCTTAATCTTGGTAGATTTAGTAATGTCGAATTCATAAACCTCATAAAGTGCAATCCTTTTGGAAGAGGAAGAATCCAAAAGTTAAAGAACCTCTGTAAAGTTAATCCATCCTGTGCTGTTGCAACAGAGATAAGGAGCTAGAAAAACAGAGGAAGGAGAAATGTGAGCGGGTTGAGAGGGAGGAGGAGGAGAGAAGTAGATTTATCCTACAATTACAGGGCATTCACAATGTCTGCTAAAATCCTGTTCCTCTCACTTCACTGCTACAGGTTTTTACACTCACACTGGGTGATGGCCTGAGGGAACAGTACATCAGATCCTGAGGACTATAGTGACTATAATACATGCACAGAGCGTATATACATCTATCGCCTAATCATCTGCAAGTGCTGCTTTCTTACTCAGTCACAGTAGAGTAAAAATAGGACAGCAATATCCCTGTGACTAGGGAAAATGGATGGTTGCCTGGTGATTGGACTAAATTTTTTTTTCATATTCGGCGATTGAATGCAAGTAGTTGCGATGTTCAGCTGGTTGCCCAGAGGTTGAGTCCGACTCGGACTGACTCCAGTCGCTCTCAGATCGATTGGCGAAGGTTTGAAAATAACTGCAATCTAATTTACAAACGGAGATTGATTGTCAACATGTTGCAATCCATCTCAGTCAGTCTGTGCCGATGAACGGAACCCGCCTGCAAAGTATTTTTAACATATTTGCGTTTATAAGAGTTAATTCGCATATCATCACAAACAAATTGCATGTAACTGCCAAACTGATAGTCGACTGATAGCGTTTCATCGCCATCTTGAAGCTCAAAGTTGTTTTGAAAACAGCAGCTACCTGCAAGTGGCCACAGACCTGGTCCTTGTCTTCGAAGCAACTATTTCAAAGGTAACAAGATTATAAATTCATTGTGACTGTAGCATTATCCACAGAATTTGACTCGTCAAGAGCAACTTAGAAGGGTGCTGGCAATTCACACATGTTTTTTGGCAATGTAAAATGTAATAATTTGTCCCTTACTAAAGATATATTAAAATTCATTACTGAAGTTGCTAATTACTTAATCAGTATAATTAGTTCCCCATTTTTCTTTCCCTCTCTTTTTAATCCAATACCATGCCTTTAACAACAACTCTTAAGCCACAACAAGCACACTGAATCTTCAAATATGTACAGGTACTGGACTCTGATACTCCCATGAAAACAGTACAACACTCTTAATTTAAATGTTAAATTAAGAACTCAAGAAATAAATCAAGCATAACAACATAACATTCATAAACTACGTAAATAGTTGTCATTTGCAAGGAAATTAATAAATAATGTGCTTCACTAATTTCAGCTTTTTTGCATGCAACTGTTTTGTAAACCTTTAGATAGATAGATAGATAGATAGATAGATAGATAGATAGATAATGTACTGCTGCATTCCTCTGGACCCTAGAATATATAAATATAAAAATAACTCATGGTAGCAGACCTAATTTCACTGACTTTGTACAATTAATAGGTTTAATATGACAAAAAAATTACAGGTAAAGCTAGATATAGCTATATTAAGACATTGAAAATTATGCGTAGCCTACATTGCGTAAATAGCCTACAGTGAATAAGATGTTATGGACATACAGATACATTTACTTTACATTTGCTTTGCACAGCACATTTAGAAATATAGCAAAGAACTAGCTACTCTGACTCATAGCTATCGCCAACAAGTTAACTTATCATCAAGGATTTTTTGCATCGCTGCAGAAGTCAAGACACAAAACCATAATACAGCAAAGATATAACAACAACATACTAGTTCCTTATAATACTTGTCTCAGCATGTTTACATGCCATAAGAGTCTTTCTATTTTTGGTGCAACAGCTAGCACTCTTAGCTACCAACTAACACAATCTTCTGTTGGGATTAGTGACTGAAATACAACCAAAATGCAGTCTTACTGTTAATGTTATATGAAAATATAAATAGATGGCCATATTCCACTCCTTATAGTGATAACATCCGTCATTTGCTTGGCTTGTCATCCTTAAGGAAAACAATATAACTCAAAGCTAGCCTTTTAGCTAACTCTTATTCATTCTTAGTATTTATTGATATAGCAGTTTTGCATTTTCAGACTTTTCTGTTATGATTTGTTCTATTAATAATGTGGATTGCTGGTTTTATTTGTGTATGTGGGTAAGTTGTTTTTTTATGGCAAGTCTGCTGTAATATTTGTTTGGATAAGTGCTATATAAATAAACTTTATTGCTTCTATTACAAAATAAACTGCAATGCCCTGAAGGTAGAAGTGATCTTAAAAAAACAAAAAAACAAATGCACTAAAAAACAACAGCACCAGATCTGCAAATATTTAAAGAGTAGTGTGCTTTGAATAGAGCAGTCATGCCCAAGGAGGTGCTCTTTACATTTACCAGCAGTGAAGTCACTTGGTATCAGATGCAGCTGTGTCCTATGAGAAAAACCACTGTGGTTTCAATTTTCGAGCATATCTTTCATCTCATTACTTGGCTGAAACTGCGCTCCCCTCATTTTTAATTTTTTATTTTTAATAAAGTGAGGGGTTGAATTTAGAGGTTTTCTTAAAATCAGCATAGTAAAATTTACTTTTATCAAACATGCATTTTGGCTCTGTCTCAGATGCTCCTTTATACTGGAGCATATCTTCCTCCAGTGCAAGTTAATAACTGCTTCCTGACTGCTGTTGCACATCATCATTTCTCCTTTGCTCTCTATCTCTCACAAACGCACACGCGCAAACACACTCACACATAATCACTTTCAGCATATTGTACTGCTGTGTGATCAGTTTATCTCACATAGCCTGCCCCCACACAGGGTGTACCCCACCGAGAGAGTGTGTGTTTGTTAGTATGTGTGCTGTATGAGCGAGTTTGAGAGCATTAGAGGAGAGTAAAACTTTAATAATACTAATCTGTCTGACCGCGTCTCTCCTGTGTGTCCGTCCTCTCACATGCATATGCACGGACATGCGTTTGTGTGTGTTGCACAAGCTCATGTGACCGACTATAATTCCATTAGCAGCTCTAATGGAAACACAGCATTCCGTGGAAATATGATTCCTAGAGAAAGGGAGAGGGGGGACAAGCAAAGGATGAGGGGAAGGAGGGAAAAGGGTGGAGGAGGAAGGGAGTTTAAACCATGAGAAAGAGTGGGATGAATGGAAGAAGAGGCTGAAAGACTAAAGAAGGGGAAAACAAAAATATATGAATGAAATCAGAAAAAGCGAACAGAAAAAAGTGTAAAGGACTTAAAACCACTATTGTCATTAAACGACACTGTAATGACAATAGTGGTTCATTTTAATGCTGTTATTGTCATTGTTATTTTAGTAGACTCGCAGACATCAGGTTCTTCATTCTCAACATCTATCCACCACAAGTTTTGTAGTGTTGCACCATTTACGACAGGCTAACTCGTCATAAATGTTCTTTGGTCTGTGCTTTCATGTTACTCTGATGAATATAACTCACCTAAACATTGTTGCAAGACTAAGCACACCTGCTTCCCATAGCAATGGCACGCCCCAAAAGCAGTGACCTCCCCCAGCTGAACCACACCGCCAAAACTGATCAGAAACTGTTTGGGAGCCTCATCAGTGCCTCAGGCTCTTTGCTGTGCTTCTCAGAGTCCCCGGATCCCAATCTGTAGGAGCATCTGCAGCAAGCGGCAGAACAAAGCCAGTCCACAGAGGCCAAACCCTGAAGCCCACAGGACCCAAAGGATCTGCTGCCAACGTCACACTGGGAGACAACACAGGGCACCCCAAGGGGTCCCCTCCCTTGTGGCATATAATAATAGTAAACTAAAAATGCATGAGAATTAAATTAATACAAGCTAATGCCAGTGGAAAATAAACAGTGATGAATTTATATATGATCGTCCAGGGATAAATCAGGGTCAAATCAATGAATAGGAAGCAGAGGGACTTTATACATCCAGCTGTGTACTGTAAAGACAGCACTCACTCTTGATGAACTTGAAGTGAACCTAACTGAGTCGAACTTCACTGTGAACTGAGCTGGAGACTGTAATGAGCTGTGATTCAAACTAAAGTCAGTGGAGCTGTTATCTACTTAAAGATAAAGACTGGCGAAAGATACTATCACTGCAACTCTAAGCACTCTGCCTCAAAATATCATTGCTGCTCTGCACTGGCACACAGACAGTATTCTCCAGATCGGTTGGTCTAATTTTGGTTACCAGCAAAGTACGGTTCCTTTGTTATTTACAGTGTCAATAACTGCATTAGTGGAAAGCTTACAAAGTATTATGCCGCTTTGCTCTGTTAATTGGCTCAACCAGATAACGAACAAAGACGAGGACCAATCAGATTATGCCATCCAAAATCATTCTCAAGTCTTTCCTTCAATCTGGTCTTCTTTCCTCGGTTCTTTTTACACTCTCACTCTCCTTCTGCTTTTAAACAGGGATCAGCTTGAACGGACAGTAAAGATGCAATTATCAGTCAGTTAACTGATGATGACACCTGATCACACACTAATTGAGCTAGAGTCCACACATGCAAGCACGCACAAACATATGTCACCTCTAATAAGACGCAGAAAAACTAATATTTTTGTGGCGAAAGCTGGTCTCTTTTTCATCTTATGAAAGTACAATCTTTTTCTTAAGAGTTCTGTTTCCTCCTCTCCTATTTTTTTCCTCCTCTTCCTCCTGATTGTTGCCAAATACCCTCTTAAACGCCTGCCCTCTATCTTTTCATCTCTATTTCTTTCTCCTTCCCTAACCTGCACCTCCTCATCCTCTCCTTCTTTTCCCCTTCCTTCTTTTCTCCCTAATCTATACAACTGTCACTCCCTCCATTGACTCTCCAGCAGCAGACAAGTTCATTTTCAGTCGTGCACCCTTCCTCCATTAATCTACCCCCACCCCTCACCCATCGCCTCTCCATTTTTCCCTATCTCTCTTGCCTTGCTGCTTCTCACTCTTTCTCCCATCACTTGCCTCTCTGTCATCTCCAAATAGCTGACAATTATTCTTTCACTCCTGCTCTCACCCATCTCCTTAGCTGAAAAGAGAGGTTAGCCCATAACTAATCTGATCCACAACACCGCTCCTTCCTCGCTGCCTTTAGCAGTCACCTTTGGCCTCACATTTGGACTAAGACACTAAGCAAAAGACGGCACAAATAATTATTTTAGTGACAAAGATTGTCACTTCTTCCACGCTTTTCAGATCTTGAATGACATCCCATCACGCTTAACCCTCATTATCGCTGTCATCGTAAATACCAGTTGTAAGCCTAATACTATTTTTATCCAATTTATGTGTCATCCACTCACTAACGCTCACACTTACACATACATGGAGCGAGTGTACTCACAAATCCCAAAGCAAGCTAAAAGGTTTCTGTATCTGTTGTACATACACACAGTCTATGCTTTCATGTACACACCGTGCGCGCATATGTGTGTCTCTCATTTGTCTCTCTCTCACACTGTCCATATGTGCCCATTATCTGGCCGAGTGAGCACGGCACACAAACACACACTCATGCACACACACCTGCTACCCTCAACACACACGCACACCTGCTCCCCTTGAAAAATAAGACACATACACACCTGCTTTTCTTAATCTATGATACTCCCCAGCAGACAAACACACACATAGAACAAGCAGGACATGCATGTAATTTACAAGGAAAATACACAAAGTGGAAATCACATGCTTGTGATCGGGGCATTGCTGAACAATCATGACAACCAAACAAACTGAAAATTTGCCACAATGCACGGAAAATTTACTGTTAATGGGCAAAAGGGCAGCCTATTGTCAGGAGAAATTCCGGCTCATTTAGCGCACACTGAAAGTAAGCTGCGTCTTATTGCCTTGAAGACAACCAGTCAGCACACACACCTCTGGCTCTTACAGCTGAGGTAGTTTGTCCCACTTTGCGATGTCAACACAAAGAGGTAACAGCAAGACATATTGACATTTTTTGGTTATAAATAATAAACTAACAACAAGTGCGTGTATTTGTGTTGCTCAAGCCATTTTTTTTATTGTAACAGTTATTCATTGGTGTAAGCATTAGCTATAAAAATCCTGTTGTAAATTGATTTATTCATTAAACTAAACAAGCTACCTGGTGATGAAAAGTGAAGAAACTGTGTATGTGGATATTCCACACAAAAATGTGAATGTTGTATGAATTATGCATTAATGCCCTCTATTCAACACTGCATGGGTTCAGCCCTCGTTCTGTCAATCATGATTCTAAAGCAATGATTGGTTGTTGTCTCTGTATTCCCAGGAAGTCACAAAGGACATGTCTTTAAAGCACAGGGTGAAAACAATAAAATATAGCTCTAATACTAATATATAGTGGTACAATTAGTATTCAGTCTGTATATCCAGGATTTAATACTGTGTGATAAATCCACCACTCTCAAAACAGTCTGATCAGTGGTTGTTTATTCACACAAATGCCGTAGCTTTTCAGAAAAATAATAAAAGAAGTTCACTGCAGGACTGTAAATGTAGCTAAGTGCAATTTATCCCTTTTGAAGTGACACTTGTTATAATAATGACACTTTATTTTAAATCCTCAGAGGTTAACTTTAAGCTAAAGATAAGAGGTTGATTTTAAATTGTTTAATACTTTGAAAGTCAAATCAGCGCTTGGCTGGCTAGTTTGAGTCTGAGCCACATCCAACAAGTTCTTATTTTTTCATGACACAGTGAAATGTGAATTCCTCTCAGATGATTTACTTTTTTTTAAGTAACTTTAATAAATGTTTTGCATGCTGAGAGTCCTGATGGTTTGGCAACAACAGGATTTTAGTTAAGGTAATAATTTGTTGTAATGTAATGTCTCGGGCTTCTTCTACCTGTCCCTTCAAAGGAATTATTTAACATTCTGGACAGCATGCTTATTCCATATCTAAATAAGTGATTAGATTAACAGCACTCTACAAGGAGCACCCCATAAGCTTAGTTTAGAGACTCAACAAGCTTACAGTAGCTCTGTCCAAATTCTGCCTTATAACCTCCCTAAACTTCACTTCCATTATATAGTTTGGCATTTTTAGACAGTTTCTGTGGAGCGATTTCAACTACAGTGTGTTTCTTCTTCACAGCCTTTGAGTGGAAATTAGTTTTTAAATATTGTTTAGCAATAGTGGTGAGATCCCTGGTTTGATTCTTAGAGGAGACATAAATCTGTTGGGGATGGTGTCAGGCGCTCAGATTTGTGAAGCAGCGTGTTAGTAAGTGTATCTCTGCTTTTGATTGGCTGAGAGCTAATTAGCATGGTAATACAGCCTATTCTTTGCCCAGACAAGACCTAAAAACATGAACGCAACAGTGAGCAGCCGCTTTCAGTCTCAGCATTGCAGCATTTACCACTATAGGTGTCAAATAGAGTCAGTGAACATCTCTAAGTGATGTACAGTAAAAGCCACTGCAGAATGGCTGGGGTATGATACATTTCAAACAGAGGAAGTGTGTCTTAATAGCTGACAAATAGCTGAAAATTGTGTCACTCTACTTTGATTTATGGCAACACCAGTGCCAGCAACCGCTTTAGCACCCCTCCCTGAAACATAAGGAGCCGTGATAGACACAAAGGACAAATGCGAGGGTGAAGAACGTGAGCGAAACCAGGATGCCGAGAAATACAAGAACTTAAAGGAAACAGAAGCGTGAACATGAGGAGGAGGAAAATAGAGGAGAAAGTGACGTGTAGAGGAGGAGGAGAGGCAAGAGGAGGAAGGCTCGTTCGCACTGCCTCTCCATGCCGACCTCGCATACACGAGTATTCATGCACACAGCGCAGGCAGCAGATATTAATAACTCCTTATTAATATTCATCTGCAGTGGAGAGATGTGAGGCCAGAGTAACCCAGATACGAACAGTTTTCTCTACCTGTCTGTGTGTGTGTGTGTGTGCGCGCGTGTGTTCCTTGCATCTAAAGTTTGTGATCTCTATCAATCTCTGCCTTAGCAATGTATATATTAACCATTTATTGGACATATTTGCTGGCTGAAAAAATATAAAGAGTTGATTTCTTGCACTCTGATTAGCCACACTCCCGCTGCAGAAATTCTGAATGCAGTAAGGTCAAAAGCTAAACTATCAACACACAACTTCCACACAACAGCATCGCTAACGAATGCATTTTCTCCTTTTTGAGATACAAACACGCCTAAACAAAGTGGCATGCAATATTTATTAGTGGCAGGTTCCACCTTATCCACTCTCCTCCACAACTCCTGTTTGGTCCTTTTCTTTCTATTCTGCTTTTGTCTTCCTGTCTGGCTCACCTCCCACTTCACATCTGCCCTTTACTTTTGTAAAGGCCACAGTGGGCGCCTGCATTGTACAGCTTATGCCATTCAGGCATGTGTTCATCTAAAGAGCCTTTCTGTTAAAGTAAATGCATACATTTTGTAATCCCACTGAATGGAAATCATGACCTTGGCAAGGTCATTTTATGCAAAACCCACTGAGCCTTGCCTGTATAGTGCAGAATCAAGTCATTGCAGGTGGCGTGGTAGTGGTTATACACAGGTCAGAATAAACTAAAGAGATTTCAACAACCATCTACTAGAGGATCAGCACACTGCAAAAGAAAAATACAAATCACATATTGCATACACCCTGCAGCATCTGTATTAGTAATTTTATTCATTAATTTATGTATTCATTTAGCTCCTATAACTATAGTAGCAGGTGTGTGACACAAATCATCAAATCCTAGATTGCCTTTAACAATCCCAAACCTGAAGGAGTACAATGGATGGAAAGACTGTATGTCTGTGCAGATTCTCAGTCATCCTGGTCATGATAGTCTTAAGAGCTTGAAAGAAGAAGGCAACTGGACTTCTTTAAGTTTGTGAAGATGTTTTACTTCTCATCCGAGAGACTTTTTCAGCTCTAAAAACAACAGGTGGAGAGTAACAGGTGTTTAAACCCTTCTTGGTTGTACACTTTGGACCGACTAAAGATCCTGTGCATCATCACATGAGCCAAGTGGGAAAAAATTTGTGAGTCATTATGAAAATTTAGAGTTAATAGTAGAAACCCTCTATCGTGTGATCCACTGAGGTCACCTGAGGCACGGTTTATGTGGGGCTCACAGGCCTCAGTTGCACCACAAGACATCTCAGAGGTAACCTTTCGACAAAACATATGTCATCTCTTAATCTGTTTGTTGCTGGTTTAAATGCTGCATTGTTGAATTTATATTGATTCTACAGCTGGGCTTTCAAAATATCACCAGCCAGATTTCAAATATTTATGGATGCCTGCTTTGGCTGTTATCTCTATTTTTTTGGCAGCCAACCAGGTCACCGTTTGCCCGCCCGGTCACTCGTTTTCTCAAGTCATCGTGTGACCATGTACCTTTCAAACAGCAGAATATATCAAATCTCTCAGCTATGCCAGCAGCACTTGCCTGGCTTAGCCATTAAACAGAGCCTGTTCCTTCGAGTTCAACAAGAGGTTAAAAATGAAACATAAAGAATAACCAAAATGCCAAAATCAAAGACAATAAAAATGCTCATTAACAATGTGTCTCACACTCCCCATATGCCCTTAAGCAAGGATTGTATTTGCTCCAGGAGCTGCAGTAGGAGACTGTGGATGCACTCTGCAGCTGAGATGAGGAGGGATTGTGTGAAGATGTGTTACTGCGAAGCAGAGCATTGATGATAAGCAGTTACAAATTGTAACACCACTTTCTGTGCAAGTGTAACCAAAATCAAACAAAAAATCTTTCAGTCTTTTATGATATTTTCTTCTTTTTTAAAAATTTCTTTTAAAAGATAGTCTTCAGGTGCTGAGAGAGTGAAGGACTCACAATACAATCTAGTGCAAAAATCCCAGTACAGTTAGCTTGAACAAAGCTGGGTTTCTTTCTTGTCAGCTGCCTCCTGTGGGAACCTTTCTTTTTGTTAACTAGGCCAAAACAAATTTAAAAATCAATATTTTGAGTTTATCTAAGCAATAACAAATTCACATTTCACAGCTTCGCGCTCAGTCTGCTTTTAATCTTCAGTTTAGATCTGAAATAGATTTTTCTTAACTGTTTTAACAATATTACACAGATATGCATATGCAAACAATGTGTTTGATTTCACTGAGCTAATTTCAGTTAATTAAAAGGTGAAAGTCTCACCAGCAGGTTCCCTCTGACTGCTGGCTCTTGAACTTAAACAGGCCCTATTGGGAAAGCCTGCATTTAAAAACGCTGTTAATTTTTTAACATGAACTCTGTGAGTAAGCGGTTCCTGACAAATCCATATTATTCAAGCTTCTCACAAATAAACTGTAATGTTTACATTATAATAGACCTTAGGATTTTAACACCACTGCACACATCACCTCAACCTTACAGCTGGTACAGGTCACCCCAGATATAGTAAATCATAAGCGATGATAAGAGATGGATCAAGCATTCAATCAGGGCTGAAACTGTATTTTAAATCGTATTCATAGTTGCCACCATGTCTACTCAAAATTGTGTTCTCATAAAATGAAACTGCCTTGTTACTGGAAGTTACAAAAGGCTGCTGGACAAATTATTAATGAATGCATTTTTATTTTAAAATGATCATTGTAGCCTGTAGCTACAATAATACTGGGAATACTTGAATTTTGCGTATGGCTTTGATAAACATCACTGTGACTGTGTACCTTGCCATAAAAACAACAGCTAATCTAATCAGAACACACTTTTCAATTCAGATTTCACTTATTTATGATTTGTTCATTACCTTAGCTGTGCTGGCACAGAGACAGAGTCTCAACCTCTGGGCAACCGCTTTCGATCTCAAGGTGACAACACAAGTTGCACACGTGGGCCAAACAATCTCACACCAAACAAATGCAGTTCAACTTGAACTGAAAGCAATCACTTACAGGTTGGCAAATGTTTATGAATAATTACCATTTAATCTATGAATGCAGACAGATTCCCAACAAGTTGCAACCAATTGGAGTCTATATGATCTGTAACGAGTCTTTTTGCAACAGGCGACTCAGTTCAGCCTGTTCCTAGCAGGTTGCACTGTGAATATATTCCCATATAAAAACAAGGACGCTAAGTGCTTACTTCATTTTGCAGTTAAATCTACGGTGGCCCTGAGAGGCCAAACAGACTTCAACTTAAGAAAACACCAGCAATAAGAAAAACACTGCAAAAGCACACAAAACACAACGGAAATAGGAAAAACAAAAACAGAAATAGGTAAAAACAGATTTCCGAAAGCACAAGGGAAGTGTTTCTGGGGAGACAATAACCCGACGGACCAGGTGCAGTAACCAAAATATGCAAATATAAGAATTGCACTGGGAGACACTTAAAAGAAGTGGAGGATCTATTTGTGAGGAAAGAAAAGATGAGTGGTAAGTGTGTTAGCCTAACTATTAGCCTAAAAATCCGTCATCAGTATTATATGAATCATGATAAAACACACCTACCATGTTTTGGGTTCCTGCAACTGGTCCGTCGGGTTATTGTCTCCCCAGAAACACTTCCCTTGTGCTTTTGGAAATCTGTTTTTTCCTATTTCTGTTTTCTTTTTATCTATTTCTGTTTTGTTTTTTCCAATTTCCGTTGTCGTTTTTCCTATTTCCGTTGTGTTTTGTGTGCTTTTGCAGAGTTTTTCTTATTGCTGGTGTTTTCTTAAGTTGCAGTCCGTTTGGCCTCTCAGGACCTTACTGCAGTACCTATATCACTGTGCTACTGTGCGATGCTATTGTGTGTCTACGTTTTTCAGTGTGTTACAAATTCCTAAATTTCACACCTACTGAAATGCTTTTATTTTAACTGTGGTGGCTATTTTCCAATTCAATCTGCAAATCTGCTTTACTCTGAGTTAAACACAATCACTTCAGATGAAAGACAAGGTTTGTGTTCGATTTATTTTTTGATGTTTAAAACTTGATTGAAATGAGACTCGTCTGATGCTGCCACCTTAATCTAGGAGAAGAAAAGCCTACGACCAGCCAAAACAGAATTGGATTTAAGGGTCATGAACATCAGACTGAATGAAAAGTGTCACATAGTCCAAAAGCTCTTGGTTAATTCAAAAAAAGAAGAGAAATTAATAAACGAAAGCGCACATAAGGAGTCTAAATGGTAAAATACCTCGAGGATAAAAGATAACGGAAGAATATTGCAGTGCAAATCACGATCTCACTGTAAAATGGTTAATAACTCTGTACCGCGACTAAAACTCATTAAGAAGAGCAGTTGTCATTATGAGGAGCTCTGACACAAATACAAATGGCCCTGAAACTATAAATGAAACTACAATTAACCACTATTAAGATTCCTTCCATAAAACCTTCATGGAGAAATTAGAGGGGAGCCGAGGTGACGCCGTTTTACTGTTGAGTCAATAAGTGTCTTCACAGTTTGTACAGAGACATTACATGAGCGAATATGTCTGTGTGTGATATGGCGACCCAGAGAGAAATTGTAGTCTAAGGTACAACACACCAGGGAGCCATCAAGTGAAGTACATATGCTGTAATGTCTGCGTGTGTGCTCAGAAGCAAAGGTGAGCGTGTGTCTCTGTGGCGAGTGTTGTCATGTTTAGACAAAAAAAGTGTGTCTGTGTGTGTGCGTGTGTGCTTGGAGCTATGCACGTCTGTGATTAATTGATGTGCCTACAAGCAATAAAATGCTAATGAATGTGCTCTCATAGTTTAGCTCCACAGTCTGGCAGAGCCACAGTCTCGGAGGGTGCGTTAAGTTTATAGCTCCAGCTCTACCCATCCTGCACATCCCCCATCAGGTGATGAGGGGCCATGGGAACAAAGGTCTGTGTTTTTTTGTGGTTAAACTCAAGTTATACAACAGTCAGTATTCTGTGTGAATAAAGTACAATAAAAAAAGGCAAAGGAAACAGGAATAAAACAAGTTGCTTACAGATTGATGATAAGCACATTTGGAATACTTATGATCTCTCGAGTCACCTGGCGCACTCTTTAAATCTACCAGGATAAAAATGTCATTGGTCTTTTAATAAATGTAAATTTTAAAAAAAAGACTCCATCCTGGCTTCTTCTGCGTCTTAGGTGAAGACAGTGACGGTGAATTGTGACTTTGAACATGTCACTCCTTGTTTCTCTCTCTTTAATATCTCACTGAATCATGTATCTCTGGGTTTTTTTTTATTGTTTTTTGTCTTCTTTTGGCTCAAAATGTTTGCCTTTATTAAGGAAAACATAAAGAAGGGAAATAGTAAAGAAGCTAGGAGTCAACAAAGGTCCAGCAGAACAGCAGTCATTAGAACAGATCAAAAAACAATTGTGACCCTGTACTCTATAACCACTCTATAACCAACAGACTGCCTTTCTTATTCACTTTAGCCATAACTAATAGATTTCATGGAATTCCAGTTCATCTGGAGGTTACTGTCCCCCCGTTATACTTGATTTTTATATTAGATGAGACAGAGTTTTTAGACAGAATAGTCTGAATTGACTCTCCTTTATCATTCCCAGTTATTTTCTTTTATGGTGGCATTTAAATCTAACAATGAACAAAATATATTTTGTCATATACAGAAGAGTAAGCGGTAAAATCCTGGACCATTGTTTTTGAGATATGTGTTAGGTGATAGGATTACAAGTTGACAGCCAAATTAACCCCCTGGTCAATCGCCAGTCAGGCACTGCATTTCTTAAGCAAGAGCTAGCGAAAACACACAAATGAATAAATTAAAAGCGAGCATTTCAAGAACAAAGATTTTTAATAATATTCCAGCTGTCAAACAAAAATGCTCCATGAGATCTAGATGAAAAGAAACACCCCGTCCTGCAGTGGTGAGATTTATTGGTTTTGTCTTTGTTGGGGACACATCATGACACATAAGCGTTTATGCTGCAAAAGATATTTGCCCAGAAGTGTCTCACACTACCTCAGCAAGTGCTTTGATTGCTTAGACAAGTTATAATTAGTGGCATTCATTTGTGATGTGGTCTCCCAACAGGCATTGGACACCAATGAAAATTGAAATTGTGAACTGATTTCACACCATCCATACATTCCCTTCCGCTTATCTTTATCAGGGTTGCGAGGGTGAGATCATAGGGCGGGGTACACCCTGGACAAGTCACCAGCCTAACACACAGAGAGACAACCATTCTCACCTATAGGCAATTTATAACTATCAGTTGACCTAACCCCACTAACTGCATGTCTTTGGACTGTGGGAGGAAGCCGGAGTACTTGGAGAGAACCCACGCAAACATGGAGAGAACATGCAAACTTGACACAGAAAAGCCCTGGCTAGATGGTTTATTCAAACTCAGGACCTTCTTGCTGTGAGGCAGCAGTGCTAACCACTGCACCAATGTGCTGCCCTGATTTTATATCAACTTCATTATATTTCATTATTTCATATCTCTTTCAGGTTATTCAGTATGTGATCCGTTTGATTGCAGCATGCTGGTTTTAAGTTTGCAATTCAATGTTATTTGCACATCATGCAAAGCACCTTGTGATGTTTACCTTCCAAACTGCAATTTTTTTTCTCCTCTGTTCTTTTTCTTTACACTTAGAAAAGTAAAACTTAGTTTCAGTCAGTTAAATGGCCTAAAGCTCGGATAGCTTCAAAAATAATCCAACATGCATCCATGGAGTGCGCACAGTGCCCACATTAGCATATTCGCTGTGTTTATCAGATTCCCGCGTTCTCTGATTTACAGCTGCACAAATGCACAGCACTTCCCAGCACAACGATGCACAAACATGCTCTTACATGAGAAACTGTTATGTGGCCCTAAGAAGTGTGGACAAAACACATGAATATGTGCCAAGACACACTATACACATTAATGTTTTGTACTGGGAACAGTATATGAACTTTAAAGATTAATGATAAATTACCAGGACATGAATTACACATTATTGCCAGTCAGTCAAAATCTAAACCAGACTGACAATATCCATTCATCTATCCATTTTATTCTACATTAATTGCATTTCACCAGTCATCAATGTATAATTCTACAAATCCCAGCAAAGTGGAGCAGATTCATGACAAATCTCGCATTGAAAATTTCCAACAAAGATTAGCAAAATGTTTGACTGACAAATGCAAAGCGTCTAATTGGGTGTTTTTGCAGATTTATAGTTCTGAGCCTCAGAGAGTTCCAGGCTTACAGCTCAGCCCCTCCCTGCTCTTCCTACCCCCAGCCTACTAGGACATGTGGGGCCTGGGCAGCAGAAGAAGAAATCAAACACCCCTTTGATGAGAGTTTGGCTGCAGAGTGAAAAAGGCACAGTGTGTGTATGTGTGTGTTTATGGATATAAATACATCAGAAAGCTCAAGTGGAACACAAAGGGCACTTCCTGTGACAAAAGAAACATGTGTGCCACCCATATTTCAGCTCACTCAGTGAACTGGTAGAAATGACACGACAAAATATTTGATGAATAAATGGATTAGGGATGAGGAGAAGAAGGGAGGAAAGAGAGGATGGAAGGACATATGTTGAGTGGGTGGACAAGCAGGGAAGGCAGGGAAGGGGGTACGACTGGCGAAAACCACACACACGAACACACACATGCAAGTCTCTCCGCCATCTGGAAAACTCACCACCCTGCCAGTGGTCCTATCCAACCAAAAATGATTGTTTCTCTTCCCCCCGTTTTCCTGCCTTTCAGTCTTACCTTCTTTCCTCTTCTCCTGATCTCCAAACTAATTGCAGAAAGCTTTTATACTTGCCTGTGTGTATCCATAATGTACGTATAAGACAATCCATCTGTGTTTGCATTCATGCCTGAGTGTGTGTGTGTGGGCGTGTGTGCACGGTGTGTGTGTTATGTGTGTGTGTGCACTTCTCCTTAGTGTGCAGGGACCTCTCATGGCTACCACAAGCTAATGAGCTCCATTTAAATCCAGCCCCTCTGATCCTTCCTCTCGCCCAGTTTTTCTGCCCCAGGGGCCGTCGTTCCCTGCTCTGGCCTGGAAACTGTGGCGCGGCGGCGGCCATTTTGGCTCATTAGTAACAAGCTGCTGAACCAACACGCATGTCTCACTGAATCAGTTTCAGACTAATGGATGACTGGTGTACTGGTGTGTGTATGGATGGGTGTTTGGGTGTGTGTTCAATCACGTGACTAAATATTTGTGTATATGCGCGTCTGAGGATGCATGATTCTGTGTGTACTTGTGTGTGCGCGTGTGTCCGTGAGGCATCACCAGCTTATGGATGAGTCATCCTCAAGTGCTCCAGTAGCATCATTTTTCTTTCGTCGCACATCTAACTTTCCCTTTTTCTCACTTTCTCTCATTCAGCCTTTTTCTCTTCATTTTGCTTCTCTTTTTTGGGGGGCATTTTCTGTAAAACTAAACTGGCCCCTCCCACTGTGCAATCAGAGTGTTGAAAGGGTTGAGATCATGTGTTTGCTGGTTTTACGGTAGAAACATTGCCTCAAGGCATACATTTGCAGGACCACACATACACAAATGCATAGAGTCAGAGTGAAAAGATAGTGAACCTTCAGTTTTTTCATATCAGGACATAATAAAAAAAATTATCTAGTCCTTGCCAAGGACTCAGTGTGTTTGTAAATACCACCTGAAATAAGCAACACATGGCATTATTTATTTAACAAAAACTAGGCCATAATTCAGAAGCACTGTGTAAAATCCCCATGCCCCCCATCCTCAAGTAGCAAGTATGACTTGTTTTCTGTATAACTTTATCAGTCTCTGACATGGTTATGGAAGAATTTGGCGCACTCCTTAAAACGCTGCCTCGTTTCATTTTTGTGGTACTCTCTTAAGATCCCAATACAGCATTTCAGGTTGGCCAAAAAACTCTTTGGTCTCATCTTCCAAAGGACATTGATCCAGAAATCTTGTGGTTTGCTCAGATGTAGCTATGCAAACCTAAGCTGCTCTGCCATGTTCTTTTTAGAGTTACAAAGCTTTTTATTGGAAACCCTTCCAAACAGGTCATACTTGTTGAGTCTTTTTCCAATTACACTGGCATGAACTTTAATATTTAACATGCAAACTGAGGCTTGTAGAGTCTGAGATGACTTCATTTTATTTTCCCCTTTCTCTGAGAATCACACTCAGAGTTCATTGGCACAACTACTTGTGTGAAGATTAGCAGCTATCTTGAATGTTTTTTTCTTTTTCTTTTTTTTAATCCTATGAATAACATTTCTCACTGTAAACCTTCAAATTGTTTGGAAATGACCTTAAAACCTTTCCAAGACTTATTCGCAGCTTGAATTTCTTCTTTCAGTTCATTGCTAAAAGTGTCTCTTTTGCATTATGTTCATACACAGAAAGTGTTGGATCAACAAACTGCAAAAACATCTGCTTTTATAGAGATACTCACACTTACTAATGATCAATTAAACAAGCGCATTTGATTAGCAGCACCCTTGGAACAATGGAAGCTTGGGTGAACTTAGTTTTTTTACACTAATCAAACTGACTAGTATTAGCTGATAACTGCTCTGTTTATAAAACCAGCATGGTAACATCCATGGCTTCAAAATGCAAGTCCACAATTGGAGTTCTTGAGTATCCTTATAGTGGTTACAACCATATTCCATAATGCTTTTGAAAGGGCTGCATGGAGTTGTTGGTTCACTAGTCAAAATGATAGGCCTTATGTGTTTCATCCTGCTACACTGTCTACTACCTGTATTTCTTTTTAATGTTCTTTGGATGCTTTCATGAGCATCACTGACTTGCACTGATTTCATGTAACCCAAAAGTAACCCTTCTCAAATGTAACTAATACATATAGAACTATTACCATAACCTTATCCTAACCCAACCTAAGCTTAAACTTAATCCGTCCATCCATCTATCCATTTTCTCCTCAATCTAGTGATTGACATTATAGGGGCTTACTGTTGTACCTAAAATAAACTGTGACTGCACTGTCTCATGTGTGCATACACACAAGCGGGTGTGTGCAAGCTCACATAGCACAGTTCAGGGTGAGCAGATCATCTTGGTATGAAAGAGCCTCATTGGACTACTTTCAACACACACACAGAGAGTTGGGCAGAAGCGAAATACCCCCTGCCTGAAGATATGTGTGTGTGTGTGTGTGTGTGTGTTTGTGTGTGGGGGTGTGGGTGTGTGTGTGTGCATATTTCCATGGTATTCAAGTACAAGAAAAAAGCCACAATGTGTCAGCATGAGTTGTGTATGCATATGTGGTTAAGCGGTTGGGAGGCTTGATGTTTCAATAAACAACAAGTGACTTCTCATTTACCGCTTGTGCAAGGCTTGACTGTAAGACACAGGCACACAGACACAGAACTGCACCTCATGGCTGCCTTTACGTCTGAGTCATAAAGCTATTAGATAGCTGGCTACGAACGGACTTCTTTCTCTCCAGCATTCCTCTCTTCGTAACCAAACGAGTCCCATTATAAACATTTACACTGAAGCGCCATCACTCCGCCATCTCACACATGGATTCTTCACTTCATAAGAAGGTCTATGTGTGTGTCTAAAGTTTACTACTTTCTCCTCTTGCGCTTTTTCTTTCTTTCTTCTCATCATGAGTTTGTCCTGTTCAAGTAATGAGCTAACTAATAAAACACACGCAGGCTGAAGTGTTTCCCGGAGGCATTCCTCAGCTAAAAAAGTTATGGTATGACCGAGTTTCCACTACAATTTTTGACTTTCAGGAAAAAAATAATCTGGAATACTGGGAAGCCATGTGGCATTTACAACTGGAAGTTTTCCCAGACTAGGATAGAGTTGAAGGGGGACAGTAGGGAAAATTAGGGAAAACCACAGACTACTGTTTATACTAATGTCGACAAGAGAAGAGAAGAGAAGAGAAGAGAAGTAAATTTAATTACTAGTAGATAAGATCTGCTCAGTAGACCTAAATAAAACAATATTGAGATCAATGATTCACTAAAATGCAAAGCCCGTAAAAGAGGAAAGTAAGTCTAGCTTTAACTGGTAGCCCAGACTTAGACACCGTCTTCTTTATGGTATAATAGCTTTTCTGTTTAAGATACTTTTTGCCCTTCTGTATAAGGATTACATGCAGAGATTGCCAGAAGTCTGACCTCTGTGTGTTCAACATTTATCTGCTCTGTCTTGCCTCGTGCATGGGCTTCAGTAAATCAACTGGCATAAGCTTGCTTAGCATCATCTTGACAGCAATGTAAAGCAGTGGATCCAGGACACACAGAGGACAACCTCCTACCAGTTTTGTCACTGCGCAACAATGAGCTGATCTTAGAGCCTAATCCAGGAAATGTTGGGTATAACTCTGAGAGTATTAGGAAGGTTCAGATGGGGACAGACACTAACAAACACTACTAATGAATAGCGCCCCCTATTGCTTTCTAACCTCTAAACTAAATGTCAATAAACGTGTATCAGTCCATCATAACATAAGAAATCACCATAAGACACATACAGAGACTAAGTCACATATGCTTTGGTGATTAGTATTTTATTTTATTGCTAATCTACACACACCAGTTTGTTTTTTCAAATGACTGTATATGAATGATGGAAGTTGCTTTATGGCTACAAATATGTTGGTTACTTGAAATCAGAATTACTTATTGTCCATTAGAGGATAGGATGGGTAGTTAATGCTACCAACCTTTATTAGCAAGGAGAATCCAAGAATGTGATGGTACATTGTACAGACACCTGCTAATTAGTGTGAAGTAACATGCTTCTTAGCCATGCTGTGAATAAAATTACACAACAGGACATATAATTTGCCATTTAATTGCATTCAGATTCTCCAAATGGTACAAACAACACAAATACAATCTAAAGGCACAGTTTAGTTAGTTTAGCATATAGCACCTAGCTATAACTGGCCGTATCTGGCATGGACTGCAATATATCTTTGGGGACTGATTTCGAGCCAGCCCCAAGTGGCCATTTAAGGAACTTCAGTTTTTTGCGCTTCTGCTTTGGCTTCATTTTTGAGCTCTGTAGCCCAACTCAAGTAACAAGATAATAACTTTTGGAAGACCGCTGTTCAGCAATGGATCTTCTAAGACTTAAACAATCAATCTTTATGCATTTTGTAGGCCATGTGGAACCAGAAGTGAAATCTTTTTTAAAAATACTTCAATCAGACTCAATTAAAAACACACACAAAAAACCCTTTTGACTACAATACTGGTACAACACAACAAGGCATTCTGCTTTACCATCGCTCATGTTTAAGTCTTACCCTGCAGCTAAACTGTACAGTTCTGTACTGTACAGTCATCAAAATGATTCTGAATATGTCATTTGCAAACAAAGAAAGTGAACAAATAAATGCTATGTGACAGAGCACGGAAAAAGAGAAAAGGCAGAAAAAAGCAGATGAAAGACAGGTTGAAAAAAGACAAACGGACAGACGGGCAGAGTGACAGAGAGCGAGAGAAAGACTAAAAAGAGAGACTAAGTTTAGCTCTCCCCCTGAGGACTCCTCTCAGGTTCCTCTGCTCTTTTCAATGTCCTCCTCTCCTCCCTTTCTTCCTGCCTCCTCCCTCTTACAATCCATCACAAAATAATTAACTTGCTATAAGTGAAATTAATTCCACTAATTGGTTTTAAAGGTATTTTTGGAAAGGAAAAAGGAAAAGGGATGAGGAGGAGAGTGATATCTGTGTGTGTGTGTGTGTGTGTGTGTGTGTGTGTGTGTGTGTGTGCGAGAGCGATAGAGACAGAGAAAGAGAGAGAGAGAGAGAGAGAGCATGTAAGACAGTAGGAGCGTATGGTACCTATTCGCCCAATCTTATCATACCAGGGAGGATGTGACCTAGCCTAACAGGAAGTGAACTTGATGAACTTTCTGAGCGAATAAGGGGAAACTGACAATCCGGACGGATGGATGCTGGCATTGAACAAACACTTTTCATGTCAAAATCCCTTTTTTCCTGATGTTTTTTCTCTGCCATCTCTGGATCTACACTTTGTCTTTCTTCTACTTGTTTTTTCTGTCTTTTAGACTTCAGTTAAACAGTTGTTTTCATACAACCGTGCATTCTACTCCTGTCGATTTGCAGTAAAGGGCTTATCTTTGAATACCCGAGGTCTGATCGCGAGAGAGAAGAAGGCTTTCGTTTTCAGATGATCCTTGAGTGAATAGGGAGGAGAAAATGACAGTGAAGGCTTTTCAAGTAGCTTCAAAGCTAACGTGAAACAGACTGAAATAGAATCTTAAGTTGTCCAAACAGATATTTTTGTCTTGGTTTTCTTTTCATTTTTGACAACTTATTGATGCATTAAGGACACAAAATGGGAACGCAGATCCCTAACACATAAGCCAACCTATTAAAGAGCAGATAAATGAATCAGGTGATTGGTGGAGATATAAATTCTTGGTTTTTAAATTAGCTAAATGTCAGCATTTAGGATATGATATATGTTATGATAACATATTATAACCTGCTAATATTTTATATCTATAGTGCATTCGTTAATCGCAATGAAAATGAAGTACAGTACAATCTTCTAATTGTGATGTTGTTTAACTGTGTGAATGTAAAACAGGACAATGGGTGTATGTGATGGGAAAACATCAAAGTGAGCAGTGAATTTTGCTATAGTAATAATGATCATACTTCCAAAAGTTCTTGTGGCATGCTATGCTACTTATAGCCTTCCTTAGTTCAGGAAGGCCATGAAGTCATGCTAGTCCTCCAGTCCCAACAAATCAGCTGGTAACAGCTGACCTGAGTGCATACCCACATTAGCTTATGGCTCTAATGACACCTTTCTATGCATCCAGCTGATGAAGCTAATAGATGCTACACTACTTAACCTGCTTTATCTTGCTGACCTTTCCTGTGCCTATGCAAGCCACTTTTCAAACCTGCCCCTTTTAATATGATTATGCAATATAATCTGCAATGAAATGGTAGAAAAAAGGAAAGAATAAAGCAACACACAGTTATTCATCTATCCATCCATCAATACATCCATCATCCATCAATGCATCCATCCAGCCAACCGAGCTAACCAGACAGACAGACTAAGCAGAGAAACCTAGACCTCATTCTCCTCCAGCAAACTCCACTCACGTGTCGTAGGCCTATCCCTACCCCAGGGCCTCCTCCTGGTAGGACATGCCAGAACACCTCACCCAGGAGGTGCCCAGGAGCCTAGCTAACCTTCATAGCAAACTAATTTCCTCCACTTGAATCTTCTATCTCATGCTTTTGGTATTCACCCAGAGCTTGTGATCATAGGTGAAGGCAGGGATCCGCAGCTTTGCTTTAACACTCAGCTCTGTTTTCTCCTCAATGCACCACTGCAGACCCTGAGATAATTGAACTCCTCCACTTGGGACAGCAATTCGTCTCTGACCCAGAGTGGGGACTCCATCCTATCTGGGAACCATGGCCTCAGACATGGAAGTGCTAATTCTCATTCCTGCCGCTTCACACTCAGCTATGAACTGCTTTAGCTCACCCTGGAGAAACGCAAAAAGCAAAGACGAAATTCTGAGGCAACCAAAGAAGCTTCCACATACAGTCATTTGCACAGTGAAGTACTATATATTAAAGCTATCCCTTCAGTGTCCACCATCTGTTTCGGGGGTTACCACCATGACAGGCACCAACTACCTTGTAGCTGCATCTCAGCCCAGCAACTTAAGCAATAGAGGTGCTGAACATTGTCATTTCGGATTCAACATCCCCAGTCTCCCTTGGAATTGTTGTCAAAGCTCTATCGGAGAGGGGAGTGGAAGATCTCACAGATGCGGGCCTCTGCCAGGCGTTTCCAACACACCCTCGCTATACGTTTGGGTGCCCTAGGTCTGTCCAGCATCCTCCCCTGCCACTTGATCCTTGATCCTGGTGACCTCTCTTCACCCGAGTGTCCAGAACAAACATATAACACCGGGAAAAACTCCAATGTACAGACAGCGAGCCGAGGGGCTACAAGATTTCGACTCCAGCCTGCTGCCTCTCACCAAGGGCAACTGCAGACTGAGCCAGAGTCCAGCCCCTCTCTGGGAGACTGGTTCCGGAGCCAACCTTGCGTTGAGGTGACCATGACTATATCTAGCCAACTATATCTTCTCCACCAGAGAGTTGATGTTCCATGTCCCAATCGCTAGTCTTGGTATCGCAACACACGCAACACAACCCACACCCGACCCTATGGGACCTCCTGCAGGTGGTGGGAATACAGAATGTTGGGCCCATGTGACTTTTTCAGGCTGTGCCCGGCCGGGCCCCATGGACTAAGGCTTGGCGACCAGGCACTCACCCTTGAGCACCCTCCTCAAGCCTGGCTCCAGGCTTTCACTCATAGATGTTTTTTAATAAGTCTTTATGTGATCCCTCACCTCACAATAAGATACAAGCGGCGGAAACGAGTTTTCTCCAAAGGGTGGCTGGCCTCCCCATTAGAGATAGGGTGAAGAGCTTGGCCATCTGGGAGGGGCTAAGAGTAGAGCCTACTCCTCCATGTTGAAAGGAGCCAATTGAGGTGGTTTGGGCATCTGACAAGGATGCCTCCTGGGCGACTTGTTCTGGACATGTCCCACTGGGAGTACGCCACGCTGGCGAGATTATATCTCTCAGTTGGTCTGGGAATGCCTTGGTGTTCCCCCGGACAAGCTGGAGGAGGTGGCCGGGGAGAGGGATATCTAAGCTTCTCAGCTTAGGCTGTTGCCCCTGCGACCCAGCACCGGATAAGCAGAAAAAAAATGGGTGGATGGATATTAAAGCTAATAAACAAATAAGGTATGAGGTTATTTGGTGACAAAAAAGCTGTTAAGAGTAGCATGAATGTGGCAGTATTTTGTAATTTCACAGTGGTTTAACCAATAATAGACAATATTACACAGAGCATCATGTCATGTCATTGATGCCTGCTTTGTTCAGTATGAGGGTCTTATTGTTGTTCTTCGTATGGAAGAGAACAGAGATCTAAGAACAGAGATGTTATCAAATCTACATAACCACAGAAAGTGGTTCTGATTGGACTAATAATTACACTGTTTACACTGATTTTACTTATTTTACCCTCTGTTTTTATTACATTAAGAAATTATTACTAAAAAAAACTTGAACAATTAATAATTCCTTAGCTTCGCAGCCAGCAACACTCCTATTCAAATGAATGGGGTTGCTCTGTTGTTTAATATTGCACAAGAGTTCAAAACCAGCATAGCAGAGACAAGAATAGGGCTTCCAGTAAGCCAAAAGTGTATCTTAGGAATTCTAAATGCATCCAGCTGCACTGCTGCCCAGGTATGACTTTAAATGTGTGTTTTGTCAGCCATCCAAACACAATTTACCGAGTCCGTTTAATAGCACCCTTGGCCTTCCTGTATCTTGACATGGAGGAACACAGGGCAACTTAACTGTGTGCATTTTTGTGTGGGGGCTTTTTCCTTTGTTTGTTTGTTTGTTTGTTTTGCTGGTAACCAGATTCCTTCCCTGCCTTCCTTCACTTGCTTTGCTCACACGTCATACGGCCCTTAACTCTCACCTTTCACTCTACATTATTTTCACCTATTTTGTTTCTGTCTTTGCTGTCAAATCCCGCTCCTTCCGCCTGATGACTTTCACTGATGTTTTCGTGATCTCTTTACGTTCTTCATTCTTTAAAGCTTTCTTCCTCTCTGCTTTCTCTGAGTGATTCGCTGCAACATATGCAACCACTTCCCTCTCCCTCTCTCTCTCTCGCACACACACACACACAGACTAATTACAGAAGGAGGAGAAAGGAAGAAGGAAAATAAAAGAGAACTAGTCTGAGTGAGAGAGAGGGGAGGTGAGAGAAAGGGCAGGGAAAGAGAGAAGGATAGAAAAAAGAGAGATAAGGAAAGTGGGTGAAGGGGTCCTTGGGGTGAATTATTCATCTTACTCCATGACACCTGAGGGCAATCTACCTCTCTGTGAGTCACCAAGTTAAAGAGAGAGAGAAGGAGAGAGAGAGAGAGCAGACTGTATGAGTCAGACCTGCCCAAGAGGATATTAACACCTGTGTGTGTGTGTGTGTGTCTGCGTGTGTGTCCTGCAGCGTATTGTCCCCTAAGCCTATCATGTGCCACCTACATACGGAGACCATCTAAAGTGTAACCTGTGGCTGTCACTCACACAGACACATACTCAAGCACACACAGATCCTCGGAGTCAGTAATAAGCTAGGTCAGCGCAGCGCACAGTGTAAATCTTACTCACGCTGAGCCACAGCCGTAAGCAGTGCTAGCATTAAACAGCAGGGGGAATAAACTCACACACACAGACAGATGAAAAACACGCGCACGAAACTGGCTCGCGTTCTCAAGCATCACACATGTCATCTTTCCATTAGCCGCATTTCAATTAATAACCGCCATCATCCTCTTTGCGTGTAATACGGTATAATCTGGTGTCTCCACTCAGGCTCTCAGACCTCTCTAACTGTTGACTGGATCACCGACATTCATCAGCATCAAGCCCACTGCTGCTTGAATTATTAAACACGCGTATTTCTTACATCCCAAAGCAAAAAGAAAGAAAAACAATCAATTCTGGGGAGGCTGTAAAACTGTTGCAGTTCATTTGAAGCTTTTAATTGGTGCTGCTGTCTAAAGTAAATTGCAGTGATTAAGTGGAGGTAGAGTGTCTTGCTCAACCAGACTAATAGCATAGCAGCTGATAGACAGATTATTTAATTCTGGGATTGACGCTGTCAGTTTGTACAGGATCACCACACCGAGCACCTGAGACTTTCCTAAGACATGATGTTTAAAGTTAATTCAACATTCAAAAAATTACCCAAAAATCGATAATGTTGTAATTTGAACTGATCATGGGGCAGCTTTTTAAAAAAAAAAGAGAGAGAAAAGGTGATTTAATGACATAGTTTAACTACAAATGGAAAACTTTCCAAGCACACGCACACACACACACATGCATGCACCCACAGATATTGGAAACAAAGCTGTAATGCAGTGTCTTGCTGAGATGCTGAAAAAAGACGAGAAGCTTTTTGATGTCTCTGTTTGTCTTTTGGCTTCTTTATATGCGTTCCACTTTCCCTGGCACTGAGCGTGACTTCCTACTGAAATTAACCAGGCAGCCCAAAAATAATCCACCGCTAGAGAGAAAGAGTGATGGGTGAAAGGAGAGAGGGAGCGAGAGGATGGGTGGGGGTGAGAAAACAGGGTGGTGAAAACTAAAGATGAAAAGAAATAAAGCCAAGCAAAATGATAAAACAGACAAAAAAAGATACTAAAGAGGCAGAGTGAAAGCAAGAAGTGGAGACAATGACAATGTGCAGCAGTGACAGACTCTATCCTGTGCGTGAATTTATTAGCATTCCTTTCCTCGCCGTTTCATATAATCTGTTGGCTGATCTGTTCTAATGCACATCCAGACAAGACACGGTCAAATTTTTATTCCAAATTAGGTCATCCTTGTTTTGGAGATACTCCTTAGCAGTTTATAGAGCAGGTGACAAGGTTAGAGTTACTATGTCCAAGCCTGAAGGCATGGCTTGACTGGAAAAATGGCGGGTTGCGATCTATACTTGCTGCTAAAAGTGGTGGTAATCAAGCATCTTGGAGTCAAGCCAATAGGGAATGCAAGCACAACCTAAGTGTGGAGGGGGAGTATGGGATATGAGATGCCTTCTGAGTGCCACTCCATGGAGGTTGGTGTCAGCTAGGGAGGAATGCTACATCCTCTTCTTTCACTATAAGCTAACTGATGATGCTCTGGGCATCAGAAAAGATGAAGCAGGAGTAAAACAGTTCACTTGTTTGCTATGTTTAGTTTTCCAACCCTGGCTGAAGTGCAAGTGGTTCAAGCAAGTCTCTATACCCAACTAAAAGGTGGGTATAAAATAGTGTCAGAGCTCAGAATGACAGCATGCTGCTTTGTGCAACCAACAGTCTAACTTCTAAATTCTCAATAAGTAAGAATTCACTAATTTGCCTGGAACGATAGAATGTGTGCATTATTCGGTCTAACAAAGGATTATTAAATATTTTAAAAGCTCTTTGTTCAATTAATGTAGGTACTTCAGTTGTCAGGTAAATATAGTCAAGTAAAGAGCACAATATTTTCCTCTTAAATATTTTACTGTATAAGAATAAAGCATCAAAACACTGAAAAAAATTCAAGTAATGAGTAATAAGTACATGAGTCAGCTTGAATTTTAGGTGGCACACTCTGTGCTATGAGCTACTCCATCAAAGTAAACACAAAAACAGTCTAAATCATCTTCATCTTGGTGTATAAATTGTGCAAATAGACACGCGTACCCCACACCCCGAGTGTCTGCCCAGTATTTCAGGAGGACACGGCTGAGGAGAATGTTGTGAAAACTACGCTGCTGCTGTAGCTGTTACCCACACATAGATAAGCCGCAGAAAATGGAAAGGCTGATTATTCTGCTGGTTCAATTATTGGACAAAGAAAGAATCCTCGGCCTGCACTCTTGAAAAGTTGAAAAGCTGAATATGGAGCACTGAAAGTTCACAGTGGAACACATGGACCTTTATTCAAGGAGCATTACCTCCAGAAATGACAAAGAAATTACGGAAAATGCATTAAACCCATTAAACACCCATTAAAAATGGATACATGTGAGGGGGAAAAAAGGATTACAAATGCCAGCTGTGGCGAGATTCTAAATACAAACCTCAAATAAACATC
This sequence comes from Oreochromis aureus, assembly GCF_013358895.1. NCBI lineage: Eukaryota > Metazoa > Chordata > Actinopteri > Cichliformes > Cichlidae > Oreochromis > Oreochromis aureus. Next base: position 10,995,375 of record NC_052958.1, on the reverse strand, counting down.
ATGCTAACGAATGACTGATTCTAAAGAACGCTTTCAACTCCGACATGCATTAATATTTTCATCAGTTTCTCCTAAGGCTGCAGACCGCAAGCAGAATCATTTTCCAAGTAACCATCAAGAAACAGCCCTCACAAATCAAGACGCTGCAGGTCTTCTTATTTGTGCGGAGACTTCAAAGCTAAAGTGGAGACAGAGATAACACGCCATCACATACACACACACACACACCTTTTCAGGTGAACTACATGAAGCTGAATGTCACCTTCAAGAACGAGAAGCCCGGGTGTAGTAATTTGCAATGCACGGCTAGCTCTGCCTGCACTTTCTATTAGTCCTCCACAGAGTACATCCACATTCGCATAATAGTGTATTCTGCACACATGGCTTTAGTTAAGAAAAACCCAGCTACATGTGCAAAAACACAAAGCACGTGTGCTCACACAAACAAAGACGCACATTCATATTTTTCCGTGATAATCTAACAGAGATGTCTTTATAATTAATGGATTAATCAAGCAGTAATGAAAGTGGAGTGGCTCCACACGGTGCTGATTAACACAGATGATGGAGGGGGAATGGGGAAAACTCTGCGTCTATGCTTCGTTAATACTAACAGTGGTAGCCATGGGAGAAGCCTCCATGTTTGGCTCCTACAGTGCAGTGGGAGAGAGTGACAGCCTGATTGAGTGCATGTGTGTTTGTATGTGCGGGAACATAAATGATAACAGTGTCGCACAGAGAGAGAGAAAGTAAGTTTTCTTCCGGCTTCCGCTGTCTGTTTAATCAAGTGACACTGTGTATGTCTATATGTGTGTGCGTGCGTGCATGTGTGTGTTTGTGTGTGCGTGTGTAATCACAGTGACTTTCTCTTCCCAATTACAGCTTTAATCCATCAGCTGGCTGTTGCTATGGTGTTTCTCTCTCCACCCAATCAAAGCGATGCGAGTGAGCACGCTCAGAGAGGAGAATCATAAGACAACTCCAACAATAATCTTGGTACAATGAACAAAGGGATGATGGAAGCGGTGATTTTTTTTTTTTAAAAATAGGGGAGTTAATTATTAATAAGAGCAATAACAGTAAATAAAATGTGGAGAAGAAAACAAGCAAATGCAAACACTCGGTCCATTCTTTGAGTGCGCAGGTTTCCAGAGCACAGACACTCAATGCCATGTTTCTCAGTTGCACTTTTTCATAGTTTAGTCTGTGGTTGTTGTGCTTAGTTGACTTAAACACTTCTCCTCTTCCAGGCACCTTTTTCATTTTTACCTACATTCGGGCAGGCAGGTCTGTTAGGAGAAAGTTCTGATTTACTACAACTACACTGCTTGCACAGTTGCTCACACTCATCCCAGGAGGAAGTGGCATGACTGGGGGGAGGATGTGTGTGTGTGTATATAGGGATGATATAACAGCAGACACTAAGTAGTGGCACCAGTTTTCCCTCCATATTGTGCAAATTATGGATTCCCTCCCATGATGTCACTATTTCTGACTGCGTCTTTATGCCTGTTTATTTCTAGAACAGTACAAGCACGACTTCTGTGTTTACAGAGAAAATGATAATAATTCCAGATTTTCTCTGCCAGTGCCAAAGAGATTTTTTGGTTAGCAAGTAAGGTATTTTTGAACAACAATATTTATTAAAAAAGAAAAAAAGAAAAAAAACATTTTCAATGAGAAATAGAGAACATTAACAATACATTTCCATCCAATCATCTTCTTCACAGAGTGGGCTGAAGGCTATCCCAGCTGTCATGGGGTGATAGGTAGGGTACACCTTAGATAGGCTGCCAGTCTGTTGCAGGGCAAACACAGACAGTCAGTCAACCATTCACACTCACATTCACACCTATGGCCAATTGCCAGTTGTCGTAGCCCAATGTCTTTGGACTGTGAGAAGAAGGTAGAGTACCCAGAGAAAACATGCAAACTCAACACAGAAAGGCCTCAGACTAGATTCAAACCCAGGACTTTCTCGCTGTGAGGCAATGCTGCCAATCACCGCAATGCACTAAATGGTGTCAATAAATAGAAACATTTTAAAACACACAAATTTCCCCTTAAAATGATGAAATCTATAATTTTGCAATTACAGGACACACCCATCACACGCACACAAAAACATCCATACCACAAATAGGAGGAAGAGGTGACGTCTATGCTAACTAACCAATAAAAGCATCCAATCTCATAAGAACAAACAGTGGAGCAAATTGACTACACATCATTTTTTGTCGTTTTGTGCTGTATTAGAAAGGTCAGAATGCTGGTTTAGATATTACTGTCTACGACAACGTGCTATTATTGAACTATATTATTTACTATAATTGAATAACCAGTGTCCAAACTTGGCCAAATGCTGGGAACATGTATAAAGTTTGCATGCGGTGTTTGTAGAGTGAATGAAGGACTTTAGCATCGTGGATATAGGTCAAGAGGAAGGCATGGTCACACAGAAACATACAGAGTGAGAAAGAATGGCAGGCACACAAAGAGTCTGTCAGGTGTCCCAACCTTGTCCACTTGACATTAAGGAGTTAAGCTGGAATACGGCTGTCCTTACACAGGATGACAGCTGCTCTGGTGGATGGAGCAGCATGGCGCAGCTTGGCCGTGCTCACAGCACGGGCAAAAATGTTGCTAATCAATAATGGAAAGTGTGAGTCAAAGCCTTAACAAAGTAAAAACGAGAGCCCAACAAATAGCAAGCAATGGGCATAAGAATTTGTATTTCACTGAAAAGAAAACAATTAACAACAATTAAATTAATAAAACTACATAGGCCTGTAATTTAAAGCCTTTCTTACTTCATAATGGCAGTTATATATTTCGGTTCCAAAGCTACCCATAACAAGAGGGCGTTAGTGGAAAAGAGCAGAGAAGAACTGCCTGTCTTGCTCTCCCTGTCTTACATTCCTAAGTGGATTTATCATTTCCAGGCTCCAACCTGTCCTCCCTGACAGGGCGGCCCTGCTCTGACTCAGCCCTGCAAATTACTGCTGACCCTGACCATGAAAAGTCTTTGACCAAATCACAGAACTTGTGATATTATACAGCAGCTCTAAGGTTGCTAAATGTGACTTTGACTCTGACCTGTGCTTACAGATCCCCCCACCGCCTTCTTTTATACCACAATTTGATCAGAAGATGAGGAATGATGAAATGCATTCAGTCTAAATTTTTCACTTATTCAGAGATGAATTCACGAGAAGAAGAGATATCTGATGTTTTTGTTTTCATGTGTTTTTCTCCTGACTCATTCACCTGCCTCCACACACACTAAACGAATACTGCTTTTGCTGTCAGGCCACTTCACACCTCTCTTTCACATCCATTTAAGCTGTACAGCTGTGTCATTATCAAGTCCTCCTATTTTTGTGCGGTAGCCCGTTTCACACATCCTGGAACCTTTCTTCCTGCTTCTCCACCTTCATTCCCTCCCTCTGCCTATCCTTCATTCTTCCCTTTCTTGTCCCATCCCCCCCTCCATTTTGGCCACTGCTAGGCTGTCAGTATTTCTTTCCAACACCGTCTAATGCGCTGTCATGTTCCAATAAAAGTTGTGTGTGTCTCATTGTGTGTGTTCAAGTCAGTTTGTGTGACACAGCCAGTCGTAGGAAGCTTGGGTGATTAACTCTGATAGCCACCAGATGCCCAACATTGAGGTACACTCTCTCTTACACAGAGGTATGCACACACACACACACACACACATAAAAACTATAAAAATAGGAGATGGACATAAACTGAGACCACAAAGAAAAAAAGGGGAGTACCATGTAAATAAGACATAGAGCGAGTGAGGAGGAAAGAGGTCCATGTGTGCACACTATGAAGTTGCTACAACATGTACAGCAAGTGCTGACTTTGTACTACTTGGTTTTTGTTTTGTTTTTTCAAAAGGCCCGTGCTCCTTGTGAGGTTTGTTTTGGAGAACAAACAATACATGAGTGAAGGCAGATGACTGTCACATTTCTTTTCAGGATGGCTGGGATGTGACCCCAGATCAAAGCTTTGAGTGGCCAGATGCTGCAGATGTTGTTTGTTCTCTGGTATTTGTGCATGTATGTATGTGTGTGAGAGAACGATGAGGTGGTGGTGGTGGTGGATTACAATGCTTATTTTCATTTTGCTTCCCAGAGGGCACTTGTGTGTCACAGGACAGTACATAGCTGTGTGTGCATGCATGTGCTCGCCCATAGTGTTTGCCTGTGTGTGTGTGTGTGTGTGTGTGTGTGTGTGTGTGTGTGTGTGTGTGTGTGTGTGTGTGTGTGTGTGTTTGTGTGTGTGTGTTCACTGGAAACTCGCTATCAGTCAAGCCTATCAGATCGAGCAGTCAAAAAGCAGCTGGCTCAGACTGTGGGACTGGATTGGTATTGCCTTTCTAAAACTGCCAAACACCGAAACCCTAGACTCTGTCATAACAACTGCTGTTGACGAAACACACAAAAGAAATATGAATATCTGTACAATGACAGACATGATACAGTAATTTATTTTAAATTTAGAGTGTAATATTTCCATTTTATCAGCTGGAACGCACATCTAACAGAATTAGCGAGGCCCAACTACAATCTAAAACGGGAACCATTTAAATTATTTAAGGCAGTGCTTAAAACAGGGATCAGGGCCTCATGTTTTCATGTCTGACTTCCGGAAGGCCATCCGTATATCAAATAAAATCCAAATTCCACAAATGCATGTATTTAAAATAGAAAATTAGCCTTAGTTTAAAGGGAACAAACCTCTTATGTATGACTGCCTGCATGAGTAATGTGCAGTTGGCAAATATTATTGTAAGTAGGGGGCATGCTTGTTGACATGAAGTGAACGGGACTTCCTTTCATGGCCTGATCCTAATCAAAGCATTGCACTTGCTGTAGCTTATCGAAAATTATGTGCTTGTTTTACTGCAGCTGACTCCTACAGTGAGAGTCAACCATATTTAGCCAAACTCAATTTGAGATCCCATGGTGAGGATGCTTCAAAGACCATTACCCCAATGATCTAGCATCTAAAAACGTATAATTGATTTTTTTTTCTCTCGCTCTCTCTTTCTCGCTCTCTCTCTTAGGTCCCAACCCACCTCAGCAAAACACCTTATGAACCACTCTACCAAGTTCCTCAACATCTGTGCTCCAATCAGCCTTACTGTGCTGCGACATCCAGCATCATTAACACTCAACAACCTGCTGTTATGTTGAGCTGTTAGCACTTGTAATAATTAGCATTAGCATAAGTTAAATGTGGAGAAAATTTGCATTTATTACTGTGCTGCTACGCTGGGCTGTTGTCGGAGCTGAGCTGAAGAAAATTATGGGGAAGCTCGAAGCTGCTCAGTGGTAGTACCTACACAGCCAATGCTATTCTGGGGGAACATTAGCATATAGGAGCACTGGATATTAGCTCGCCACCCAGAGACTGACAACACACAGGGGAAAGTAGTGTTAAGGGGAATGTAATATTAAGACTGATGCACACATGCAATTGATAAAAGCAGTAGATAGTCTATCAAGCACACAACATCTACTTTTACCAAAGCGAACAGCAATATCAGGTATCAAAAATAATGTTCTGTAATGTATGTTTTAAATGTATCATATCTCACATGTAGATAGAAATTTTTCTGTTATGGTTGAACGGAAGAATGCCCAGAGTCAAGCTGATCGTAGAAAGGATAAGGAACTGAACACACAAGCAGAGGGTGATATTAACTGCAGTTTTAAGATATCCAGGAAACAACTACAGGATAAAATTGAAACACATCTGTAATATATTCGTATGACTGGAAAATAGTGATTCCCAGAAGCAGGTACTATTTTGTAAGAACTAAAATGATGGACGGAGTCAAGTTTATGCAACTGCTGGATCATATATTCAGTCTGGAGCACCCCAAGGCCAAGTGAAATGTGCCTAGAGGGAAAAGATGATGACGATGATGATGACGACATAGATGTCTAATATCTTTACCAATGTGTAACTGCAAACAGAAAGGCTTCAGGGGGGCAGTGGTTTCCAGATTATGCTGCAACACCTCCAACAATTGTTTTTCTCACTGAGCAAATTCTAATGTAAAGTACAGCCTACAAGGGTTAACACTGTCGTTTCTGGGCAAGAAGTTTCTGGGTTCAAAGCTGCTGGCCTTTCTGTGTAGAGGCTGTATGGTCTCTGTTTGCCTGTGTGGGCTTTTTCCAGGTGTTCCAGTTTCCTCCCACAGTCCCAAAACATTCATGTCAGGTTAATTAGCAATACTAAATTGGCCGTAGGTTACTTGTGAGTGTGGATTGTTCTCTGTCTCTCTGTGTTAGCCCTGTGATAGGCTGGGGACCTGTCTAGTTTGAACCCTAAGCTCCAGTGACTTTGGTTGCATAACTGGTTAAGAAAATTAATGTGATGGAGAGATTTGTAGAAACACTACAAACTCAATAATTAGCAATCCTTTCATGCTGGACTAAACTTAATGTAGATTGAGTCAAATCCACAGCAAACTGTGGCTAACTAGTGCTCATGTAACCCTTGGTGGGTCACATGACTGTATGTTGTAATAGTCTCTTGACACTCTCTCAGTAGAAGTCAGAGTATCAAGCATATTTTCACAAATTCCCACATGCATGATCTAATTACGGAGCTACAAAATACTGACGAGAACTTACGTGTGAATTATCATCATCGCTCTTACCAGTCACCCAAATATCTGTCTATGCCCATATGCTTGTTGTTGTACATATTACCTTGTTACCGTGACTACACACGTGTGGGGGGTTAGCAGTGTGACATGGTTTCCTGTGACAGTGTTAATAACCGAACCCTGGTAATTGGCATAGAATATTGATAGAGAGGAAAATGGCCCCAAGCAGATCTCTGCTTCATTAGCGAAGACTAGGGAGACGGAAGCAGGAGAGTTCACAGTAGCTGGAGGAGGAGAGAGAAGGGACATGAGAGTGGAAAGGGGTAAGGGCTGGGTGGTAATGGTGGGGGTGGCAAAGAAACAAAAAGCCAAGTGAAGTTGAGAACAATGCTGCTAACCCAGGAGGAAGCAAAGCAGAAAGGAGAAAAGGTGTTAGGAAGGATGGAGAATGGATACAGACCAGAGGAAATTGCTTTAAATCATATGTGGTTTCTAACAGCTTTCAGAAACCAAAGATATTGAATCACTCAGTACATGAGTGACCATGAAACAGTTCCCGTAACAAATAGAAAAGCAGTTATGTCATTCTTTCCTGGAAGAGTGGCAATTCATTATACAGTGTATAGCTGAAGTGACCCTTTAAAGGTCTGAGGCGGGAGTCTGACCTCCACTTGTGGGTACCAATCAAGATCCCAGGATGTTACAACAATACAATCACAATGAATCAGCAAGAAAAATAAGACCAAAAAAAAGCATCTCGCTATTTTTCTCCTTTTTTTCTTCCCCATCTGATCCATCTCTCCTGCACCCTCTCTCCTTGCCTCTTACCCTCTCTCTCCCTGTGTGTCCCTGTTGGAGCACAGTGTTTGTTTAATGCGGTGTCGCCATGGTTACCCGTCTGCCACACTGAGGTAATGTCGTTAATCATCAACTTTATCACACTGCAACCTAGACGCATGCACGCAAAGGACCAGCTATGACATTTTGCTGAAACCATCGAAGGGAGCTACACTTACGGACATTAAAGAGCAATGGCACACAGTCTGAGGTGTACACTGAGGTAAATCAGTGCTTTCACAGCCAAAGACACACCTTACAAACGCTCTCCTTATTCCACCTTTTATCCATCTATCTCCCTTTATGAGCTTGCTGAATCTCTTTCGGTTGACATGACAACAGACAGGCGATGTCGCGCCTCCTATTCTGATGACATCACTACAGGCGCCAAGCCAATCCCCAAAAAAGCTCCCCATCATCTCCTCTCTTTCTCCCTCTCTTTCTGTTTCTCTGGGACATATTGATCTGGAATACTAATCACAGATGCAAAGCGGACATGAAAGAGGGGAGGTAAAAGGTGAGGAGATGAGATGAAAAAAAGAAGAAGAAGAGAGGAATGTAAGAGAAGAGAGGGAGAAAGACAAATAGCTACACTAACATCTGAACTACTGCCATGCCCACTATCTCCCCTCAGCTGTCTGAAATGGAGTGTGTGTTCCATACTCAGTGACTTTGGTATAAATCACAGGCACACACATGTAGAATCAATTTGTTGAATCCATTTTTGCAAGGAGAATGTTAAGTCGTTTTGCATTCTCTGTGAGTTCTTGTGACTGGAATTGCATACTAGGAGATATGTTTTTGTCTATGGTGAACAAAATACATGATGGGCAAATGTGAAATAGCTCATTCATTTCCAAGAATATTCAAAATGACAAAGTACGTCTTGCACTTCCATTTCTATTAATAACATGAACATTAAGGGAACGGCAGCAAGGATCCTTTTACTTGAGAGATGAGACCATAGACTGTATAAAAAGATGGACATAGGCATTGTGAAGTCACCCATTGGTAAGAAAGGCTAATTGCTTTTTGACCATTCCCTTCTTGCTTTTTTTTTTAAACAACATGTGGTAATAGGTTCCACTGCCACTGACAAGGTAGTGTATATATTGCATACCTAAATGTCAATCTTTTGACAGTGAAGGTCTACATTCATGCTACATAGACATCTTATATAGCTACATAGTTATATATCTAATCAGTTAACCAACCCTGCCTTGAATCGCTCTTTAAACCTCTACTGTAGAAAGCAATCATTAGCTAAAGATGTGAGGCACGTTCAGTCATCTGGGAAAGGAAATCCCAGAAAGCTGATTATGTTCATCTGGACATTGCATTTTCTCCAACTGAAAATACATAGTCCAGATGAACAGAATTTTCTTTCTGGGATATATAGAGTTACAACATTTATTGTTGGCTAACTCAGAGTAGAAAAACATATATAGGCCACGTCAGCGGTCCCCAACCCCTGGGCCAAAGTTTGGTACTGGGCCGCAAGAGTTGAGGCTTGGGTGTGAAATTCATGGTTTTCTGGGTTTTTCTCGGTTTTAGCATTATTTTTTCATTGTTTTTATTGTTAACTCAGTTTCCCTGGGCTTTTTCTCGTGTGTTATGAATAAATCTTTTTTTTTGGTACCAGTACTGGTTTTATTTTGTTGTATTTATCCGGGACACCTTAAAGGCCAGTCCGTGAAAATATTGTCGGACATAAACTGGTTGGCGCAAAAAAGGTTGGGGACCATTGGGCTACGTACTTGTCCATTTATCATAAAATTAATACTCTTTCATGAAATACATGTGATTCATGAACACTGGTGAAGAAATTTTACAATTTAGCTAAAGAACAGCTCCACCAAGACAGTACTTTGCTCCATTACAGTAGCAAGGAAACAAGCTAACATTAGCCAGCCAGCTGTTACTTAGCTATGCTACATGCTACCATTTTATCTACATTTATGCTACCATTTTATCTAGATGGTGGTTAGATTGTAATGTAGATAAAATGGAAAGGTAACACTAATTAGCGGCTTAAACTATCAAAACAGGATTATGCTACATTTAGCAGCTAGAAAGTAATCCCTATTAGTGGGAAAGCTAGAAAGGCTAATCTTAGCAAACATTAGCCAGGAAAAAAACAGGTCGCCATCAGTTTTGATGCCAGAAGCAACAAACATCCCAACCAACCTACATAACAAAAACCTTTTAACAAACATACTCATCTATGAAAGAAAAGATTTGCCAAAAGCTATTAGGTTAGGATATATTTTTAGATTTCAGTAGAGACAAAATAGGTGAAATGACTGACCCATGTACAAACACTGTTATCCACAGAACTACAAACAACACAAAAAATCCTCAACAGTTAAACCAGCCATTTAAAACCTCGAACTATGCTGGACCTGTTTTTTTTTTATCTCTGGAGATGGAAGTCAACGTGCACATGCATGGATACACTGTAAAAGGAGTCATGTAACAAGCCTGTTTTTGCCATTATAACTCCAGAGTGTGAAAGTGAGTCTGGTCTTTTGGGAAGTGGACTGCTCTCTGTCTCTCTGTAATACACACACTCTCTCACACACACATACAGTGGTCTGTGGGGAAGTGGTCCATAGAGCACACACATCAAGACTGGCCTAGATAGATGGGATGGCAGGACACACACATACCAGCTTCTTCTCTTTTACACACATAGACAGTCAAGGACACTCTTATGGCCTATATAGTTGGATCATTTCATACCAGAACACCTTACCCTTGTCTTATATATGATAAGAGTAGGAGTCGGGGGGAAAGGGGACACACACACACACAAGTGGCACAAGGAAGATAGAATGATGGGATGAAACCACTAAATAAAATAGAGGGGCCACTGGAGTGTGGAAGAAGAGAGAAAGAGAGACAAATTGTTGCAGGATTTTCTCAAGATTCGCCTTCTAACCTTAGTTTCATCCTCTCCAATCCTACCCTAATCTCAGCAGAGAGAGTTGATGAAAAGAACAGAGTCACTGGCGACTCGACAAAATAGCTGGAATAAAGTAACAGAATAGAAATAAACAGAAAAGATAACACCAAGAACACAGATGTGAATTCCTGCACGGATAATAAACCCTGTTTTTTGTTTTTTTTTAACAAATCTACTTGGGTGGTGCATGTTGCCAGCACAGTAACCAGTGCATTTGCTAATGACAAGTCTCATATAAGACATTTCTTAAAAAAAAAACTATAAATCTGCATCAACAGAGGCTTAAAAGGGCCACTCTTTTTTACTGTCACAGTGCATAACCAGTTATAATATAATGTCTTCTTGGTCCTCAAAGAGAAGGCGTTTTTTGATCATTTTAAATAAGAGATCATGAGAACTCAATGTGGCCAAGGACTAAAAGTCTGCTGCTTTGAAACGTTAAATTTTTTTTTTTTTACCTTAGCCCTCATAGCGCCATGACTTTGTGGCCATTCAAAAATATGTAAATAAAATGCTCCATTAAATTTGAGACTGCATGTCTTAATAGTGTATTTTCCATAAATTTAAAGGTAGAGTGGGCCATCTACAGATCAGAAGGTTGGTTATTCAATCCCCAGTTTCTGTAGTCTCCATGTCAAAGAATCCCTGAAGATACTGAATCCCAAGTTGCCCCTTATGCATCCTTTGGAGTCTGAGAGTGTGTGAATGTTAGGTTAAAAGCACATATGCACAGAACACAGCACTTGGGTGAATGACGAAGAAGAAGAACATAGTGCTACGAAGCGCTTTGAGTGCTAAATACAATAGAAGAGCACTGTATAAGTAGAACAGTGATACTTGCAAATAATGCTAAAAAATAATTATATCATTTTTCTTGGTTTTCCCGATGACTTTCCCCGATTCATTTCAATTGCTTGGTTGTTTTAAGTTGCCAAGACACTTTTTCTACAAGGATCATGTTTTTATAGGCTACCTTCTCTTGATGTTTGAACTGGTGTGCATGCAAATCTAAGAACTTACCAGAATGGCAATTCTGATAAGTTCATTTCCTAACCTCTCATCAGTGATGTTGCACAAATAATTTTAAAAACACTTGGGCGAGACATTAGCATTAGTGCTAAATATGATTTAGAATATGTTGGGTTTTTGCATCTTTTCTGGAAATGGTGTTGTTTAGAACAAGATGACCTCTGTCAACCAACAGCCCTTTGCTCTTCCAAGCTGAGGTGTTACTTAACCTTTGCCAGTCTTGCTGCATAATAGAAAAAGTAAAAGAGTGAGTTTTGCGCCCCGGGCTACACAACAGGCTTTTGTCACCTGTGACTCTTAGCTGCAAGAAGTGACCTGACAGCTTTTGGCCCAAGACCAAAAAAAAAGGAAAAGAAAAAAAATGCACATCTACAAACACCCAGAGGCAGGTAAACACATATACATGCAAATACACACAAAGACTTGCATCACGCCACTCTGTCTTGTCTGGGTGCCGCCACCAAGCGGGGTGATGCACTCACAGAGGAAAGTGTGTGTTTACGTGTAGATGCCTATGGTGACAGACCACCTTCTCTTTAGGGCAGCTTTTCATCTATGACAAGCCCACCAGAAGCCTGACTAACTAGACTTTCTGGAACTGGGAGCGTGACAAAAACACATGAGTGCAAATCCTCTGTGCTTCTAAAGCTCACTTCCTGAGAGACAAACATGCCCAAAAATGACGAAACAATGTGTCTGCAAGATGCATACTCGAATGAATGAATAAATAAGCATTTATGGTATGTTTCCTTAAGGGTGATGTACTTTTTCTTATATCAGTAGGAGCTAATAATAGAGGGACACGTTATACCATAAAATTCAATTTGCTGCAATGCAATGATTGAATAATGGAAAATCACTAGCAGCTTGTTGGGGAAAAAGAGACCTTACTCCAAATCTTCATTTTAACCAAATGCTTTGTTTTCTGCTGGGACACTCGTGAACAACTGGAATCATTAATTCAATTAATTCAATTTGAAAGAAGAAAAATGTAGCAAAACTGGATTCACTGGTTTGACTACAGAAACACAAACTCAAAAATCTAACATGCTGCAGAAATTCATGGATCTGTGCCTTCTGTACCATTATTCTATCTTAAACATTCTCTTTCTTTAATTCTTTTCCTCCTGCTAAGGCCCCACCTTCTTAAATTGGCCTTAAGGAAAATAAATGATGAAGCGCTGGTGTGTTTTATGTCTGGTGAATCATGAGTGCATGCCTGCATAACACTGTAGGGACCACTGCTGGCGCACACATATATGATCAGTGTATATTTGAGCACGCAGGGTCAGAATCTCTAATGCGGACAGTGGTTTCATCATCCCTGCAGATTACACAGTTCAGCCTCACGTCTGAACACGCAGCTGGAAACAAGGGAAAGACTGCTCTTATACTGCAGAGGCACACGGCGTAAGTCCTTCCTTCAATGCGAGTGTGAACAGTTGACACTTCATGCTGGTGCACTCAAGTGTAGCATAGGTCAAAGTTGGGTGTGATCTGGCAAGCCGTAGTTAAACTTGTCACCGGGTGTCAGAATAGGAGAAATACAGCGTGTGAAAGGAAAACATGGATGTTATTTACAAATATAGTTGCTTTGTTAAACAGAAAGAAACTAGTCTACATGTCACTCCATTTGATTAGATTATGATAGTCATACATGTGAAGTAGAGCAACTGAAATAATCTCAACATCAAGTGTGCACATTTGCAACACATCATGGACACTACTGTTTCTGTAAAGGCTGTCAAAACCTAAAGTATTTCATTGCATGTGTTATTGCAATAAGCTATTAGAATCTGTATGCCTGAGCCAGAACTGAACACTTTTTGTTATTTGACTTGACAGATTTCTGCTGCGATTTGTCATCTGGGTTCACTGGTGAAGGCCATGAACCAATCATCAATTAGTAGTTCTTTGTAAAACTATAGCTCACTTGGTTGAACAGGTGACCTGTATGCCAAATGGTTCAATTTTCTGGAACCATTCTGTCTTACTATCCACCTATTTTCCTTCTAATATTGTCCTATCCAATAATGTCAAACAATACCCCAAAAAGCAATAATACCAAAAGAAACTGAGCTAATTTACTGACTACTGAGGGGTTACTGACAAGCAGAATTAAATGAAAATAACACAATAATACTGAAAAAGGTGTTTACACTTCATAATCTAAACGGTGAGGAATGAGTGCAACACACAAATGTTTCATAAACAATGATATCATATCGCTGAGTGTTTTGTTCCCATAAATATTTGATGCTATAGGCAATAGTTTGAGCCAAGTTCTCGGGAACTTTAGGCACATCATTTCGCAAACCACACTGTTGTGTTTCAACAGACTATAAAAAGCTCCTTCTTATTTTAAATTCCTGGCATTTTCATGTTGATTGGCGTTAATGTGTTTCTTGAAGTGAGGACAAAATGACAGCCGTGACGTGCGCTGACATTGTTGACTGTCATAAACAGTAAAAGGATGACGTCAGGTGGAAGTCCATGGTGCTGCACGCTTAAAGCATCACCATCATCCCCTTTGTTCTTCTAGTGTCATTTTTTGGATTTTGATAGGTAAGAAAGTGCCAGACTTATCAAAACGTGCACACCCTTCTTCCTCGTACATACACAACACCACAGGGTTGGACGAGCTAAGATCAATGTCAATGTTTAGCTGTTGTCAAGTACCAGGAGAAAATCCTGGCATTGCTGCTGAACGATCTGCTTCACTTTGAAAATACAATGATGTTAGATTGAGGCAGATACTACGGTCTCCCCTCCCACATGGAAATCATTTAAAGTGGGAACAATATCAGGCTGAAGTTGGAAACGGGGTGGAAAGACAATTTCCTCTAACATCAGGCTACTAATTTGGACAGAGTAAATTCTCAGAAAGCTCCAGTAGTAACATGATCCATTGCTCTGGTGTTTCCTCTAAAATAAGGCAATATGTTCCTGCTTCACAGAGGATATCCTGCTTCCTATTTTATTAAAGCTGATTTTAAATGTCTGCTGACAAAACTTACATAATCTCCACAGTCAACCTTTCAAGCACACACCTTTCTTAAAGCAATACACAATATAAATATCAAGTCATGAGTGCACAAAGAACGGGCTAGTGGTTATCAAAAACATCCGTGTGGCTACGGAGAAAGCTCTTACTGCATATACATTAGAGCAACAGGCCAGTTGCATACTTGTTAGTGACCTGACTTGTGGTTTATCTACTTTGTGTTGAGTAGCGTGTGTGTTGATCTTATAGGCTGAGCACCCCCATTGGGGCAATAAAGAGTGTTTTCTATCTTGCTTTTCTGTGGTTATATCTACAGCAAATGCTATCAAGCCTTACAGTAAATGCAGGCAGATGGACCGATTATTTCACAGAAGAAAGGAAACGTATTAAACCTCGTGAACTAAAACCAAATGGATAGCGGCTTGATTGGAGGGTGGGTCGGGTTGGGGTTGAGAGCAAATGAGAGAATTCAAAGTAATTTCTCTACAGGCAGAAATTCTTTAGAAACTGTGAGATAGAGAGAGAAAAAAGCTGAAAAATTGAAAGAGGCAAATGTATGGCAGATCATGAATGACAGACTGCTCCCGACTCTTCTCTCACTTCTTCATCATAGAGGAGGCAAACACACCCAAAGACAAACTTGCATACAGCTCCTGAGCAGTGGAGGCGTTAAACACACATGGGTGCTGTAGATCCTGCAGGCATCACATGAAACATAGACATGGCACAAAAGCCTGAATTATAAATATTTAACCAGTTTCCATATGTCCATGCAAGAGCCTAGATGTGACTTAAATGTGAAATAAGTTATAATTAAGACCCTCCCACTATGTCCTAATAGGCCTGCAGCACTGAATTTCATTGCGCTTAAGTTTAGTGTAGAATTGGTTTTGTATAAATCTTTCTTGAAAGCACATAGAAGTGCATATAACGCTATGCAGGGATGTTTTATCATTAAATTCATGTAAAGTGGAAAAATACTTTCACTGCCACATAATCAAGTGTGCATTCATGACATACATCAACACAATCTGTGGAAAATTCCTGCAAAACAATTGAAGAATCTAAACATAACGCTGTTATTGAAGCACTAATCCTCAGTGAAGCTTTAGGGAACTTTGATAGTCAAACAGCGGCCAGTAAGTTGAGGGTTAGCTAAGGTGAAGCATCTGAGACGGAGAACGTGCAGTCAAAAAGAGGGAGCTTGATGAAGAGTAGAGAGCGCAGAAGATGCTACAGGTCCGGATTCATTATTTACACTGGTGGCTTCAGCCAGATCAATAGAACAGGAGTCTGTGTATGGGTTTGCATCAGAGAGGTAAGACACATGTCCAAACACACACGCATACACACACTAAGGGAGCCAAGCAGGCACAATGCATGTAGGCAGGCAGCCAGTTGCAAATGCACACTCTCACACACACATACACTCACAAAACACACTCAGTGCTGCCGGTGTTGGCATATTGTCCCACCAGAAATGAAGACTGAGGCCCGATAGCACTAAGAGCAGAGGACAGCCTCTGGATAGATTTCCAATACCCAACCAGAGGCTTAAGCAAGACAGAGTCACGGATAATCCTCCCTCCTTCTCCTCCTCCAACTGTGCTCCATCAGTTCTCGTTCTCCCTCTGCCCCAGCCATGTCCCCCAACCTGTGATGCTCACTATTTTTCATGCTCGTTCCATCCCTTTATTCCCTCTCCTACAGCTCCCTTTCTTCTCTCCATTGCCTGCTCCTCTACGATCCCTCTGTTTCAGTGCCAGGCAGTGTTCTCACTCCATCCCTCCTTTCCAGCTCTGCTCTCCACTCTCTCAGTCTTGCTTCTCTTTTATCACCTTTAATGCAATCTGTCATTCCATTCTCTAATTTCTCCTTCGATCCCCCCACCCCTCTTTTCCTACCGTCTTTGTGTTGTCTTCTTTTGTCTTTCAGATGGAGTTTTACGTTAAGAGCAGCTGTTGATGAGTCACATCCTTAAGTTAAAGCCATTATACTCTCTAAAATGCTAATATAAGCTTCTTTAATGCTGGTTGGCCTTTAATCGCTCATTACATCCTCCACTACAACATTACAACCTCGCTGTGACTAACACATCCTCGCACACACATCCCGTCAACAATAAGCTGACTCTATGATTCTGTACTGCTCTTGTAAAGCCTGAATTAAGGGTAGTGTGAGAGAGCAGTTTCCAGATGTTTTTGTCTGTGACCCTATAATATAGAGCAATACCTATTTGCAAGCCCACAGCTCATTTGTAAGAAATTCTATTTAAGAGTTATTTTGAATTATCATTTGATAACTGGCAAATTAGTTTTTTTCAAAACCTAAGTGGTTTTGCTCAACCTCCAGGGTGGGGTTCACCAGATTAAAGGGGTTCTGAAGTGCAGTACAAAATTATAGGGGCTCTTCAACAATCTGAAGCACTGCTTAATATTTCTGCTAGTATCCCCTCTAAAAATCAGAAAACGTATCTGAGTTAAACTGGCTCAACCTTTGCAAAAGACTTTTCGAAGACTTTTCTGTAAAGTGTTTCACCATCTAGTGCTCCTAGTTTATGTCATTCCTGTTCTGACCACTTACATTTACACATGCCTACACAGAGTAAAAACATCAGCTTCTGTGTCAAACTGACCAAAGGTTCATGTCAAGAGTCATCACTGGTGCTGGGTCTCTCTGACCCAAAGACTGCAGTTCATCCATTTTCTTCAGTTTATCCAATTCAGGGTCATGGTAGGGCTGGGGCCCATCCCAGCTGTCAGAGGGCGAGAGGCAGGGTACAGCCTGTACAGGTCGCCAGTGTGTCACAGGGTTAACACAGAGATGCTCACATTCACACCTACAGCCAACCTAACATGCATGTAATTGGACCGTGGGAGAAAACCGGAGTACCTGCTAGTGATAAAGTAAGCATATGGCCATCTTTTCATTAAAACATTTAGTAAATTATCAATTACTAAACACAATTTACAACGGTGAAACAGCGCAGTGACCATCAGGAATAGACTCTCAGATAACGTTTCCACACTGAATAACTGTTGGCTGGTCATCTTTTCATGACATCTAGTGTTGCTTGAAAAATACTTCCAAAATAAAAGTTGTTTCAGCATCGTAGACGCAAGTTTGCGTTCAGCTCAAAATAGTTCCGAAAGTACCTCAACACCCTTGCCAGACTTTCTAACAAGATAAAGTTTGTGTTCAAGGATTCTTTTATAATATCTTTTTACTGATTACGGTGGCAAAACGGAATATCTAAAAATATCTAAAACAATCTAACCTTTCATCCCAATGACCTAAGTGACTACACACCAATAATAATAAATTTATCATGATAGTTCAGATATGTTAAGTTCACCATGGGAAAACACAATTAAATAAATAAGTTAAACATAAATGTATAAATTGTAAAAAGCAGGCTCTGGTAACAGGAGTGGAGTGTAGAGTGGACATTGTGTGGCTGTCTGTTCATAACCATTTCACAACCAAATGAGTTGCTTCTATACGCTTCTATTTTCTTTATCACAATAACTAATCAGTAGTTCTTCCTCTATCTGACTGGACCACTACAGTACTGGAAACAGAGTTATTATCGCAGCATATAGAGCTCATTTTTTCCTGACATACAGCAGCAAAAATGGCAAAACTGCAAAAGATTTAAAAAGCAAAAAAACATAACAAACCCTTGTTGGTTTAAATAAAGGTGTGAACACACATGCAGCAGTTTTGACTTGTTATTTAAGCCTCTCAGCCACAGCACTGAATTATTGGAGGTGATTATGTCCTGTGTAAATCATTGCTCGGAAGGATGACTCTGTCCCTATATTCTCATGTAGCTCACAGGCGTGGACACAAACATGTTGTATTCCTGAGCCACAGCCATCCTATGTAAGGTGGTGGGGGATAACTAGCAAGGTTGGATCTTTCTTTATTGTGTTTTTAATCTGCTAGTGATTGTGTTTGCTGCTTGACATGCACATCTTTAAAGAATAAAAAAGTTTTTAAAAATGTTCAAAAGATTTTTTTTTAAAGCAAATGTATCCAGTATTACTTCTTCAACTTGCAGTGACTGAAGACATGGTACAAGGCCCAACATTAGCTGATTTTACCTTACTGTGGATGAATGCAGGTTTTAAAAAGAATAATGCAAACATATTATTTTTAAATGACACTTTTCATGCCACAAAACACTGTTGAATGATTGGTTTCTGTCATTTTATCACACCAAGAATTCAATTCCACAAATATTGAGCAACAACTGGTTTGGGTAACAGCTGACTGGCGCCTAATTGCCCAGATTTCCATCTATGTCAAGCACACTGATTGATGCCTTAGCTTCCTTAGCAGCTACTCTGCCCCTGTGGATTCTAATTAAAACATGTCTGGAAGAAATGCTTGATTAGTTTTTGCCCTTTTTTTTAAATAAAGCAACAACTTTACCACCTGCAGTTAATCTGACTTCTCAAAAGATACCTTGATTCATCTGGATTTTCTTTAATTACGTTTATTGTCATTGAGTCCAACAAACCTAAAGCCAGTCTAAGCCTCCTTGTTAGTCCTGCATAGGAACTGAAGATTTTTTTAAACCTGCTGTCAAAGTTGCATAGCTCCACTTCTCCTTAAAAACCTCTACTTTGTCTGTAAGTGAGAAACAACCTTAAAAAACATCAGTGCAGAGGTTTAGCAAATCGAGTCAAGTCATTACACAGTGAGGTGAACTGGCAGATGGCCAACACCCCTGGGTAACAATTGCAAATCAATTAATATCCCCTAACGGAGGTATCATGCCTCCAGCACAATGCCCGCAGGGAAAATCAACTTGCTGATTACACAGCTAAAAACTGCTGCTGTAATAAGTGTGCACATCTCTGTGTGTGAATACTTGTGCGCGTATGCATCTCTACAATAACGTGAGATTCCACAGGTGTTTGTTTGTTTCCCAGCCCTGTCGGTCACACATGCATTGCAGCAACAGGTTTGTATGTGCCTCAGTGCGAGAGTGCACTTTCACAACTCACTCAAAAGAGTCCTTAAAACTGAGATTATGCAGTAAAGATGATCCTTCAGTGCGACTGTGTTATATCGTCAATTCTGAATTACAGGATAGATCTAAAGATGCACGCTAATCGATGAAGGAAGGAGAATGTCAGATCTGGTGTTAGATATCAGGAACTGTAAACTAAAGCTTCACATATCGACTGGTCTGAGACTTGTCTTTTCTTTCAGGTCCATCGATAAAGAGAAGAGAGGTCAGGGTTGGATGGAGAGGAGGGGCAGGAAGGGCTTAATTGTGGTTATTGTTAAAACCGAACTGCTGTAACTTAGCCAAAGCATGATGTCTGTTATAGCTACACTGCATGAGGCTGCTGTCATCTTTCATGTGTGGAAAACTCGTTAAGTGGCCCCTAAAATATATCCACCTCCCTCCCCTCCACTTAACCCTTCTTAACAAATGAAAACTACAGATAAATATAGCACATAATTTAATATGGTTGCTATGACTTTGACCCATACATGCAAATGATTCATTCACCATTAAAAAAACAAACAAAAAACAAATCACTAGAGTAGAGCAGGATGAGAGTAGAGAATGCTATCTCAGCGTCGATGTCTTTGTAATTCTTTAATAGCTGTCATGTAGCTGTCAATAGACCAATGAAGAATGAACTGTCCGTGGTGCTGAAACCACCACCCACATGTGCAGCCTGAGATAAGTATGCTAAATCCAAAAATAACAGGGCCCAAAAATTCACTTAGGTTTCTCTAATAGAGTTTAAAAGTCTTAATCTGACATTTTTTAAAATGTTTGAACCTGACACTCCAGAAAAGGTTGTTACAAGGTTTAACTTCACTTTTACAAGTGAAGTCATAAATCACTGTGTTCTCCACAGTGTGGATCTCCATCAGAAAAAGCTGACATGACTGTTAAACTGTACTGTATCCATGTGCTGTTGACTTGTCCTAAAGTAAAATACATTTTGCAGAGTTCGCATGCTACACTTTTAGACAGCATTATGCACAGTGACCCACAAAATAACAAGTGATGCCTAATTGTGAAAAGAATCACATGTGTTAAACAGCAGTTTTCTTGATCTGCTTACTCTCACTTACACCCCATGAAGCAACGATTATGATCATCCTGGTGGTGATGGTATCCATTACTTGTTTGTATATCTTTTAAAGGGGACAAAAAAAAATCTTTTCCGTTGATAATAATGGATTAAGATGACATCGTGGCAATCAGGGCAACACTTGTCTTACAGACTGAACATACACCTGAACACACACATCATCGTGCTGTTCTGACTGTCATCAAACTAGCTTCTCGGGCTCCTGGGTAACATCCACCCTGTGGTGAGTTCCTCCTTGAAACAAACTGTTGGTGAAGGTGGCTCGCTGCGACACAGATGCACGCACGGATACACTTACATAGGCTACATACATACACACACACACACACACACACACATACACCGCCACCCCTCTCCTCATCCCCTGTTGCTATGGAACCTGTCGCCAAGGCAGAGGTATGTGGTTGTGCTGGAGGTGGTGGATGAAGTCGACGACGACCACGATGATGATGATGGTCAGGAGGGTGATAATAGTGATCGGATAAATAAGGGTTAGCTGAATTGTATGGTTCGGCTGGCCATAGGCGAATGCATTGCTGGGCTTTGCTCTCTGCAACGTGGGTGGAAGGAGCGACGCGTAATACTGCGCAATGCAAACAGAGCCTTTCCACAGTACAACAGAGCACGGCACAGGATTTCAATCCACTCTTTCCCCGCGGATTCCCTTAAACACTTGAAAACTCCTTAAGGTTAAACTTTGGGTCGTGTTTTGTGCAAAACAATATACTGTCCTCGCTGCCATCCCCAAAATAGCACACCATCAACCCAATTCTCAGCAGACAAATAAGTCCTGCAGGCCCTCCTACTGCCACCTGTCATCTCTGCGATTTTCTCTCGTGCTGCCATCAAGGAGCCCTAAGAAAACTGAAAACTTGGAATAAAATGTGAAAAATAAAACTAGTGATTAGGAGAAAGGGGTATCGATGGTGATCGAGCTCGTTAGCAAGCGCCTTACGCCGGGTTGTGAAGTACCGTCAACATTCTGTATCTGCAGTTTAGTGTAGTTGTGCAAAATGCTGTCAGATGTTTCTTGAACAATAATATACACCGCCTACAACTGCCTGTTGGCTAAATACGACCACTGCCCACCCATTGTGCCACAGAGCTCACAGAGTTCCGGCCTGTCAAACCCACAAGCGTGGACGAAATCAAGCAAGGAAAAAAGGCCTCATCCGTATCTGTTCGCGGCTACCTGCAGCCTTCTGTTGCGTGATCATGGCACAAGTTCACTTGCTGCACAAAGTGCTGCGGGCCTGCGGGGAAAGATCAAATAGACAAACTGCACACACAGAGGGGAAGTGGAGAAAAGAGAGCTGCATCTGTCCATCTGTTGAAAATGAGGGAAGAGCTACCACCCCCTTTTCCCCCTCCTTCCCTCCACCTCCTCCTTTCCCCATCCCATCCCCATTTCGAGACCACATCATAGGCTACCTACTCCCTCCCTCCCTCATGAACAGTTAGATGTTTGTTAGTTACAAATAAAAAGGGCACCACATACCTTGATGGTTCTCAAGGGTGTCCTCCGGGATGTACATGTTTTTGCTTTCATTTACCATAAATGTAGTCCGGCGTTATCCCTATAGGTAAATGGAAGAGAGAGAGAGGAAAAAGCTGGAGAGGAGGAGGGAAAATAACAAGAGGGGGGGAAAGCCCCCAAAAAATAAAGAAATTAAAGAAGAGGGGAGGAAAGAAGAAAGAACTGTCTGACACGGACAGTTTTGGGTATTCCGTTGTTTTTGTTTATGGGGAGGGTTTCTTCCGATGGAGTGAATATTACCTAATCCCCATGATGGAGGTGAAGGCGAGAAAAAAGAGGGAGCTTTCGGCGGAACCGGCTGGGAAAACGCACCGGTGCATCCCTCGGTACATCCGGGCCCTAGGCAAGAAACATGAGACCAGCACCGCGTTCAATTCAATTCACACCTCTCTCTCTCTCTCTCTCTTTCTCTTTCTTCCTCCCCTCTCTTGTGTTTTTAATAAATGTATACAAAAAAGAAAGAAAGAAAGCAATTGAAAATGTTATAAAGCACGGGCGCTGTCAGTGACGGTCGCAATGGAAGTGCGCAAAAGACGCATTCGGGCGCATCTTCAACAGCGTGTCAAAATGTGAGAGAATGAAGCACGGGAGGTGGAAGTGATGGATGAAGAAAAGGAGGAGGAAGAGAAGAGGAGAAAAATTAGAAAATGAGAAGAGCGTAAATATTCCATCACGGGAAGCACGGGGTTAAATCTCCCAAAAGGTTGTCGGTTATTCCACGTATCTTTAGCAGAGTCCCCCCAAAAAAACAGAAGCCAGGCCGTCCTGTCTCATCCGGAGGCGGGTTTCTCTGTCTTGATCCAGTCCATGATGGTCCGGCAGTGTGTCTGTCAGTCAGTCTGTGTGCCTGTCTGCCTGTGTCTTACTGATTGGGAGTTAGAACTCTCTCTTCTCTCTGCCTCTGCTGCCTCTGCGGCTCAGCTCTGCAGTGATACCGAGAGAGAGAGTGAGAAAGAGAGAGAGAGAAAGAGAGAGAGCGAGAGGTAGCCCCCCTCCCAGTGCATGTAGACGCTTTGACTGTTTCCAGATGTGTGTGTGCCTGTGTGTGTGTGCCAGAGAGAGAGAGAGAGAGAGAGAGAGAGAGAGAGCGAGGAGAGAGCGAAAGAAGGAGGGAGGGAGACTGTATATGCAATAGTGTGGAACTGGCGGCTGGTATCCAGATGAGGATGATGATGGTGAGGATGAAGACAAAGATGATGATGATGATGATGAAGTGTGTGGGTGGTGAAAGGAGAGGAGGGCCCACAAAATGCAAAATATTTGGGAACAGAGGGCTCGATGAAAGAAAGGTGCTGAAACCTGTGAGAGTGTGTGATGCAGACAGGAAGAGAGGGAGAGAGCACGGGGAAGAAGAAGGGGAAAGTGTGCCTGAGTGAGAGAAGGGAAATAAAGCGGGATAATGATCCATGGCAGGCTTGAGCCCTACAAAGACTTTAATTTCTGCAGGAACAAACAGAGATCCGAGAAGTTATGTGTACATCTGATTTGTCCGTAGTGCCCACACATCTGGACTGTTTCAACCCCATTCTTTTCTTTGGCTAACGTTGTGTTTACACACACACCAAATATCTGGTTTTTCCAGCTCTTTTATGACTCAAGCTCTGATCTTTTCATGGCTCTCTTAAACAGGAAGAAACCGCAGGGAAGTTGATTTTTTAGATCCTCGGATGCTGTGTAAATGCAAACTCAAATCTCATAAAGTAGTCGGGCTCAGGAAGGTCAATGCTCAAGGACTAACTGTGAACCTTTTTATCTAGAGGGCAATAAAATGATTTTTGGGGGAATTTAATTATGTTTCTCTCTTGTTCTCTTTCTTTCTCTGTCTCTCTCTCGCTCTCCTTTGCTATCAGGACAGTGAAGTAGACATTGTGCTCCATGGCCAGAAACAAATTTGTCCTGGCCCCTGAGGCACGCAAAGCCATTTTCTGGAGACATGGGCTCACTTTCTTAGGTAACACAACAAAGAATTGAAGCTCATTTGAGAGTAAAATGTCAAACAAAGTCAACAACATCAGCTCTTAACTAAATAGCTCCTGACCAGGCTTCCATGGCACAGAGTCAGCTTGGCTCTATAGCTCACAGAGGCTTTGGGACAGAGCTTCTTGCGCAAATAACATGTCAGTTCTTAAATTGAGCTTGCTTCTTAAAAGCTGTCCACAGGCAGCTTGATATAAAAAAGATAAAACAGGGTATTTCAGGCTTATAAAGAACCTTGAGTGCCTTTATTTAGTGGATAAATTCAAAAGACACAAACTGCATCTGAATATTTCAAATTAAAGGATGATCATTAGACATCAAATGTACACGAAGGCCTTATAGAAACCTCCACAAACATAATACTTAGGTTCAATAATACATCAGAAAGTACTGAAGGTACTCTTGATTCTATTCATGGCACTGGCCAGCCTATGTAATTGTTTCTTGACACTGAATACAAACTTCACAATGTGCAGGCCTCATGTCATTCTCACTGCAGGCTATAATCAGGAGGTGAATCTGATGACTCAACCCAGCCTGTATTCATTTGTTCAGTGCCATAGCGCAAAATCACCACCCACCCATTCTGTAATAGAATAAAGCTTTTTGTCTACATGTGTCACTGCAGACATAGTAAAGACAGGGAGACGAGTGATAAACGATTCTATTGATGACTTCTGACAACTGAATTGTGTTTTTCAGAGGAATATATAGTGTTTTGTGAATCATATGTTATATTAATATACTGTATTTTGACGGAAATTGCAGACTGTTGAATGCCTGCGCTGGTGAATGAAATGAAATAATATCAGAATTTATTACAGAGGTTATTATAAAATAGCATCTCAGCAGTGAGTAAGAACTGTCTGCAGAAAATATATGCCTCAGTTGACTGCAATATCACCATATTATTCAAAAGTTAATACTCGTGTATAAGTAGAAATTTAGAATTTTAACAATGAAGCTGGTTAAGGTGGTGTGATTGGGTGGTTGCTCCTAGCCAATAGGCCAGCAACAGGGCCTCTCTAAAGAGTCACATGATAAAGATGTGATTCTAACTACTTTCACAGCTTTTTTTATTTATTTATTTATGTCTGTTGAGAGTTAGCAGGCTAAAAAGTTGTATCCTATAGGATACAAAAAGTTGTATCCTATTCCTATTATTTAAATATAACATAAATGTCAAATAAACGTTATGGAGAAAAATATCTGCCTCTGAAATTCTCGAAAAGGCAGAAATCACTACAAAACAGAAAATTCCCACTGCTGTAGATGGCTGCTTGAACATTACTGCACTGGTTGTGTCACAGATGGACTGTGAGATGCATCTTATTCTTCATTTTTGAGCCAGACCAGCTTCTGTTTGATTATGCTGGCCAGTGAATGGAAGACGGGAGGAAGGGAATGAGTGAGAGAAGGAAGAACGGATGGAGGGCAGGTCGTGGGAACAGACAATTCTGCCCAGGGGACGCACAAACACACATACACAAATGTCCTCGGTAATGCAGCCTGCACATGGAATACCAGTTCTATTTATGACTGTTCTATATTTGTGGGCCCAGGCCTTTTGTATGTGCAAATGTGTGCGCGAGTCTAAAGCCCAGTTGGTCTCTGGGAATCTCTGTACAGACAAACATTCAAACGCTAGTATCCCATGTGGGAAACCAACAACCTGCTGGTCAGTCAAAGGGGAATCCCCTGGTGAACAGAGAAAGCTGCAAAACTTTGGATCAAAGTTTTTATTTTTATTACCAATCAAAGAGAAAAAATGTATACTTTTAACATTGCCCCTTAAAAGAAGAAAAAAAAAGCATCTGGTTTATTATCTCTTAATAACATTAAATTTTTTTTATCTTAAAAAGAAAGAAAAGAAAATGGATACTGAGCTTGAGAGTCCCTTTCAGATAAACACAAACATTGGCCCCCTTTTCACTCATTTATAGTCCATTCTTTGTACCAGATCATTTTCAGAGGAGTCAGGGTTTTTTGTTTAGTTTAAGTCACTTAAAGTTGACCTATGAATCATTCACGCAAAACTTACAAAAAATAAAAAAAAAATAAAACATGCACCAAACTCAAGAGATGATCCAGTTCTGTGTTTACATATTCAGACCCCAAAGATAACAAGACATAAAATAACCACTCTTTTTTTTTTTTTTTTTACCAACAAGGTGATTCCCAAGAGTTGTTAGCTAAACATTTGGTATATCCCAGCATGGTACGCAGAGTCTTTAACAAATATGTGGAAACAGGACAAGCAGAGGACACAAGAAGTGGAAGACCTAAAACTTATTAAAAAACGTATCTGAAAGTCATGTAAAAGAAAGAAATAGGGGGGAAAAAATCTGACACAAGACATGAAAGATGAAGAGCAACTTTGGGTTCTGTATCTTGGCATGCAGACTGGACGAGCCAGAGAATAGTAGATGACCTGCTCTGCCACTAAAGTATACCTGGACAGAAAAACAAGATGAAACACAATTAACACAGTCATGGACTGGTGCCCCAGAGCCCAGACTTCAACATTACTGAAGCATTGTGGGATCATCTGGACAAAGAACAAGAAGAAAACCATCCAAAATCCCAAGAAGAGCCTTGGATTTCCTTCAAGAAGCCTGGAGAACTATTCCTGAAGACTACTTAAAGAAGATTTAAGAAAGCTTGCCTAATAAAGTTCAGGCTGTACTGAAGAATAAAGGTGGTCAAACACTTCCTTTAAAACTCATTTGAATCGTTCACACTCTGTTATTGCCTTACATACTATATTTCTATGTATGTTTGCACATGTTTCAGTAAATCACTGCACCAATTTTCCTAGAAAAATATAAATAAATGAGTGGTGATTCAAGACTTTTGCATGGTACTGTATAAACTCAAGTTTTTATATTTAAAGTCTAATGAGGACCTAAAATGTAATGTCTGCAAGTATCTAGATGTATGGCTGAAGGTAGTCCCAGATTGAACGATGAAGGAAGGCTCATTCAGTCATTGTGCTCTTTATCTCACCTCCAAAGATATTCCATTAAAATAATAAACGATACAGTCAAATGAAAAAGAACGTTTTCACTGGACTCTATGCAGACTTGTGAAAAACAAAGTACACCCTCGTCTTGATGCATTCTCAATCATCCAGGTAAGTAAATCTCCAAAGGTTGATTCTGTTCATCTGGACGTAGCGTTTTCAGTGGGAGAAACATTTCGTCACTCATCCAAGTGACTTCTTCAGTCTCAGCTGACTGCAGGTTTCCCCACTGCTTTCACGGGAATCAAGAAGATAAGTAGCAGCCAGATGCTGCTAGTCAGATGCACCTAATTAATTTATCATTAGCAAGTATGAGCACCTGTGTAGAAGCAGAGGTCAGATCATCCATTGCTTAGAGAAACTGCAAACCCAAGAGCTAAATCTTAGCTTCCACAGGCTTTAGTTCGTACATTAAATGTTAAGGTTTACGACAGTACAGTTAGAAAAAGACTGAACAAGTGTGGCTAATTTGGAAGGGTTACCAGGAGAAAGCCTCTAAAAACATGGCAGGGGTGCCACTTTAGCTCAGTGGGTGAGCAGGTGACCACATGCAACATGGTCAGAGCGCAGTGACCTGGGTTCAAGCCTGACCTGGAGCCCTTTGCTGTGTGTCCTCCCCTCTCTTTCTCCCCAGCTTCCTGTCTATCTTCACTGCTACACTATCTAATAAAGGCAAAAGTCCTGCCCCCCAAAAAACATAAACGTTTAGACCTGAACAAACCACAAAACTTCTAAAACAATGTGCTTTGTGTAGACAAGATCAAAGTGGAGATTTTTGGCCATAATGTACAGCTCTATGTTTAGAGAAAAGCAAACAGCATATCAGCACAAACACCTCATACCAGCTGTCCAGCATGTTGGTGGAGGAGTGATGATTTGAGCTTGTTTTGTAGCCTCAGGACCTGCACACCTTGCAGTCATTGAACTCCTCTGTATACCAAAGCATTCTTGAGTGGAATGTGAGGCCATCAGTCTGACAGCTAAAGCTTGGCTGAAATCGGGTCGTGCAACAGGACGATGCCAAGTGCACCAGCAAATCTACAACAGAATGGCTGGAAAATAAAACAATCTAGGTGTGGCAATGACCCAGCCAAAGTCCAGACTTCAGCCTGATTGAAATGCTGTGGTGGGACCTTAAGACAGCTGTGCATAAACAAATGTCTGCAAACCTCAATGAAATGAAGCAACATTGTAAAGGAGAGTGGGCCAAAATTCCTCTACAATGATGTGAGAGCCTGTAAGGTCCTACAGAAAATGATTACAGGAGTTATTGGTGCTGAAGGGGGTTCTACAAACTATTGAATAATAAGGTGTCTTTTATTTTAACAGGAGTACTTTTAATACTTTTAAACATGTACATATAACAGTGTTTTTACATGATGTTACTATTTTTTTCTTTTCAGCAAACATCAGTTTGCATTTCATTTAATATGTTAATAAATTATTTAGTTTTTCATCTTTCAATGTGTCTAGTACAGTATAGCACAGTGGGCATATAGACAATTTTTACACTTTGGAAGCTCAAATTAAAACACAACACCCCAGAAACCAATGCTTATCCAAATCTTGCTATTCCAACACTCTGTCCACCGGATAAATCCATGCATCATTTCTGCCTGGGAGCCAATGATGAGCATCTCATGGTGTGTCCCCACTAGTCCACCACTAAAGACATCTATTCAGTCTTGACTGATTATCGGCAGTATTGACCTGCTGATGGATAAGTCATTAGCCTCATCATTTACCAACTCACACCCTGAACAAACAGATAAATAACACCCTGACAGACATGCATGTGCACCTTGAAACACACACAGCACTAAATCTCTGACAAATAGGCTCATGCTAAATCACCAGAAGGTGCATGTCTTGGCCTGACCTGGAAGTGTTTCATTCATATTTAAGAGAAGGATTTGTGTACAGCCTTGGCGTGGTGAACCCTTCACCACGCCAAGGCTGGTGAAGGGTTATTGGGCTGAGTGAATAGCTGGATGTTTTTCTTTTTTTAATTGTTTTTCTCAAGGACACTCTGATATAGCTCTTGATGGATGTGTGTCAACTGTTTTACATTTCAGACTTGTGCCAGGTTTAATTACTGAAGCAACTGTTAGCATACCACTGTTACACTAATGAGAAGAAGTGCCTATATAAAGCTAAACAGTAATTTAGTGATGAAGAGCTTCTCTGTGATTTCAAGTCTAATGGACACAGTGATTGCACAAGACGTAATGCTCTATCAGAAGGAAGAAGAGGAACAAGGCCGGGCTCATATGTTCACTTGAAGAGTTTGCTATGCCTGCTCAAGCACCCTTGAAACAGAACAGAATGTGTTGAACTGAATATAGAGATTCATTGTCAGGTGATATTGTCTGATATGGCAATTGCTGAGATGAATTTCAAGAACTTACAGTCCTGAAAGTCCTGTTCCTGTATCAGTTACTGTCCTGTCCTTGAGTATTAATTTCAGGAAGGATGTGTCTCATTTCTGAAGCCTAGAGCTGGTAGATAATGTAAACCAAAAAGAAGAAAGAAAAAAAACAGTTTGAAATGACCTAGGAATAAGGGAAAAGAGATTTTTGCATAACAGTGGGATAAAAAAAAATGAAATCCTTTAATATGCCTGACAAATGTTAACTGTCAACTTTGTAAAACTTCACTAAGTAGGCTATCTTAACTGGGTCCAACAAGACACTAAAAGGCTTTCAAGAAAAGGCTGCCTTTGCCCTTCTTCTCTCCTCTTTATCAGTCCTTATTGAGCACAAATGGCCGAAAAACTCCTGATGTGACTCAGGACCAGAAAAAAAAAATGCAATTAAGAAAAATCTATCACGACACTGAGATAGAGGTTACTTTCTTATGAAACTGAAATCTTTTAAGATGGATAGATGTCCATTTTAGAATATAAGTGGTTTTGCTTCTGACTGCTTGTGTCTACTCTTCTTTTTATGTAGACAATAAGACATTAAACGCATTTGCAGTGTAAGCCTTCTTACAAATACGTCTGTGTGTATTCTTCCTTTGCATTTAGATCAAGTCCAGCTCTTGCAATGAAATGCGAAAGGATGGATGCCCGATTTAGCCATCCCTTTGGCGCCTCCTAGTGCATTTGAAGGGTGGTGTCACAGAGGATTGGGTGCAATCAGTCTTTATCAGTGTAATATAGCCTACTTTAAAGAGAGGTGGATGACAGAAGAGAAACATCAGATGCTTACTTTTAGGACACACACACAATTAGTATAGCATGAAACAAGATAGCTTTAAATTAAAAAAAAATACTAAGGAGCCCCCAATCTGCAGCAAAATATAGTTTCTTTCTCTCTCTCACACACACTCACACTACAAAACATTACCATTATTAACACACTACAATGCCGTTATTATATATAGACAATATAAAAAATGAGCAAGCCCTTTTGAAATAACATTACCTCATCTGACGTCAGTAGTGTGTACTGATGACAGAGTTATAATTAAATGAATGCTACCTTCAGCTACAGAGCATAATGTACATATTGATTTAATCATGGACGGTTTGTATAAGGAAATATATAGGAAATTCCGTGCAGTTGATTACAGGACAGCTCCATCGATTTCTCGAAGTTGATTGTTAAGGCTGAAATCTCCAACTGCTGCGCAACTAGTCACGTCTTCGTTGTTTACAATCTCTGTGAAATATGGCCATTTTCAAACTCACTCGTAGCAGTTACAGCTAGGGAGCGCTTGACTTAGTTTTTTAATTATCAATTTTTAACTTGAAAAATAGAATACTGTACAGCCATCGATTTAACTCCCTTTACCTTTCCGTTTGTTTGGATTTTGCCTCTTCTTACTGTGAGTCGGTAGCCGCTAAAGCTAGTTGACAAGCTAGCGTCTCCATAGGGAACAATGACAGCGACTTCAGCAGGTAGCAGTGGCTCTCTTGCCGCTAAAGGACTGGATATAAGTCTGGCTGCTCTGCAGCGACAAGACCCATACATCAATAACATTGTGGACCTGGCGAGCCAAGTTGCCCTGTATACTTATAACAACAGGACAAATGAGTGGGTAAGCCGGAGGGTTGGTGAATGTGTCGTGTGCTAACTTAGCTTTGTCACTCTGCCCGTTCGGCGCGCTTTGACAGATTGAAACTTACTCAACTTACAAGAGACTATTGTAATTAACGTTATTTTCCATAAAAAATAAAAATTGTTGTTGCTATGTTATGTTTTACTTCACATTATATTTGGAGACTTCCCTTAAATGTGCTATTTTGACTTTTTTGTCACCTACAAAAAGTCAAAATACTGGACTTCTTTTTGAAAGAATAGCGAGCAGGTGCACAAGTTAATATCAACAGAGATAAGGTTGAGCAATTATGAAATGGAGTTGATTTAATTAATTTTGTTGTCTTTTTTGTTTTAAGGAGAAGACAGAAGTGGAAGGTACTCTTTTTATATATACAAGGTAATGAAAATGCCAACACTGTTATTAGACAATAGACTTTATATATATATGTTTATGTGTAACATTTTCCTATTGTTCCCTATTGAAAGTAAAATCTTGTCATTTGTGACACATTTACTAAATTAAAAACTGTGAAGCTGGCATGAACGGGACGTAACAAAACTGAACTGAGTTTGATAATGTACAAAACTATAATAATATGTAATGTGACCTCTATAAAAGCAAAAGTTTTGGCAGTGCAGCAATGCTCAGGGAAACTGCAAGGTTACCAAGAGAAAGTCTCTTTTCTTTTAAAAGAACATAGCAGCACAGCTTAGGTTTCCAAAGCTGCATCTGAATAAACCACAAGAATCCTGTCCTTTTGAGAAATGAGGCAAAAGTGGAGCTGGACAGAGCCGAGAAAACCAAACTCAGCATATCAGAACAAACACATCATACCAGCTGTCGAGCACGGTGGTGGAGGGCTGATGATTTAGGCTTGTTTTGCAGTGACAGGACCTGGATACCTTGTAGTAATTGAGCCCACCATGAAGATCAGATCTGGGGCCATCTGTTTGACATCTAATGCTTGGCTGAAATTGGGTCATGCAAGATAACAATAATCCCAAGCATAGCAGCAAATCTGCAACAGAATGACTGAAAAAGAAACTAATGAAGGTGGTGCAGTGACCCAGTCAAAGTCCAGACCTCAATCTCAACATGACTGAAATTCTGTGGTGGAACCTTAAGAGAGCTGCACATAAATGAATGCCTGCAAACCTCAATGAAATGAAGCTCCACTGTAAAGCAGAGTGGGCCAAAATTCCTCCACAATGATGTGAGAGACTGATAAAGTGAGACAGTGAAATTATTATTACTGCTGACGGTGGTTCTGCAAGCTACGTGACCGACTTAGTTTTTCCACAGGACTACATAGAATATGACACTATATTCTGCTGTCTTTAAATTTCAGGTTGGCCTCTCCTAGGCATGGTTTTACCATTATGAACCGGCTCAGCATGAAGAATCTGACAGAGCCACTCACCAAAGACCTGGACTTCCAGCTCCAGGACCCGTTCCTGCTTTACCGCAATGCACGATGTAAGGAGAAACTGACTGAATACACTGCAGTGATTTAATGCCATGTGAACTGTGCTTTCTTACTGCTAGTGTTTTGTACCGTCACACCAAAAGGGGAAGTAAAGTATTTTACCTAAACTTCTGAAGATTAGTCAATTCAAAGACTTTATCAAAGACTCTGTGTCGTTTGAAATGTTTAGACTAAAAAAAGACAACTGCATCGATATCCACAAGATATCGATGTAAAAGATGATAAGATGATAAAAGTGCCCAAAGAGTTCAGCATGCACTTCATTTAAGTAGGAACTAGTAATTCCATATAAGGAACTAAGCTAAGGTACTCCAGTGAATTTTATCAGGCTGACTCCGAGACCTACATATGGCTCCCACATACACAAACACATTGTTGAGTGTGGCTCTGGGACAAGAGTCTGACAGCACTACAAAATCAGCCAGCGGAGATTAGATACGCTGCAACTGTCACTGATAATCTAAACACACATACATACACTCACTCACTCAGAAGTCGCTGGCACACACAGACCTCCCTCCCTGCCTCTGTCTCCCTCCATCAGGCTTAGTAAATGGCAGGTGGAATGCTGTGTTTAGATACCACTGAATTCCTTGTGCCTGCTTTGATCCTCTTACTGTAGTGCTTCATTTTTCTTACTGACACAAAGCCATTATTAAACATCCTGAAGGCTCAGAGAAATGATGTGTCTGGCATAAACTTTGCTCAGTGACCTCATTACACCTTTTACACCAGCCTTAAATGCACTCGGGGTGCATTAAAGATGATCTGTGATTGCGCTGGCCTGTGGTCAGAGCATCAGTAATGGAGAATAAATCTAAAGTGAGCTAACAGGCTTATCCATGGAAGGAACAAACTTTAACAGCATATAAAACTAGTAATCAAAACACAGTTAATGATGGTTTCCTCTGATAAAATGCAATTATGGGGAGGAGTTATGACTCAAAGAGTGGGTGGTTACATGGCAAACCTAATGGTCTACCCTAATGACTCTATTTGATTACAATGATTGAATAAAGATGATAAAATATCAGAAAAGGAGCTATGCAAAAGACTGAAATAGTAGCAGAAATAAACAATGGTATTAAAACAACCAGACAAACCGCACCTCAGATGCTGTGAAAAACATCTCAAGTTCAGCATGACTAAGCCAACATTCACTGAGCGGTTCCAGGATGATGGTGTTTGTGTAGTGTCCTTCCAGAAAACTGCATAAACAGGGACAAAATTTACATTGCGATAAATGGTTCTTCATTGTCTGAATCATAAGCTGCTGGTAATGCTGCCAGTCCTAATGCGCCGTGACCTCTGTGTGGATGGGGTCGTGGAATCTTATCATTAGATAAACATGTTGCTCTCAGCGCTGCTGTAACTTCCTGGAATGACCGTTGGCACAAAGTGGCAACCAATGCTAAAAATAAAGCACGGAGATATACCAAAGAACAAGGCAATATTTAGGGAGGAGAAATTTGCCCAGAGCAAGGCATTATTTATCCAGGCACATATCTTAGTCTACGGGATTAAAAGAAAGACTATTTAAAGTCCTGTCTAGCATCTGCACTTGTAATGTTCAGTTGCGCCGTTATCCACATATAGCTGTTCAGCTGATTTTTGTGAATTTTGGCTGTTGCTGATGAGCAATATAGAGCTAAAACTTGTATGATCTAATTTATATGATTTTGACAAATTTTCTAATCTTTCTTGCAGTTTTGGTTAGAACTCATTATCAGTCCAGCAGTATACTGTGTTGTTTTCTCTTGCACTATACCATCTGTACCCTGGTAACAAAAATCTGCCTTTTTATTATCATGCATAAGCATGTCAAATGTACTCACAAATTTGACTTACCAGAGTCCCTCTTTAATGACTTTTTTGTGGCAGTGGTTAACAAATAAATGAGGATTAGGTGATGAGAAGTTAACAGACTTCTGTTTCAACACAGTGGGTGGAAAAACATCAGTGAGGTAATAAGATGAATCAATGTGCGGTTAAAATGAGATAATAATGACAGTTCACACACCCTGACTTCTGTGCTTTTTACTCTTTTTCTTCAATTGCACAGATGCTTTCATGCAACGTGGACTTCTAGTGTATTACAAATCGATGTATTGTGATGGTAAAAGGTCATGAGCATCATCCTAATCTGTCATTTCCATCCCTAATATCAGCACTTAGATTTAACACTGATATGGGTCTGAACTTCTGGTATGTAATCCACTGGTATGTCTGGTATGTCATATATCTTAGAAGTACATCAATGGCTATATGGAGATTCTTACCTCCAGGTGGGATGTATCGATATCCCAGGACACTCTCTGTCACCAGCAATCCTCTAAATCTGACTTCGGGTTCCTCCTGCAGCCTCTCATGTTTAGGTTTCCTCTCAAACAGGCCTCTCAGCATGATCTCTCAGTATTCTCACAGTCCGGTGATGATGTTTCCTCTTTCTGTCTCTCCACAACTTAAAAGTTGCTCAGAACTGATATTAAAAAGCAGTGCCAGTAATTACTTATCTGGCCAAAAGATGCCAAACGCGATGCTCCCCTTCCTTTTTCTTCTTTAGGACCACAGATCTACTGATGGCACTCTGTAAATATCAGGTTGTACACATACAGGTTTCCCAGTAGTTCTGGTAGTTCTTTATTATGAGAACTGGGTTTCAGATGCAGAAGAGCAATTTGAACATCCTTGCAGTTAAGTCTCAAGAGGAAGGTGTAACAGAAGTGGTATACGAGACTTTACTAGCTGTGAATGTCAATATTTACTCCTCCTCCTTCAGTTTTCCCCGAAATGTCCTCTCATGCAACAGCATCAGTTTGCTTTACTTCAGGAGCACGTAATTCCTGAAAAACCTCCAGGAAACTAAACGCTGGCGAAAAGGATGTTATTACTCTTCCTCATGACTGATACTATGAACTTTCTTCACAAAGGTGATCTCATACTGCAGTGAAAGTGTACCAAATTTATCTTGGTCATCACTTCTGCTTGTAAATTTGTCTGAATTTATGACTCTACTAAAGGTAAACAGTCTCACAGTAACAGAGTAACTGAAATGTCAACTTTAAGCGTTGTTTGTCAAACATAAAACACAAGACTTTTTTTTTTTTTTAAGTGTCCCGTTGAAGTGTTTCTAAAGGCTGGTGCTTTCTGATGGGCTGCTATATCGTAGGCGCAGAGGGTTTCAAAGACCACACAGGTTCAGTTGTGAATCACTTACAGGCTTTGCTGGGTTTCCAATATATTTTGTTCAAACCGTAACAGACAGCCTGTGTCTGTGGTGGTTTTTGAAGCTGTCACTCTTCCTGATATCAGTCTCAAGCTTAAGTTGTAGTCCTGCTGAAGTTGTCGTCCCACATGGCCGTTCAGTGGAGTTCCCAGTCGAGTTGGTCTGGTACTTTGCTCGAGGCATACATTTCAAAAATCCCTCTGTCTTTCTCTTTCAATTTCCAGTGTCGAGTGGAGCTCTCTCTTTCTCCCTCTCGAATTTGTAACCTTATGGCCACAACCACTTTTCGGCTCTCTCGCTCTCGCTCTCTCTCTGTATCACTCTATCGCCCTCACTCGTTTTTTTCTCTTTCCTATCTTGTTGATATAGTTTCTACAGGTCCTGCTGGAGCTGTGGAAGTCTTCTATTTTAAAAGCACATGCACATCTTTTATCTTATCTTCTTCTCCCTTTCTGTGAGACTGAGAGAGAGCAACATGCTGGCCAAATGGAGTGTCTAATGTCTGAAATGTCACAAGTTCTTTTTAGTATTCACTGACATGTTTCTATTTTGATGTGCTTAACGATCTCCCCTGTAACACACTTCACTTCTTTCCATTCATCTTGCTCATTTTTCCTTCATTTTCCAGCTGTCAGACTTTCACCGTGTCTCTCTCCGTCTCTGTCGAGTAGTCTCATCCCCTGTGAGCACACTGAGCACTAAGTGGCTCTGGCTCCACCAGTCAGCCTCCCACTGCAGTTACTTATTTGGTCCTGGGCTTATTTTCCCAGGCTCAACTGAACTCTCTGTGTACGTATGTGTCTCAGCCTCTCCCTCTCTGTCTGTTCTCCTCATCCACTTTGACCTCGATGCCTTACCCAGCCCCATTTGTAGCCAAGTGGGTGTGTATTTTTGTTCATGTCTGTGTGTGTGGGAATGTGTCTTGTATTCAATTCGATTACATAAAAACTTAGTCATGGTATAGACCCCACTGATTGCTCTTTTTTTTCCCCCCACTTTAAAATCTTTGTGTTATTTATAAGTTTTTCTCTGTCCTTAATTTACTCTCATATCTTTTACTCTTTGCCTCTTTTCTTTTTGGGGATTGGGATCTTTCCCCGACATCCACAAACTGCAACAAATTTGTTTCCGTCTTGGGCAGAGTAGCACCATGAGTATTGCTAGAGCCCTCCACTCACATGTCTTCTCATTTGATGAACTTGTCATGCAGGTTGAACATCCAGGTTGATAAAGGAAAAAGTTCAATGACTTCAGGATCTGGGCTTCTTTAGAACATCACAGGAAATTTATTTTTTCCATGCAAAATTCTAAGCCCTTCCTTAGTGGCTGCAATTGAGTGGTTATGCAACAACGATTAATCTTTCAAAAGAAAGCACAAATGCAAACAGTAAAATTAATCACTTTGTAAAGTAGTTCATCCCATCTACAAAACTGGGCAAGTGTCTTTTTCCTCCCTTGCTGACCGTGTTTACGTAGATCAGGGCACTCCTGGGGCCCATGTTTCATTGTATAATTGCATCGCTGGCTTCTGTTCCCATTGGCTTGGCTGGGAAATGACTCATTTTAAACCCTGGGGTTATACCCACCAGGGCTAATAATAAACAGTTTATCTATCTGTTAGGTCCGCACTGATGTCATTGCAGCAAAATTGTGCTACAGCATGGCTACACATTCATTCAATTGTCTGGGAAACTCATTTTGTTGTCTGCTGACCTGGACTGAGCAGACAGTTTTATTATTACACCAAGCTAACTAGATTTTCAACATTGACAGGGTCATTATTGCAAATAATTTGCTGGATTTTTGTTAATGTAATGTCCTCAAAAGTTCAATTCTGTCTCTTGCTGCATCTCAAACCCCCTGTTCTTCTTCCCCAGTGGCAATCCATGGGATTTGGTTCTATGATAAGGAGGACTGTCAGCGCATCGCCCAGAGGATGAAGATGTAAGTAACTGTAATTGGATGATCTTCAAAACAAGATTTGGTTTGCTTAAAAATGACTAATGAGTTATGGACCAGCTGCCAAAGCTTGACAGAAGACTATGTTATTCATGTGTGCAGTCTGACCCAGCAGGAGCAGGCCCTGGCTCAGTCCCAGGGTGGTTGGTTATCCCCAGGAGAAGTAAGAGTAGG
Organism: Oreochromis aureus; assembly: GCF_013358895.1. Lineage (NCBI taxonomy): Eukaryota > Metazoa > Chordata > Actinopteri > Cichliformes > Cichlidae > Oreochromis > Oreochromis aureus. The sequence continues at coordinate 10,957,353 of NC_052958.1, read as the reverse complement.
GGGAGGGGGAAAAGGTGAAGCAAAGGGAGTGGACATCATCCAGATGTTAACCAAAGCCCGCACAGAGTATGATAAGGTATGTGCACACTGTAGGATTTTGAAGAGAATAAAACAATTAGAACAACACAGATTAAAATGCTGGGAATAGCTAGGCCCTAAAATATCTTTGCATTTACATTTGTTCATTTAGACCTATAGGATGCGGGGAGTATTTTCTAGGATCCTCAATTAATCACTTATAGTAATCTACTTTTTGGCAATTTATGTGAAATAGTTTTTATGTATTTATTTATTTATTTTGTTAATTGTCTCTCCTTTGTCTATTCTTCCTGTGCACCTCTCTTAGGAAAAGTCAACCTCAGAGCCAAAGGAGATTGGTGGCAGCAGTGTTCTTTATGGAAACCCCCACCTGATTAAACCAATACCCGTTAAACCAAACACTCAGGTAGAACATCCAGTTTAACCCTGTTAAAATCACATTTTTCGTGTATAAAAGAGAGTTTGTAATGGTTTTCTTCCATTGTTGTGTATAAAACCCTGCTAGTTTTTTCTGGTTGTGCTTCTAACTCATCATCTTTCTTACTACTGTGCTTCTCTCATCCAGGACAATGAAGGTGCTCAGCCCAAGTCTCTTTCTTTGGCTACTCTGTTTGGCTCTCAGCAACGTTCAACTAAACCTGACTCTGTCCCTCTTGCGAATGCTCCAGCACTGGGATCATCAGCGGGAAAAGTATCTCGCCCGCCTGTAGCTCGCACACTCACCTACGATGATGCAGTGAACTCTGGCAGAAATGTGGCCTCTGATGGAGGAATCAAGGCTGTGGAAGATGGAGCCAATGTTGTTTCTGGCTTGTTGCAGAGTCCCTCAAACGCTCACCAGCAGCAGCACTGCCCGGCCATCGCAAAGCTCATGCAGGGACAGAGAGGTGTCGGGACTGTGGGAGGGGTGCTTCAGACCGTGTCCGAGTCCCCCGAGAACCGACTCTGTGACAACGGGGTGCCGCTGGAGCATCACCACCACCATCATCTTTACCACCATCAGCAACAACACCACCATCACCAGCATCAGCTTCATCCTGATCCAATCAAGAGACTTTTCCAAACCCAACCACCTCCTCTACCCACCACCTCTTTCTCCTTTCCAGCCCCTAATTGTTACTCCAACCCTTCCTCTCTACAGCAGAACCCTCATCTCTCCTCCCAGCCTGTAATGGTGGATTCTGTGTCACACGCTCACCTTCAAGCACAACAAAGCCAGCAGCTGTTTTTCAGTCTGTCCAATTCTCAACCTGAAATTCAGCAGAACAGCCAGACGGCTCCAGCTGCACAGGGAACAGGTGGGGAAATCTTTTGTGTTAAGTGTTCACAAACAAACAAGCTAACCTTGTACTGAATCAGTGTGCTACATACACATTTTTATAATTACAATGCTAATAAACTATGGGAAGAATAACTTTTCTATAATGTTAATGGGATTCTCCTTGCTTTACCAGGTTTGTTGCCATCTCAGGTGACCAGTGATCAAGTCATTCAACCTTCACAAGGTATAGTATTCAAGTTTTTTATTGTTTGCAGTCGCTAACTAGCAGGGTTTTAGTGGTGAGCACAAACTTAAGCCGATCGTTACTGAAGCTCTGACCACTTTTTTTCCAATAATTTGAAACTACATATAAACAGTAGTTAAATTAAGAAACTGCAGAGGAACACATTTTTTCCCAGTTACAAGACACATTATCTGTAGTTCCATTGCTGTGTTTCCCACAGGACTGGAGCTCATACATGTGCACGCATGCACAATGTGCATAAATTCACACTTTTGGAAATGAGTTACCCTAGAGTACACTCACCAACCACTTCATTAGGTGCACCTGTTTAGCTGCTCATTAAAAGTAATTCTTGTTTTTGGTACCTTCGTGCTTTCTTGTCAGGATTGTCTCACGTGCCAGGTATGGTGTCACCTCATGAGCTCCTCCAAAAGCTCCAGTTGGTCCAGCAGGAGCAGAGCCTGGCCTCTAGTGAGCCACCTCGGATCTGTCCAGGACTGGCTCCTCGATTCCTGGGGCCAGCCCAAAACCAGGGTGCATGCGTGACTTTAGGCACAATCCCAAACCCAACTGCAGCCACTGCAGGTCAGAAAGCTGCGCTGCAGTTACAGGTAAAGCCCAGTGTAAACAGTTAGTAGTTGATTTTATCAGTTATATAAACAGAGCAAATGGCAAATACTAGTTAAATTGGTGACATGATAGCTGCAACAGTACTATAAGTGCTCCCTTTCTGTGCAGGTCATCTCCCCTCAGAGGATACCAGCCACTGTTGCCCCGACTCTGCTCCTTTCCCCGAGTATGTTCACTCAGACAAAGCCTAGCAGTGGGTTGTCTGCGGTTGGTCAGGAGAGCTCCCACCCACCCTCAACTGTGCCCAGACCCCCTCTGCAGGAGGAAGTCAGAATCCTTTCCAGAAGTCAGCTTCAAGCCACACTGCTGCATCTGATACAGGTGATTATTCCTTAAAGTTTGTGGTCTATTATGGCTTCACAATGCTCGCTGTCCAGTTGTTGTGCTCACGTTGTAGCCAAATCTGTGCAGTTGTTTTGTTTGCAGAGAGAAAAACAGAGAATAAGCAAAAACAAACACACACACACTTGAGGATTTAGTATGAAGTTGCCTGCTTGTGTGTTTCAGACCGACAGCTCATTCCTGGACTCCATCTATGAAGCCTATGCGAGCCGCTTTGCTAAGGACTCCAGCAACAAGTATTGATGCAGCTTCACACCCTCGTTCTACTCGCGCACCCTTCCCAGAGGCTCTTTCTTACACCTCATATGGATGCACCACTTCCTCCTCCAAATCACATAGACACGTACTTAAACACACACTCTGTACCTCCTCTGCACTATCGTTAGGAAGCCTGACTCTGTTCGCTTCAAGCCAAGTCTTTTGTTGCACAAAGCTATCACAAGTAACACCTGTATTTTTCAATAGTAGCAAAAGAAAACAACTTTTACAATGTTCAAAATAATTTGGTTTAGTCTGTAGATTACAGATTTTACCCTTGACCTCACCCTTTGAGTCTCAGCAAAAACAAAACATGCTGCAAACCTTCAGTTTTCCAGGATGTTTCTAATACTCTTTCTTTTCCAGTAAGTGTAGCAATATTTCCTTTCAGTCAGTTGTCTCGCACCAGCCAGCCTTTAACAAACAAGTCTTCCTAGTCTAGAGCTAAAAGACATCTTCAGATATTATTTTAATCTCTTATTATTTTACTTGGGCATAACAGGTTTGTGTATTTTACCACCAGCAGGTTTTTTAAATCTGTTATTACATTGTCGTGTTGATTTTTATTTCTATCCTTTTTAACAGACACGAGCAGTGATAAGTGTCTACATTGTAATTTTAGTTAACTAACTGTTGTCAGCTGGTGCATATTGAAGTGGACGAGCGAGCCTGCGGCATAACTCTATCCGGCAATCGCTGAAATTGTGAAGGAGAGAAAAGGTTTTTCTTTTGCAGCACTTTTTGAATATTATAATGTGTTTGAAGAAGGAAAACGTCAATGTCAGTCCAGCTTAAAAAGACAAGAAAATTACAGGAACCTGACAACCTGCACTACCTCACAGAGAACTTGTTTGGAGGTATACCTGTGTTTTAAATGAAGTGGCATAAAGGTGATTGGTTTATGTCATATAGTAAGGAATTTTTGTTCGCTTTATGTAAAGAGATTTCAGAAAATTAAATATCACCTAAGCTGATAAATGGTTCTAAACAAATGAAGCCAAGAGTGGTCTAATAATATGATTTAATAATCTGAAGCTTAGAAAATTTGGTTAATTAAATCATCAACAGCAACATTGTTACTTGTTCAGGCTTGTTGTAAACCCTGGTGGAGAGTGAACATAAAATTTAAAAGGTTTTATTGCATTTGCACAATACTGTTATACTACATTTGCCACGTAAAGTGATATTTCTCATTCAGCCGTTCCTCATTCAGCACTTAAATTGCTTACGTTTTTCCAGAGTCAGGGTTTTTAGTTGGTGATTAGCGTGTGTGCTAAACCCATAGCCAGCCTGGACAGTAGCTACCAGGCAGAAACATCAGCAGCAGCAAAAGCAGAGAATATCATTCAGGAAAAAAAAAGAGGAAGATTTTATTCCCTATTTTTTTACTCAAGAAGAAAATTGTACAAATAACCAGCATGTATTTAAAAGTATATCAGAATGTAAAGTTTAAGATTTTACAGCATATTGTCAGATGCTGTTTTAATTCAAAAGTCATCTGTACTGTTTCTGTAACCAGAATATTAAAATGTTTCTATGGGCTTTTTTTTCTTTTTGGCAGGGATGTTTTCCCATTACATAAACTGGAATATATTTTTATTGGCTATTAAATGTTAAAAAAACAAAACTGTGTCTGTTATTGTTTTTTTGTTTTTGTTTTTTTTTGTCCTCATATATTTGTTGTGCACAACCTGAAGTAATTACAGTAAATTTACGCTCAGCAGCCACTACATTTGGTGCTCTAGTTTAACTGCTTGGTAATGTAAATATCTAAATAGCCAATCACACGGCAGGAACTGAATGCATTTAGCCATGTGGACATGGTCAAAAGGACTTGCTGAAGTTTAAACTGACCATGAGAATGAGGAAGAAAAGTTATATAAGGTGCATTTATTACACCCAAGCAGGGTCAGGGCCAGAGCAGATAGACTGGATGGACAATCCAACTTTGATGGTGGCTCAGCTCACTTTTCTATTTCATTACAGAAAAAGATGAGGGCAGATTAAAGTTGCCACCTTTACAGCCTACACTACAAATTCAAGTATAAACAACTATCTGAAACTGCACCATGAAACAATATGTATAATAACTATAACTTCACCATACCCTGATAGCAAATTTGTTTCATGTGAGATCATGCTTTAAACACAACCTCATCTCAAACTCTGTTCTAAATATGACGATAATTTCACTGTACTCAAATGGGCTCCACAGTCACCAGATCTCCGTCCAATAGAGCAGCTGTGTGATATGTTAAGGCACCTCTGAAGGCAAAGGGGGAAAAGTTTTGTATAAGCAAGGTGTACCTAGTATAGTGTATGGAACAGACCAACCTCGATCATACAGGGAGTGCAGAATTATTAGGCAAGTTGTATTTTTGAGGAATAATTTTATTATTGAACAACAACCATGTTCTCAATGAAGTTTAAAAACTCATTAATATCAAAGCTGAATGTTTTTGGAAGTAGTTTTTAGTTTTAGCTATTTTAGGGGATATCTGTGTGCAGGTGACTATTACTGTGCAGAATTATTAGGCAACTTAACAAAAACAAATATATACCCATTTCAATTATTTATTTCTACCAGTGAAACCAATATAACATCTCCACATTCACAAATATACATTTCTGACATTCAAAACAAAACAAAAACAAATCAGCGACCAATATAGCCACCTTTCTTTGCAAGGACACTCAAAAGCCTGCCATCCATGGATTCTGTCAGTGTTTTGATCTGTTCACCATCAACATGCGTGCAGCAGCAACCACAGCCTCCCAGACACTGTTCAGAGAGGTGTACTGTTTTCCCTCCTTGTAAATCTCACATTTGATGATGGACCACAGGTTCTCAATGGGGTTCAGATCAGGTGAACAAGGAGGCCATGTCATTAGTTTTTCTTCTTTTATACCCTTTCTTGCCAGCCACGCTGTGGAGTACTTGTGCGTGTGATGGAGCATTGTCCTGCATGAAAATCATCCTTTTTCTTGAAGGATGCAGACTTCTTCCTGTACCACTGCTTGAAGAAGGTGTCTTCCAGAAACTGGCAGTAGGACTGGGAGTTGAGAATGACTCCATCCTCAACCCGAAAAAGCCCCACAAGCTCATCTTTATGATACCAGCCCAAACCAGTACTCCACCTCCACCTTGCTGGCGTCTGAGTCGGACTGGAGCTCTCTGCCTTTACCAATCCAGCCACGGGCCCCCATCCATCTGGCCCATCAAGACTCACTCTCATTTCATCAGTCCATAAAACCTTAGAAAAATCAGTCTTGAGATATTTCTTGGCCCAGTCTTGACGTTTCAGCTTGTGTGTCTTGTTCAGTGGTGGTCGTCTTTCAGCCTTTCTTACCTTGGCCATGTCTCTGAGTATTGCACACCTTGTGCTTTTGGGCACTCAGTGATGTTGCAGCTCTGAAATATGGCCAAACTGGTGGCAAGTGGCATCTTGGCAGCTGGTCGCTTGACTTTTCTCAGTTCATGGGCAGTTATTTTGCGCCTTGGTTTTTCCACACGCTTCTTGCGACCCTGTTGACTATTTTGAATGAAACGCTTGATTGTTCGATGATCACGCTTCAGAAGCTTTGCAATTTTAAGACTGCTGCATCCCTCTGCAAGATATCTCACTATTTTTGACTTTTCTGAGCCTGTCAAGTCCTTCTTTTGACCCATTTTGCCAAAGGAAAGGAAGTTGCCTAATAATTATGCACACCTGATATAGGGGTGTTGATGTCATTAGACCACACCCCTTCTCATTACAGAGATGCACATCACCTAATATACTTAATTGGTAGTAGGCTTTCGAGCCTATACAGCTTGGAGTAAGACAACATGCATGAAGAGGATGATGTGGACAAAATACTCATTTGCCTAATAAAGAAGGACTCCCTGTACAATGTGAGTTTTTTTAGTAATAAATTGCTTCCGTTTTTGACGGTTAACTAAAGACACAGGAAAATACAGTTTAATAAGGTTTCTGGCATCAGCATAATTTAACTGGAATGCTGGAATATTTAGTCGCACTTTCAGGGCTTATGTTTAAATCACGTCCACATCAGCACAGGAAGTACTGGCTTAATGGATGTTGTGTTTGTGAAACTGCTGTTGCCTTCAAATGGCAATTTGATCATTTCATTATACATAAACTCAGTGTCCCAAACACTGAAGACAAAAACTTGTGCAGGTTTCACAATGCCATAAGCCGTGTACATAAACGAGAATTTCTTGAAGTAGATTTCTTGTATAGAAATGCAAATGTAAACAAAATCAGCCTGCAGATTCGGATCATGTGATATAGCTAAAATCACCAGAACTGGCACCGAGTCTGCTTTCACAAGTGCTATTTACTGTCAGGAACATCAAACATCACTTTTTACGCTCATTGTGCTCTCCCTGCCAGGAGATTAGTGTGGGAAAACTTTGCTTCCTCTCCTCTCCCTTCCTGCTTCCTCTCCTCAGCCAGCTTACCATTAACTGGAGTAGCAGATTCATTTATCCAAAGCAGATCAGAATGAGTTCAGAATCAGGTAAACTTTGATTCAAATAAAAGGGTTAATGGTGATCTGTATGAATGTCAGGGTGGATGGATAATATTTTTAAGACCTTTTATGAGTACATTTTTATTAAGGGTTAATGCCCATACATACACACATATTCTTTTTTCTAAGACTCGGAGGTTCCAGACCATTGCTTTAGCTGATGGAGCTAAATGTAAGGGCTGACTATTAGCCCTGGCCTAGAGTAATCAATGACTTCTGGTGTGTGTGTGTGTGTGTGTGTGTGTGTGTGTGTGTGTGTGTGTGTGTGTGTGTGTGTGTGTGTGTGTGTGTGTGTGTGTGTGTGTGTGTGTGTGTGTGTGTGTGTGTGTGTGTGTGTGTGTGTGTGTGTGTGTGTGCGCCCTTGCCCAGAGAGGCGGAGTCTCTGATTTGTATAGGGACTCCAGATCACTTTTGTCAGTGCTGTATTCTCAAAAGGAAGATATTGTGCAGTGGTCTACTTTAAATTTTGAGAAAATATTCGTGTAATTCTTCTCACTTTCCTAATCTCAGTCTTTCACTCGTCAAACACAGGTTGGGACAATAAGACAACTCTGCAGGAGCACAGGTGAGTAGTACTTTCTTTGGGGATATCTGCTCTAGTACCGTAGTGTTAGTAGAAGTGTTTTTAGTATGTAAATCATAAAGTAAGGATGGCAAGCTACATTTAAAATTGAGATTAGAAAAAAAGGAATTTAGGATAGAAAAGTGCATTTTATAAGACTTTCGGATTCCTTTATTGTCACCTGCATAGATAGAAACAAGAATATGACATTAAAAACTGAGCCAGGAGCTAACTCGATCGGTTAACTAAAGAAGGACAAATGGTAGGTTCTCCAATAATAAAAGTCTCACTTAAATAATAAATATACACATATTCTCTCTGATGTACACTTGTGTGCCGCCTAAATCCCTGCATGTCCGAACTGTGTGAACATGCAGTTAAATGCAGTTAGTTTTTGTACAAAGAGTTTTTGTAGGTTGGCCTCTGTACACCACCACAGTGGATTTTAAATCAAACAAGCAAGATGTGACTGAAGTGCAGACTTTCAGATTTAATTCAGGGGATTTATCAAAAGTATTGCATAAGCTGTTTAGGAATTTCTGATATTTTTAAGCCCCTCCCCCATTTTCAGATACTCAAAAGAAATTGGACAACGTAACATAAAAAGGATATTTTTAATACTGGAATGAAAAAAATCCTTTGCAGACAATGACTGCCTGAAATCTACAACCCATGGACATCATCCTTTGAGAAAGCTCCTTTTGTGGATCTCTCTGCCTTCGGTTTTGTATTTAACAACTGAAAACCATGTTAAATTAGGTTGAGATCAAGTGACTGACTGGCCATTTGAGAATATTCTGTTAATTTGCCTTGAGTGAAGTGTCATCTGATCAGTTTTGCAGCATTTGGCTGAGCCTGAGCACAGAGTACAGCCCTGTATCGCTCAGAATTCATCCTGCTACTTCTATCAGAAGTCACATCATCAATAAACACTGGCATCATTCAAAGCATACCACTTCCACTAAAATGATACTTTTCGGATTATGAGCTGTTTCTCTTCTTTTTCATAATCTTCTCTCCCCATTATTCTGGTACAAGTGAATCGTGGATTCATCTGTCCAATTTCCTGTGCAGCCTCACTTATAGGTTTTCTGGCAAAGACTAATTTGGCCTTCCTGTTCTCGAGTGTAACCAGTGATTTGCACCCTGTTGTAAACCACTGTATTTGTATTCATGAAGCCATCTCTCGATTGTAGACTCCGATTGTAGACTGATAATACGCCCACCTCCTCAAGAGTGTGTTCTCGACTAGGTTAGCTGTTGTCCGATCATCCCCTTTAGTATCAGAGCTTAGACTTCATCCCTAGCGTCAGTGATCTGGGTCAGCTTGGGAGTAGGAGTCCCACAGCTGTTGTGCGCTACTGGTGTGTGTGCGTGGTTATACATGGTATTTACATGCTTGCCTGATTGCCTCTGTGTGATGGTGCATGTCACTATCTAAACTGTTTGTTATCAATTTGATCCCTTCCTGCGTCCACCGCAGCCGTAATGCTTTATGTGCACTGCCAAATTGTTTTATAGCATTTTCATAATAGCAGGAGCAGATGTTTTACTGTCGCTCTCTCTCGGTGGGTGTGTACAGTATAATATGCAAAGACATGAGATTTTAGTATCTGTGCATCTTAGCAGTATTTATCTCAAGCTATATGTTCGTGCATGTATGTAGTTAAATATAGCTTAATGATACTTTATGTTTTATTAGAAATACTGATTCATACTGAAAGACATAGCATCCTGAGTGGACATAAAAAGTTGTAATACCACAAGTGCAGAAGGGTGCTGTGTTTATGACCTGCCCGAATTATATACGAATACATGCACTGGCCTCTTTATTACTATGATTGCTAGTACTGCGCTGGATCCCTTTAGCTTTCAGAACTGCCCTATTCTTCATAGAATAAATTCAAAAAGGTGTTGGAAACATTGCTCAGAGACTTGGGTTCTTATTGACATGATAAATTCAACTTCTCCCATTCCACCACAACCAAAAGATGCTCTAATGGATTGAGATCTGGTGGCTGTGGAGGCCATGTGAGCACAGTGAATTCATTATCATGTCCAGGAAATCAGTTTAAATACTCTGAGCTTTACAATGTGGTGCGCTTTCCTGCTAGAAGCAACCTTCAGAAGATGGGCACACTGTGGTCATAAATCAGCAGCAATACTCAGGTAGGCTGTGGTGTTTAAACGATGCTCATTTGGTACTAAAAAGCCCAAAATGTGCCAGGAAAATATCCCCAGCACTATTACACCAGTAGCAGCGGCATTAACCTTTATTACAAGGCAAGATGGATCCATGCTTTCATGTTGTTTGTAGTCCTACCATCCAAATGTCACAGCAGAAATCCAAGACTTATCAGACCAGGCAAGAGTTTTCTAATGTTCTGGTGTCCAGCTTTGGTGATCCCATGCAAACTGTAGCCTCAGTTTCCTGTTCTTAGCTGATAGGAGTGGCCCTCTGCTGCTGTTGGCCATCTTCTTCAAGATTTGATGTGTCGCACATTCACAGATGCAATTCTGCATACAGCAAAGAGCGGTTATTTGAGTTACTGTTGCCTTCCTGTCAGCTCTAAGCAGACTGTCCATTCTCCACTGATGTCTTGCATCAACAAGGCATTTTCGCCCTTATAGGTGCTGCTGCTCAATTCATATCTTCTCTTTTTCAGACTATTTTCTCTAAATCATAGAGACGGCTACATAAGGAAATCCCAGCAGATCAGCAGTTTTTTAAATAGTCACTAACAACCATGTCACATTCAAAGTCACCTAAATCACCTTTATTCATTGTGATGCTCAGTTTGGACTTCAGCAGACCATCTTGACCATGTCTACATGCCTTAATGCACTGAGTTGCTGCCATGTGATTGGCTTATTAGATATTTGCATTAAAGAACAGTTGAGTGTAGTCTGTAGCTGGCATGTTGTTCCCCTGTTGTCTTTCTTCAAATTAATGTCCCTCTTACACGAGTGTCCTAACACAAAGATAAGACGTTGGTAGACTACCAAATTTTTTTTATTATAGGTAATGGCATTGGATACTCTGTACATAAAACATGTGATGACAAACTGAAACAAATTGTTATCAGTTTTATTGATCAGAATCTGTAGGCTTGTTTACAAATGTGGGTAATGTGGCCAATCAAATTTTTACTGAGGCAGTAGTGTGTGCCGACAATAGACCTTTTTACACTGCAGCAACTAACAGGCCATTTAAGGGTGGCTGACAATGTAGCCTCTCCTGACTTCTTACTGGGCTGTTTTCTGGGGTCTGAAATCTCGTCAGTGGGGCCCAGTACTTACTTGTTAAACCTAGAAAAGCTCACACAAGTAAGATTTTTGAACACCTACTGTAGTAGGTGTTTAAAAAAAAAGCATCCCTGAAAATCAAAAAACAAACAACGTTCATATGAGGTACAGTATTATTTTCCAGGTTTTTGCAGTGGTGTAAATGTAAGTGATTTAAAATAATACTACTAAAATAATTTTTAAATGGATTATAGGATGAATATGTGAATGAAAATGTCTCTAACAGGCAAAAAATAACTATGAGAGCACACTTGAAAAATGTGCTATATGGACATGGATAGAGCTGATGGATTCATTCTGCAATATTGTGAGTGCATGTGTGCACGTGTATATGTGAGACAATGAAAGTCCACTAGGTGTCTCAATGTGTTTGTATTATGATTGTGTCAGTTAAATGTGTTCTTTTCCCTCCTCTTCCTCTTAACATCCCGTTCTTGTGTCCCCCCTACCCCTCGTGCAACCTTTGTGACAGCTTACTTTGTTTAATTCTTATTACAGCCACCCTTCCCTCAATCCACTGTCATTTTTGGTTAAAAAATAATAATAATAATGATACAGAGGGAGATTAAGAGAAAGCATTGAAGAGACAAAACAGCAGGTGAGAGCCTGACAAGAAGGATTAAGAGAACAAAACAGAGAGAAAAGCGACTAGAAAGAAAAGAAAGAGCAGAAAGACAGTGGGTCAAAGAGCGATAGAGAGAAGATGAGGGCCAGAGAGAGAGAAAGATTGTGTTAGCATGCTTGTATGGAGAGAGAGAGAGAGAGCAAGAGGCATGGAGTGGGAAAAGGAGGGAATGAGGGAGGAGGGGTTTAATCCTGCATGGATTATGGTATAAACTGGTGCTGGAGAGGAGGAAGAGAGATTCTGGAGAGAGGAAGTCCCACTATCCATCCGTGCATCCATCAGTCCATCTGTCTTACCCTCCATCCAGCAGCGTAGTCGTCTCCCCGTGCTTTTTGTTTTGGATTTTGGACCTGTGAAGACGTGAGGTCAGCACAAGGGTCGGCAGAATAATTGGAAGTTGCAGCAGGGTTGGATTTGTTTTTGGAACCTGTGCATGTGCCTTACCTGGAAGAAATAAAATCACACTGCCCGATAATAGAAGTCATGTGAAGACTGAAGTTTACATCTCCTATTTTTGTGGGACTGTGGTGATCCGAGAGAGCAAGCAAGAAAAAGAGACGTCAATAATGGGGGGGACAGAAATCAGATTAAGAGCCTCGGAGAGGGAGGCGTAGAAAAATGGCGATGCTCTATTGTGATCCCATGTGCACAGAAGTGACCTTTGACACTGGAGACAAAAGCTTTCTAGTTTCTTTTGTATGCCGGGACATCCAGCTCAGCTGACATCGAATCATCATCATTCACACTTGCTATGTTTCAACTTTCTTCCTTGACCTACATACTTTTTGGTTCTTTTGTGAGCTCTGAAAATATGGGTTTACTGAACTATTTTCTGAAATTGGAATAATTTTCTTAATTTTGTATATTAATATTCCAGCTTTTGAACTGGGCATCAGATGGCATCTTTGTTTTCACTTGGAAAGGTTTCACGTTGTTTCCACATGAGCCCAAAGTCAGTGTTAACTGTAAATGTTTCTAAGATGGCATATTTAACCTATAGTCACATGCTCATGCTTTTCTATTTTTTACTATCCTTTTGGTTTGGACTTTCACAGATTCTCTAAATGTTACTTTGGATCTTTACATACTTTAGCCTGCTTGGTGACAAAGCCAGCCTCTTTTTTCCCGTCTTGATGGGCTTAAGATTTGGACTATACATGACCGTCTTTCAGAAGACTGTACATTGGACCTTGAGATTTTTTCTGAACAAATAATCTATCAGGCAAGTAGTCAAAAAGATCTTGAAAGCAAGTTGTGTGTTTTGCTCTTTAAGATGAGTTGGTGTTGTGCTACAAAGTGAAGACCAATTATGATCAATATTTTATAACGAAAAGCATAATATATATGTGTCTGTGACCAAGATGCTGCCATAACTTACTGCACTTTACTTCAGTTAAATAAAGTTTAAATGCAGCTTTTGACTAAATGGGGTAGTTCATCCCAAAAATCATATACATGCAATTGTTTTGTAGATAGAGACTGAGTATAACAGAACTTGGTGCCACTCACCTTATAGCACTTTAAGTGCCATTAAATGCATCTGGAAAATTCATCATTCATCCTACATCCAACTCAATACAACCCAAATTGGAACTATTTTCTTTCTAAATAAATGCGTCAGAAAACCTTAAGCACTAGCAGTTAGCTAACACTGAAGCTCAACTGACTGGTGCACAGTTAATATTTACATCCTGTTATGTACTGTCAGGAACATGTGGCTTCTTCCTGCACTGTGATATGGTGCAAAGGGGTAATTTGGTGCAAAGAAAATAGTCCGTACATATTAGTAATAAGTTCTAAACAAGCTCTTAAAATCAACTGTCTGTATCTGCTCAGGCCTAGCTAGCTAGCAACAAGCTACACTTCCCTTCAGAGTTGGTAGAGACCAAAATAGTGCTAAAAGAGAGAATTAAAGAGACTATTTTACCAGAAGCTTGACTCAAGAGCAGCAGTGAGCAATTCATTTTCCCAAAGGGCCACATGAGGAATTGTGACTATTGTGGAGGGCTGCTCCAGTAAGATTATAACGAAAAATTAATACTGAGCCCTTTCTGGTGCACCCCCAAAGGAAGACACAAATCCCTTTGGAAGGGCATCCAGCAACCAGTTTGCCAAATCAAACACACCTTGTGAGTACAGAATTGGTCCGGTCTCCTAAAACAGTCCCAGTTTCTCACGTGGCCCCTTGAGAAAATTAATTGAACCATTCCTGATCAAGAGGTACATTAGTTTGACTGTTTTTGCAAGGTGATAACAGTTCGGTGATGTGCATGTGGTAGTTGTAATTTTTTGTATTGTATACATTCATAGCTACAAGACTTTACAGAAGCAATAATACTCTGTGCTTTCGTGCAACTCCAACATACATGACTGGAATATAGTTCAATTAGCATGCACAAAAGTGTCAACAGCCTAACTTGACAGAGAGTGATCTAGGTATAAATGTTCCTATAAAGATGTTATTACTGCCATATACTAGCTAAGATACAGCCTCTAAGTGGTGCTGCAGAACCTGGCTGGCCTAATTCTGTTACTTTTAAATATTCCAAAGAAGGGAGGAAGTTAATGCTAATGCTCACCCTTTTTTCACAGTTAGTGGTGTAGATGTCGGCTAGAAGGTGCATTGTGTACCACCCTGTATGGGTAGATCTGTGCCAAGACTTCAGGTTTCCCTCTCTGTGGGTTTGCTCTTTGACCTGAGCATTTCTAAATTCATGCTTTTTCACTGTTCTGATTTCCTCAATTTCTCTCCAGCGTACGGCAGCTGCAGGGATGAACTGCTGGAGTCTGGGAAAAGCTGGGAATGCCATTAAATTAGACAGAAGTGGGCTATACAGCGGGAGGCTGATGATGCTGATGTGGATTATCCTCTCCAGCTCGCTGTGCCTCATGACTGATGGTCAAATGAAGATCTCACCAGAAACGTAAGTAAAACTGCGCTAGAAAAATAGACAGGTGACTGGTGTCTGGTGTTTGTATAAAGCTGCATTTATTCTGAAATTAATTTCATTTTTGCATTTGTTTTTGTTTACATACCCATATCATGGCTGTATCCTCAATCACAGTGGCACTCAGTGTGCTGCCATTCAGTGGCAAATATAGACACACAGCCTTTTTTTTTTTTAATCAGGTAATTTCTGTGTGCACACCCTGGCAGCTCTACGTGCAGTATGATCCTTCTTAAAGCCATATGTCAGATGGATGAGTCAATAGTGTTCCTTCTAGGTTGGCTGATTATTCTACATACATATGGACCATCTGGACACCTGTGGGGTACAGCTAACTGCCAAACTGTCCTCCTCTCTACAGCCACATTTAAATACATATGACATATAAGTCTGACTAGAGATAAAGAGACATTCATTTAAAAAAAAATAAAGATTACAATTTTTTTTTTTGTTGTTAGAAAAGATTTTGTGTAGGAAAAGGCAGCATGGTGATCAAGTGGTTAGCGCTGTCGACACACAGCAGTCATCTAGAGCCATGCTGGCAAACACCAATGCTCTGCTTATACAGATTGATGGAGTCCTGCTATGTTTGCATTTAATCATATGTACGTATCACAAGGCTTGTTACTTCTACTGTAAAACTGCTTTTTGCCTTCCCATGAGAGGGACCAGTTTATATTGCCTAATGTGTTTTGCTTTCACAGAGTGTTGACTTTGTAAGACTGTGTAAGATTACTGGTCAGTTTATCTCAGGTGGATATTTCTTTTTGGGACAAAATGCTGTGTTTGTTTATTCTCCAAAGGCAAGACGAAGCTCTTTCGCCTGAACGGTTTTCAACCGCCTTGCTGACGAAAGACAAGAACAGATCGATACAGTCCTGTCAGTCTGCAGTAGCCTTGTTTGTGTGTGAGTGTGTGAGCTGTGTGTTAGCGAGAGAATTTGTGTGCATGTGTGTGTGACTGTATATGTTAAAGTGATACAAATTAAAGGGGTTGAGAGAGACTGAGAAGCACAGCACTTTGTTAGCATGGATGTTGTTAATGTTTGTATAACAGGCTTTACATACTTACATCTATCAACCAAAACCATAAAGCAATGTCTGCCTGTGCAGATTGGAGTTATATTCAGTGCAGTGTATAAGATTTGTAGTTATACAGCTTAAAGAGTTTACTGTATGTGCTGTCAGCAGTCAGGCTGGTGACGGCAGATGAAGCTCTGGGGACACCAGAGTTCAACTGTCCAACATAGGTCACTAAGCCCCAAATGCCGCACTCTGCCTAGGGAAGAAATGGCAGCAGGTCCCTTATGGCTGTGAAAGTTAACAGTGTCACGACCGGAACATTTCAGGCCAAGAAGGTCAGATCTTTATCCTCTAAGGCTATGCAACCCTAATGCCAGTAGGAAACATTGCACCTTTCTGTGAGCTGTTACTCAAAACACGTCTTTGCTCTGGAATAAACAGTATAAGTGTACCCACAGATCTTTTTCTTCTTTGGGGATAAAATCAAGTTTAGCTATTAAAGAATGAAGTAAGTAAAATACTTTTACTGTTCATTGAAGTTGTTGCTACAACCTGGTTGGTGTGTCAAAGGCCTGTTCTTAATCTGACTGGTACAGATACTGGTTCGAAAATTATAGTATAGCCATTTTAATAAGTTTAATTTTAAAATAGGAGGAACATTGATCGGCTAGACTGTGATTAACCAGAATGATAATACTAAACGAAATCTCTTGAAGAAGAATATTGACAGTACACGTGTACACATTTTAGAATGAACACGCTCAAATTTTGCAATGACCATATCAACAAGTCAACAAATGATAAGCCAGTTTTCAGTACCGATGCTGGCAAGACTGCCTGCAAACTAGCAGCGAGCTGACTGACTCCCCATAGGTTGAGCCATCTGTCACATCCTGTCTGCTCTCTAAACTCTATTATTACCTTACCTCAGTGGCATTCACACGGAGGATTTGTAGAACTGCTGCATGTTATTGAGCACAGAATAACCTCTTGACCTGGTACACTGTCTACTTTAAGTATCACCTTCAAATAATCTGCTTCACTCTGTCAGTAGTGAGTTTGAAGTAAGTGCTTAAATGTTTTGCTGTGTACATTTCTGGTCATTTCCAGTGTTTTATAATGGGTTTATTAATTTGAGCTAGTAGCTGTGTCTTTACCTATATAAGGGTATCTACCATCCATTGATAAAGTATTTTGTCTGTTCAGGGTGCAGCAGTGGGCCGTGTCATTTGGCAAAGAGATAACTGCTTTGTCCGCCAGGTACTCTGGAGCTAAACTTCTGCAGAAGGTAAGAGACAGTTCATCTATGAAATTACATTTTTTATTAACTATAAGCCAGCTGGGTGAGCCATTAATATTTACATTGCATTCTTCAGTATGGTAACACAGCTCATGTAAGGAGATCAATAGGGGAAAAAAGCAGCTTCTACATGAAATGGCTCATAGCAAGGTTTTTGGATTTTTTTTTTTTAGTAACCAGGTTTTAAACTGCACAGTAAGTCACATTACCAGGACCACATGGCAAGCAGAAAACAAACAAGTTGTTGAAATAGACATAAATTCCCATTTGGAGTTGGTGGAGACCAAAAACAGAGAAAAAAAGAGAGAATTACATTAGTCGGCTGACTGGTTCGGAATTTCTGGAAGGGAGTGGCGGAAGCCTTTCACTTGGGTGGTCTCAGAATCTCATCTGCTTTTCAAGGATGATGTGGTTCTGTTGGATTCATTGGGTGATGGCCTCCAGCTGACTTTGGAACGGTTCGTGGCCGAGTGTGAAGTGGTGGGAATGAGAATCAGCACCTCCAAATACGAGGCCATGGTCCTCAGCCGGAAAAAGGTGGAGTGCCAACTCCGGATCAGGGACGAGTTCTTGCTCCAAGTGGAGGAGTTTAAGTAACTCGGGGTCTTGTTCACGAGTGATGGGATAAGGGAGCGGGAGATCGACAGACGGATTGGTGCTGCAGCTGCAGTGATGCGGACACTTGTATCTGCAAGCGTCCGCATCACTGCGGATTGCGGATACAAGCAGCAGAAATGGGCTCCCTCCGAAGGGTGGCTGGCCTCTCCCTTAGAGATAGGGTGAGAAGTTCGGCCATCCGGGAGGGGCTCAGAGTAGAGCTGCTGCTCCTCCCATCAGTTGAGGTGGTTCGTGCATCTGACGAGGATGTCTCCTGGGTGAGGAGTTCCGGGCATCTCCCACCGGGAGAGATTATATCTCTTGGCTGACCTGGGAACGCCTCGGTGTTTCCCCGGACAAGGTGGATTAGGTGGCTGGGGAGGGGAGGTCTGGGCTTCTCTGCTTGGGCTACTGCCCCCATGACCCGGCCCCGGATAAGCGGAAGAAGATGGATGGATGGATGGATGGATGGATGGATGGATGGATGGATGGATGGATGGATGGAACATTCCTGCTGAGTGGGGAAATATTTCTTCCATTTTGAGCATGCCAGTGAAGTTCATTATATTCAAAATAGGACAGAAATCTCTACAACAGGTTCACCAAAATGGGGCGATTCACATCAAAACAAGCAGGACTTGATTTTATTGGGGGTGAACTGTCCATTTAATATAATATACAGTTATAAATAGATGATGTCAGACATCAACAAATGATTACTCATACTGTACATACCAGCCCAAGACAGCTTCATTCCCAAGTACATTTGTTGTCAGTTACTATGTTACAAGATGCGTCATAGTATGCTTCACTAATTTCCCATTTCAGACAAGCAAATTATTATTTTTACGCTATATTTAATGATGGTTATGGTAGGAATTAATATGCCTTTATTGATGATTAGTCACGCAAAAGTATACAGAGAGGAACATACAGGGAAGGTTATTTGGGGCTGAGCTCTCCCTCTACCTGCACCTCTTATTGTATTACCGGCTAAAGTTGGAACTGGAAGCTGGGAATGGACAAAGAAATCTTAGAAACAATATTTAAATGAAGAGAGACAAATATCAAGTCTGATAAAAAAGACAGAGAAAATACGACATTATGCTGCAAAACTGAAAGGGGCAGAGTGTGAATTCATCATTTCTCCCCCTTCTGTGCATTACATCAGCCAATAAGAACACGGCAGACTGACATACATTTGCTGTACAACATCTGTGCATGGCCTAGAGAGCAATCTGATGACACATTTAATTCAAATACAATGCAGACATGCCTTTTAGTAATTAGCACGTGTGAGCTTGCACTGCATGCCACCCTGTAGTATCGCTAGCAGGTCCATTCACCATCTGCTATGCAGGCTCACAAAATGTGTGTTAACAACGTTAACCAAACAAGCTGTACAAATAACCAATCCTTACTGATTTAGCTGTTATAAACAATTTTCTACACTGTCCAACCTCACAGCTTGTAAGATATCAACCTGATCAAAAACAGAAAGCATTGTGGTGCTTGTAAGTGCTTCAGTTATCACACGAGCAACACTTGCTGTAGTAACTGTATCCATAACAGCCCTATTAATTTGCTGTATCTTTCCTATCTGCAAAATGTGTTTTTATTCAGCCAGTGGTGTGTAATAGCAGCCAGCGCTTTAGTCGTATCCTTGCACCGAGGAGCCATAAATCACCCACCTCTGCCTAATCGATAGGCTTCTTGTTATAAGTGGAACACTTAGTGATTCTGTCTTTTTGCCTGAGTAAACTGGGTAGGATATTGAGTGTTTGGGGTTCTGTTTGACAGTCATAAACATGTTGGAGCTACAAAGAGGGCTTTTTCCCCAAACAAACCTGCAAAAGATCCATATATTGTGGGTTTTTTCTCATTTTACATCTGGTATTTATCCATATGAGCATCTAACTTATCTTAGTTATTAGATGGATGTTGCACTGTTGCATGGGACACATGGCTTATCGAATCTATTTCCTGAGCAAATTTGATAATAATTGTAAAACATTGTAATTAATGGTAATCATCTTTATAAAGGCCAAACAAACAAGACGGGTAAATGTCATTAAATTATTTTTAGTGCAGGAAATTAACCTTTCAGTCCTCATGCAGTAACAGTATGGGATCCCTTAATTTGCATTTATGCAGCTGCTGTGATTCTACTGTGAACAAATACTATGAGTATTATTTGGCAAACTGGTTGTTGGACTAGAAAAAAAAAAGAACACATAAATATGTTAAAAAATTTATTCTGTTTTTTGGTGATCATTTTGAATGCCACTGCTATAATAACATGTCAGGATAAAGACTCGTTTCTATGTCTGCCTATTACTGTTTGGTTTCGTGTGTTGTTGAAAATGTAGAAATCGTTTATAATTGTGTTTTGTTGTCTTAAAACAGTCTTGCAAAGGCTGGCACAGTGTTTTACATTTTTCTAAACAAATCTTTCTTTTTCAATTGAATTGTGTGTGTGTTTTAAAGAAATACAAGGATATTGAAGGTACAGTGAAGATAGAGGAGGTGAATGGAGACGAACTGGTGAAAAGGTTTGCGGAAGAAATGGAAGAGATGCTTGGGAGGAAGATGAAAGCTGTTAAGGTAATAATTATGCATGCAGAGTAAAAACACCTTTAATGCCAATCAAATGGGCATTCATCAAATCAAACACTGATACATAGTACACTAGTGTGGGTTTGTGTAATGCTGCACTTTGCTAATTAAAAAGGAAAAAGAAAATCTTTAATGCTTTGCCTTTTATCACAGAGATTAGCAGAAGCAGCAGAGGATGCAGATCTGGACCATGAGTACAATGAAACACTTGAGGTAAGGGTGACATATCTGCTTAAAAGTTTTTCATTTGTCAGCTGTCAGCTTATACACTGGATAAGTATGTCCCCACCATAAAACCACCTATTGCTTTGTGGATAAACTCAGACACTGAATATGTGATTTGGCTACAGTTGCAACTTGTGAAAGCTAATTGGCTGAGTAGCTAGCTTGGTTAGGCCTTAGTTACCCTGGCATCGAGAGTGACTCAACAGTTAGGAAAGTCATTCATTGTCCAGTGGTTGGCTAAGTGAAATTGTTTTCAAAGAGGTATAGGGAACTACACTAAAACCTTCCTTTTGATTGCTTTGGACAGTAGATTGCTACAGTTGCCCAAAGTTTGCAAGGAAGAAAGTGACTCAACAGTTAGTCACTGAGCAGTTGTGAAGCTGTGAAAGTTTTGACCCAAACTGCAAACAGAGACAGTTTACGTTAACAAGTTATGCCTCCTGAAACAACTGAAGGCGAAGCTTTTACTTTGAAGGCAAACATTCTTCATTTCCATTTGCGTTGCAGTTTTTTGCCAAGTTTTGCTACTGCTCTGTGTTTAGCTGCTGAGTGTCTGAAGACAAGTTGGGGCCTTTCATGCAAACCATTGGTAACTGCAACAATCTGCTAGTGACCAAAGCAATCACAAGAAGGTATCACAGATTTCACAGTGATAGCCAGTAACCTCCAGTAACCGCTCACCAAGCAGTAAAGATGTGAGAACAAATGGGATGCAAATTTAGGCTAGCAAAAAATGAGCTTAGAAGAGCATTTTACCAGAGAAATCAAATGCCCAACTCCTCGTCACCAAACGGCAAAAACAACGTGGCCCCACACCTGTCACTCAAAACCTCTGCACACCTGATAATGCATAACCATGAACCCAGATATAATTTGGCAGTGTTTTAATCACCAGTACAGTAGCTGCAAAAAGGGAAATGACCTGACGTCAGGCATTTTAATATAGGACCCTTTGTTAACTAACCACAAACTGTATATTAAAGATGGATAGCTACTGTGAAGCCTCAAGAGTGAATCCAGCTTCAATTTGTCTTTTAATGATTCAGTTTATGAGCTGATTTTCAGCCCTTCTGAAAAAAAATCCACAGACTTATAACTGAATTATAACCAACTGTTTGTTCTTATTGGTTACTCATGTTAATATATATGTACAGTCACCAACTGTTCCTTTTTTCTGTAGTTTGACTATTATAACTCCATGTTGATCAACACTGTGGATGAGGATGGGAATCCAGTCCCACTGGGTGGAGAATTCCCTTTGGAGCAAAACGAACATTTTAATAAACTGCCAGTCAACATACAGCAAAGTAACATACAAGTTCCCACAAATGTCTACAACAGAGGTAACACAACCGTAAAGCCTTAAATATAATTGCAAATGCTGCATAATACACTAGATTAGCAGTAGAATACATTACCTCTCTCTGTTTTGTAGATCCTGATATTCTCAATGGAGTCTTCATGTCTGAGGCTCTGAACGATGTTTTCGCTGATAACTTCCAGGAGGATCCAACTCTCACCTGGCAGTACTTTGGCAGTTCTACGGGCTTTTTCAGGCTATATCCAGGTACGTCTGAGTCACCTACACTTGGGCCAGCAAATGTGCGTCCCAGAATTGTAGCACAGTGTGTTAATTGATGATACCCTTGGCTGCACTTTTCTCCTGTGATGATGCAGTGTTAAAACAACATGAACAGCACTGTAGATAAACATTCAGCTACATAAGCCAAACAGTGTACTGTACTTACACAGCAACTGACAGCGCAAGAAACAGTCAAACATGATGAGTCAGTCTCGGTGAGAGTCTGGCTGCTAATAAATTCTGTGTGTGTACATGTCTGTCTGAGTGTGTGCGTGCATGTGTGTGTGTGTGGTTGTGAGAGAGAGTGAGAGCAATTAACACAAGATCCGTGACAGCTTGTTTTACTCACCCTCTGCGTCACCCATCACAGCCTCGTTTGACAGTTTGTCATCACACAATGCTACCACAGCATTCATTTTGACATCAGTTGTTCATCCGTCCAACCAAAAAATCTTCCAAGCAGGTGTTTGTCCTCTGACTATCATCTGCACTCTCTCTGTTTTCTTTCAGGCATCCAATGGACTCCAGATGAAAACGGTGTCGTCACATTTGATTGCAGAAACAGAAACTGGTAAGGCTATACTGCTGTCACACTGCGCCGTCCTTCTCCATTGATGCCTTTTGATTATCTTTAGCTCTCTCAAAGTGAAGCTCCAAACCCCACTTACAGATCTGATCACTCCCAGTCAACAGTGACTATGCACCATTAGGCAGTCTAGTATGGTTCACCCATACTTTCTAGGTGTATTTGACTGTCTCAAGAATTCTTATCATCAGAATGGGAAAGTAGAATGATTCAAGTGTTTCTGAATGTGACGCGGTTGTTGATACTAGATGAGCTGTTGAGTGTTTGGGAAATGGAGCAAGAATTATCAAGTGAATGGCAGAGGTCAGAGGAGAATGGCCAGACTGCTTTGAGCTGAGAGGAAGGCAAGAGTAACTCAAACAACCACTTGTTGCAATCAAGGTATGCAGAAGAGCATCTCTGAAGACACAACCCATTGAACCTTGAAACAGATGAGCACATCGAGTGCCACGCTTGTCAGCTAAGAACAGGAAACTAAAAAGTATTTATTAGTTAAAGGGGATTTGCACCATGAATGTGCAGACAACAAATCTGTAACAACTATGTGATGCCATCATGTCAATATGGAGCAAAATCTCTGAGGAATATTTCCTGGATCTTGTTGAATCTATACCATAAAATTAAGGAAGTTCTGAAAAAGGGGGTCTAACTTTGTACTAGCGATGTGTGACTAATGAAGTGCGGTGAGTGTACATGACAGTGTAATATGCACTGTTACACTAAAGTAGTTAACTAGAATTCAGCCATCATTAATTTAGTGTTTATGCTTATTTCCTTTGCAATGAAACATGTGACATTTTATTTGCTGTAAAGAGATCTATCACAAAGACAAAGTTTAGATTGCGGGAACTCTGTCTGATTTCCAGACATAAATACAGTTGTCCTGGGAAGCAGAGATCAAGGAAACAGACAGAGTAAATCTGGAAAGTTGCCGATCACACCTGCTGCTCGAGGGGAAATCTCATTTATGTTAATTAGCTTGGAAAAATCAGGGGATGGTAATAAAGAGATGAAGGGACCGAACAGACGGACAGAGGAACATATAAAAGGATAAACACTGTCTGCTCCTCCTGGCTGCTAGAGTAGCAGTACATAACACCAAATCTGGTCGTACTTGGTGTTAAATGTAGGTCGTAGTGCATCTTATACCTACTTCCTCTTTCTCTCTACGTCCTTTTAGGTATATACAAGCAGCCACATCTCCTAAAGATGTAGTAATCGTCGTGGATGTCAGTGGCAGCATGAAGGGACTCAGACTGACAATAGCCAAGCACACCATTAATACAATCCTGGACACCCTGGGAGAAAATGATTTTGTTAACATCATAGCTGTAAGTATATGCACAAACAGTCATACAGAAGACAAATGCAATGAGCACTTGTCTAAGTCTGGATGAGCGTGACATAGAGATTAAAGCCCAAACACACAAATGCACTGGAACTAATGCACAGGTCCACATGGAGGTACATATGCACACACACATGCAAACAGATCCAAATTCAAAATTTGGTTCATGCCAGGCATAAATTTTCAGTAACATCAAAGCTTCTAAATTTGTTTTCTTTTTAGGTTTTTGGGGGGGATTTTGGCTGTGTGTAACCCTACAACTACAAATCTGTGTAATAAGCATGGTTTATCCTGGTATTACTGCGTGTGTAATCATACGCCTCCTGCAAATCCTCTGCCTTTAAGCTGTATTTTTACCAGAATTTAAAGCTACACTCCTTTCAGCCGAGTGACCGTGCAGCAAAACAAAACAAAACAAAAAAACTGTACTTCTTCATATCTAAACTCTGTAGTTTAAAAAATGGTTTAGTTAATTATTTTTATGAGGTCTATTCAAAATGAAACATAGCTTTGACTTTGATAGAACTGGTTTTGAACACATTAAAATCATACTCCATATTAATCCGACAACTTCAATGTTGTTACATTATGAACAGTCAATATTTAAAGATGGTTGGTTGGAGAGATTAAGTGTAATTTAATTACTTTGTGATATTCAGGATGATTGACTGCAGGTCGTAAAACTGCACTAACAACTGTTTGTCCCCTGCTGCAAATGTTAATCATGTTGACTCTTCATTAGCTGCTCAGTGGCCATATTGGTTCATGTGAATTGGTTTCTGTCTCCAGTACAGTGACTATGTTCGCTACGTGGAGCCCTGCTTCCAGGGCACGCTAGTACAGGCTGATCTGGATAACCGAGAGGTAAGACACACAAACAGCCCTTGACAAATGCCACATGCATTCATGCTCATGGCTGATTAAGTGAATTAACCTCTTGTAACTTAATAATTATAAGTTATCTTGCTAATACCCTGAAGACAAAGCTTATGCCGTAATCACATCACAGTTAAAACAACCTGCCCTTTAAAGGATTTACCCAGTAAAACCCTAGAGAGCGTATGTGGTCGAAGGAGCCTGACTTCGACCTCTGCTAACATCTTAAGAATATCAATATTCCTCCCAATTTCCCTTCTTTTCTCCTCTTTTGAATTATTTCTATGTCCAACACCAATAATGTCATTGTTTTATTTTTCTTCTCATCCCTTTGTTCTCCTTTTTTTTTTACTTCCCAACACCTGCTCAGTCTGTGTGTGTGTGTGTGTGTGTGTGTGTGTGTGTGTGTGTTTATTTGTTGTAAGTATGCCCTACTTTCACTCCCCTCCACATCATGGCAGTTTGGGTGAGGTCGCCGGCTGCTGACAATTTTAAGTTGGTCACATGACCTGTCAGTAAGGGATCTGATTGGGTGAATACATAGGATATTCTGTAGCAGAATGGGCTTACAGATGTTGGCTGACACACTTGCACAAGTGGGAACACACATGTAGAGGAAGACAATCATCAGTTTTGCGGTTGTTATACAAGAGTTCCAATATTTCTGCATAACCATTCACTTTTAGTCCTACTGAAAGTCACACTGGGTCACTTCTCAGCTTTCATTACTGGACAGATTACTTAACACGAACGGAGGCTGCAAGCCAACCATGTTAAAGATGCAGTACAAAACATTCCCTAATGACACAGTACAAATGCACATAAGCAAACAGTTTCATTTATCAGAATAGCACAGAGCAGATATGTGGGATTAAATGCAATTTGCAATGTTGTTGTAGTGTTAATAATACTTCACAACAATTTGAGTTATTTCGAGCATGTTTCCAATCCAATCCAAACCAATTTTATTTATAAAGCACTTTAAAATACCCAGTACAGGACCAAAGTGCTGTACAGAAAATACGTTAAAAACAATAGAATAACAGAAAACAGCAAAAATAAATAAATAAAACACATAATACATCAAAATTAAAACAGCCCTATATTAGAAAAACAAGATAAAACAGCATAGATTCAGCTAAAAACAACTAAAATAATAAAAACCAATATCTCACGTGGTGTCAAAGGCCAGGGTAAAGAGGTGGGTTTTCAGAAGTCTGTCTGATCTCTAAAGGGAGATCGTTCCACAGTTTTGGAGTCACTTGTTTAACTAAATGTCTATATTTAAATATAATTTACAGCACATGAAACCAGTTTCACTACGCTTGCAATTATTCTTATTGTTCTAATTATTTACTATTCACATGCACAGACACAAGACCTCCTCTTACGTGCTATAAATAGCTGCAGCCGTGTGCAGTGGTCGTGCATGTAGATGTTTGATCTGGGGTTGCATGTGGCTTTGCCAATGCTTTGTATTTCAACCCTTCTTTGCATAGAGACAATAGCAGTTAGCAGCAGTTTTTGTTCTCTTTTAGTATTTGACACCAAAGAAAGCACATTTCCTTTTCAGTTTTGTCATGATAAGTGTTTAAACCGCATTTTCATATACAAGTGACTAGTTAGAGAAGTGTTTATATCCATCCTTGTGCTATGCAAGATGCAACATTTTGCAGGGTTTGTCTTTTATAAAAGAAGTCCATGCACACTTACAGCTTTCTAAAACTGAGTAAAACACTTTTACATGGTCATTCCTCCTCCTTATATGTCCATGTGAATCTGTCTTTGTTTGTGTGTTGATTAATCTTGATTACCTTCTGGTGTTGCAGTAGCTTTGGTGTTAGTGGTCAGTGTGCCAGGAAGCCAGGGATAATCCCTCTACTGCACTCTCTTCTCTATGTCTCCCTTGCTCTCTTTTTTCTGTTGTGACTAATTCGGTTGCGTTTGCCCGAAGGGAAGCGCATTGGCTTACTGACAGTGTCTGTGTGTTTACTTTTCTGGGTCTCGCTCCAGCATTTCAAGCTTTTGGTGGAAGAGCTTCATGTGAAAGGAGAGGGCAAAGTAAAAAAAGCAATGAAGGAGTCTTTCAGGATTCTCAATGAGGTTTGTCTTTCCTTGCCACAATCATAGCAACTGCTACCCCTTGGCTGTAATAATAGCGAAGCGAAGTTATTTAGGAATTCCTACCTCCACAATACACAGAGCTTGAGTGCAGATTTTAAAAACTGATTAAACTGGATGTGCATATTTATGTGTTTAGGCTACTGCACTGGGGCAGGGCAGCCTGTGTAACCAGGCAATCATGCTGATAACAGACGGAGCCATGGAGGACTTCCAGAATGTTTTTCAAGAGTTTAACTGGCCGGAACGACGGGTATTATAAAGACCAGCACAGTCAAATATCATCCTTTAAAAGCTGTTCAGAGTATTAAATTAGCGTGGCTTATCACGCCGTACTACATATAGCACCTGACTTTCTCTCCAGGTTCGAGTGTTCACCTATCTGATTGGACGGGAGATGACGTTTGCTGAAAATGTCAAATGGATTGCCTGCAACAACAAGGGTAAAGCCCAGTGTCTTTAAATTTGATGGCTTTGTTTGTGTTGTCACATTTGTTTGTACTGAGAAATCCTTCATAATCATTACAGGAAGACAGCAACAGTAATAAATTGAAGATTAAAGAATATTTTTTTGTGAAAAAGACTAATTTTCTGAATCTTACGAAACCCCAAAAGAGGTGTGCTGGCCCTGTGGTGATTCCAGGTGGCACTATGAGGAACTAAGTATCAGGTGCTGCCCCCTTGTGAATTACAAGGCATCAAGCAGCAGCTTAGGAAATAATCACATTAGTTCCTTCTAGCATATAAAAATCCATGGCTAAATAACTGATAATCAGCACAGATACACTGCAAACATATCCCTGGCCAAAAATGTCATAAGTGTGTCTCTGTAACAGGTGCAATCCAGTTTGTTGCATAAACTGATAGTTGCTTCTACCAGCAGGCAGATATCTGTCAAACAGATATTTTGTTGCTGTTTTCTTGCAAACAGCTTCTGCGTAAACCTTCTGGATGCAGTTTCAGTTTGCTTAATAGTGTTTGCACCAGCGCTCTTGGGAGATGTTACCAAGGGGAAATATGTTGCACATATTCACTTGGCAGAGCTTCAGTAGCCTGTTGTCGCTGAGCAGCTTCACTGCAGGTATCCCATTGACGTCACTGTCTCCCACTTGTAGAAATGCCACAAACCTTAGACTAAGCCAAGCTTTAAAGAACGTCAAAAACATATTTGTATCAGTGGGAGATTCAAGCTGGGATATTTGTTTCATGTTTTTGGAATACAGGGTGTTGTGATGTCTGATAAATGAGTTTCTTCTTCTAAATTTAATACCCAAAGGCAGAAACCTGAGTTAAAAATAATAGGTGAACAATTTATTTTCCAAAAACTAAAAAAAACGCTTCTCAGTTTTCTGAGTAGTTTATGATATGAGTTACAATACGTGTGTGTCTTTTCTGTGTCTTCTGCAGGTTATTACACTCATGTCTCAACACTGGCTGATGTCCAGGAAAACGTTATGGAGTACCTCCATGTTCTGAGCCGGCCAATGGTCATCAACCACGATCATGACATCATTTGGACTGAGGCCTATATGGACAGTGTGGTCAGTCTGCTTCTCATATTATTGTTGTTTTTTTGCATTTTTGTCACACTTTAATAAATGAAATAGTTATTTAAAAAACGTATTTTATATTTACTGGTTTTATCTTTGTTTAATATTTTTTGATGATCTGAAACATGTGAGTGTAACAAATATGCAAAAAATAAATATATAAAGAGAAATGAGGAAGGAGGCAAATATATTCACATATTCACTTAATTCTGAATATTTAGACTGTTTAGACGATTTGACAATCTTATTGGAGGTGTTATTTTTTAGCCATTCATGTGTCCTTTTTTCCCCATTTACCATTAACTTCAGTTCCCAAGTACAAAAAAGGTAATTGTATGTGGAGCTTTAGCTTTAGAGCTTTAGCTAGAAAAAGAAAATGAAGTGTAGCATTTGTAATGACATGCTTAAGTTTTGTTTAGTTAGCGGTTGCCAGTTTTTAGTCACCGCTAGTAGTTTCTTGTAACTCCAGTAGCTTTTGCTAAAGCTAAAGTTAGCTCATCCTCGAGATACCAGCTGGTCTAATGTTGTAAGTCTTGGTTTTTCACTTGAGACCACATTTCAAGTGGTTTTTCAAAATGCATTTCAAAATGCTTTATTATAAATTAATTTAATAACTGTTTTTTTAACTATACAAGTAATCTAAACTGACAAACCAAGTTTTGCGCATGCGCACAACACAAAATTTTTAACTATACAAGCCAGTGTTCTGGGAAGTCCACCATCCTACCTGACTACAAGCACCTTTAACCTGGCAAATCATCCCACCTTTGTTAATCTGAGCTAGATGCATACTTTAACAGCTAAAATTAAGTGGCGAACCAACCTTTGTGAATATGAGTCCTACTTTTATGTAGCAAATCACCCTACCTTTGTTAGCTAGAAAAATACTCTGACGGTTAAAATTAAGTGCCAAACCATCCTACCTTTGTGAATGTTACCTACAAGCATACTTTAACGGGTAAAAGGAAGTGGCAAACCGTCCTGGCTTTATGAATATGAGCTACAAGCATACTCTGATGGGCAAAGTTAAGTGGCAAACCATCATACCTACTTAAATTTGTGCTGGAATTAGTCTGTGACAGCAGAAATGTGCATAAACTACTTACGGTAGGACGTTTTGCCAAAGTAGGATGGTTTGTCAGAACACCGGTACTAGCTTTTTTAAGAGTTAGCTTGTTGAATTAATCTCCAAATCACTTCTTTTTTCAAACTCTGTAAACAAACCGGGATTTGTTTTTGTTTTTTATTATTAATGAATTAATTTTTTGTCCACAGGCTAACTAATTTAACTGAAAGTGTGTTTATTGTATCACAGCTGTTTAACACTCAGGCACAAAGCCTGCTCCTGATGACCTCAGTAGCCATGCCTGTGTTCAGCAAGAAGAGAGAGACTGTAAGTAGTTTTTTACAACTTTGACCTCACATTGTGTCTTTGTGTTGATAATGGTAAATTAAACTGAAATGAAATTGTGATAGATCATAACAGAAGTGGAAGTTTATATTCATAAATTTGTATAAGAAATAGGGTTAAAACAGAAGGAATCAGCCTTGATCTGAAAGAAACAGGCTGCCCGAAATCTGGAAGCCTTGTTTGATTCAGTATTAAGTTTTGAATGACAGATCAAAAATCCTTCCTTCAGACCAGAGCTGTCTGCAAAATCAAACCACTGCTCTAACAGTGTGACAAAGCAAAGATCAACCAAAAGTCACTCACTTATCTCCAGCTAGTTCACAATACTGCATCGAGGCTTCATGCTGGTATCATCTCAGATTTTATTTGAGCTTACTGTTTATATTTTGTTTCACAGTGAACTTTCTGAGAGTTATTTAATGTGTTTTCGATATATTTAAAATTCTAAAATGATGTTTTTACCTCATAAAGTTATCTCACGGGATTCTACTGGGAGTGGTAGGAACTGATGTTGCCTTGAGAGAACTGATGAGATTAGCTACAAGATACAAGGTAAACCAGAAATCAACACACGCTGTAACACATATTCTGTACTTCAGTACTGTCAGCAGTTTGCTTCCTTATGGCTGTCTGCTTATGGTCCTTTTTTTAGCTGGGTGTCCATGGCTACGCCTACCTCATCACCAATAATGGGTACATCCTGTCTCATCCTGACCTGCGACCTCTGGTACGAGGATTTTTTTGTTGGTATTAGATAATGGATTATGAGTATATGCCTCTTATTTTAAAAGCATACTTTTTTGTCTGTGTGCCTGTGCTTGTGTATGGCAGTATAAAGAGGGTAAGAAGCTAAAGCCTAAACCCAACTACAACAGCGTGGATCTGTCAGAAGTGGAATGGGAAGACAGCGAAGAAAAAGTGGGTAACATACACTTACACACATTTTTGACCCTTTTATTTCACTTTTTTTCTTCGACTTATAGTTTAAGGTGCTGATATAGCTTAACTTTGTTTTTTTAGCTGAGGACCGCCATGGTTAAAGGAGAAACCGGAAACTTGTCTTTAGATGTGAAAACTTCAGTCGATAAAGGAGTGAGTAATTTTGTTCTTCAGGAGTCTGTTGGTGTAAAAGGAGACATCGTGACTATTATATCAGTTATTTCCTCTTTTTGTCCCGTGTACCTCTTTTTCCAATAGAAAAGCTGTCTTTTTGTGCTCACTGTGGTGTTTATGAAGCTTGTTTTTCTTACAGAGAAGAGTGATGTTCCTGAAGAATGATTACTACTATACTGTCATCAGTGAGACACCATTCAGGTTTGTCCAGTTTCTTTAAACCATATAAACTTTAAAAAAAACCATATAAACAAAGCAAGTCTCCTTACATTTTCTATTGCCTTCTTAAAATTTCCCACATACTTTAACGGTCTTGGCCTTGTCTGTGTTGACAGTCTGGGTATAGTGTTGAGTCAAGGATATGGACAGTATATCTTCATAGGAAATGTCTCTGTTGAGGAGGGTAAGTGTCCAGTCTCTGTTTATCTGCGTTTGTGTCTGGTTTTCATACACCATGGCTTATGTCTTGACTTCTCTTCTTACGCAGGTCTTCACGACTTATTGGCTCCTGATCTGACCATAGCCAACGAGTGGTGAGTTTAACTTGCAGAGTAATAGGTTGTGAGATTGGTCATGTTTCCCATTTTTCTACAGGATGGTTTATCTGGTGTTCTGACAAACCGTCCTACTTTGGAAAATTGTCCTACCCGTAGGTTAATTTGACGGTGACTTCTGACAACCCCCAACCCTAAACATAACCATGAGAAACTTTCACAGTGGCTTCAAAAAATGAAATGAATTTGCAGTTTTGTGTTGTGCTCATGCGCAGCGCATGCAAAGAAACAATGGGTAAGATGGTTTGTGAGGTAGGACAAAATCCCAGAACGCTGGCTATGTTGCACATAAAGTCAGAGTTTTCAGTGTAATTAAGGTGGTTCCTTTTAACCCTAACTTAAGCTGAACACATAACCTGGTCTGGAGCAGGTTTCAGTTTTGAAATCGGTTGGTAACACCACATTTTCATTAGACAGCTTTTATAGCAAAGTGCTGTCTAGATTATCTGATGTACTATTCATTTTTTATAAATGGAGCTTATTCGGTCAGAGCTTATAAACTACATCAAAAGAAGCTGTAAAGTTACAGCAGTGCAAACTGCATGTGTGGCATTGTCACAGGAATTTTCTTACATTCAGCATAAAACATTGATGCAGAAAATAAATGTTTTGTGTATAAATGTTTTATGTTGAGCCTAATCTGCTGCTAAGTCTCTTTCACACTGCCAAAATTGCAGCTGCTTGAACCCAAATTAGAAGATTGATGGGTCACATTTGTAGGCTATATATCAATGAGAGCATTCAATCAATAAAATTAATTTTCCCTTTGATCTGGTAGCAGACTAATGTGATTTCCCCGTCTCCTGGATTAGGAAATGGGAGAGAGTTAAATCTGAATGCACTGAGTAACCTTATGTTTAAACGTATCAAAAATTTCATATCTCTGATCTGCAGCAGCTGCACAGTGAGTGCAAAATAATAATGTTAATAAATATATTAGATTGAGATAATATATTTGTTTTACAGCTCTGCATGCTTATGACGATTCTGAGTTCACAATTTTCAGCAGCATTAATCTCTGCCTCACTCTTAGCAGTATTATTGCATTTTACTGTTTCATTCTTTATTTTCTTTATAGACATCTTATCATCTTATATTAGATTGAAATAGTCAGAGCTTAGATTGAAAAAAAAATGTTTTTGTTAGTGGTGGCTGGCAAATAGCTTCTAAGGTGCATTACCACCACCCCCTGGGGTAATAGCATGTTACATACTACAAGGTGCCCATAAACAAAGGAGAACATATATATTTTAAGAAACAGTTGCATAAACTGTTGGTTATTTTTTCTTTCTTTCGTTTTTATTTAGTAACTTTGACGATATTTGAAAATCATCACTGTGCTTAATTGACATATGTGTGCGTTTGTAGGACCTACTGTGAGACAGACATTGACCCAGCACACCGCAAGCTGAGTCAGCTTCAAGCTGTGGAACGATACCTCACGGGCAAAGAACCAGATCTGGAGTGTAAGTCGTGACTTAATGTCAAGCATCGCATCTCTTCAACTCGACGTGTTTTACCTGTTAAAGCTGAAATTCAAAGAACAAAAATGTGATTTCAGCTTTGCTCCAATTTTCTTTAAAAAAAATCAATGTCAGAAGTATAAAAACTTGTGTTTAGTTGGATATTTTTTTGTTGCTGCTTCTTGGTAATAAATCTTATGCTGCTGGAAAGCCTGTTTATTTCCCCCTAAATGGTGCCATTTATATTTATTAAATAAATAAATTGTTTAAATTTGCTTCTTCTTGAATTCAGTCATCCAATCCAGTAAACTGCACATACAGTAAGTTATTATGATGATTATGTTTTTCATGGGTCCATGATTTATTATGTCTTGGTGTGATTTATCGCCAAGAAGCACTGTTACAACAAAGAAATAATCAACCAAACCAAAAGTTAATACATTTTTCTGCTAAGTTTATATACCAATAGGTATATGTCACTTGTGACTTTGTGCGATGTGCAGGAGTAAGCATTTAATGCTGAGTTTTGTACAACTCAGCATCAAATATGCCAGAGAATACTGAATCACAGGGAGATACTAATATGCAGGAAATTAGAACAGGGAATAAACAGTAATGAGTCACGACGTGACTCGAAACTGGAAATAAACTCAGCACAAAACAGAAAACTGTAACCAAAATGAATCAGGAAGACATCTAAACAGGGAATACTTTGTTCCCCCCACAAGGGAGGTAACAAAGAACAAGTAACACAAGCAATGTTGCAAAAGAAACAGCACTCAAACATACTGTAGGGTCATTCTCAACGTTAACTCACAAAACTCAAAGCCCAGGGTCCAGAACTCAGGGACCATAACAGTATAAAAGTAGACTATTATACTTATGTTCCCTCTGCTTTCTCTGAACAGGTGATATGCAGCTGCTGCAACAAACGCTGTTTGATGCTGTGGTCACGGCTCCCATGGAAGCTTACTGGAACGCCCTTATGCTCAACGTATCTGGGTGAAAGTGAACACAAATGTTCCTTCAGTTCATGCCACCAACTTTTTACTCAGTTGGTGATTCTTATCTGTAGTAACATATATTTTTTCCTCTTTATGTGTGTATGTGCGTTTGTTTGTTTCTCCCTCTTGCTCTCTCAGTATGGATGAGGGAATTGAAACAGCATTCTTAGGGACCCGTTCAGGCCTCATAAGGTTTCTGAGGTATACCGGTATTGAGAAAAGAATTGGCAAGTGAGTAAGAAAAGTCCAACTGCATCTAATTTGTCATGCTATTATATCCAAATACAAACTGGTGTCAAAAAGATGTATAAAAGGTTTACCTTAGACTGATGGTAATTGAAGACCTGATGATGACTTTATGCCCCCTTCTTGGTTAATTAAAGGTAAACTGAAGTTAATCCCTGACACCCAGGTCGCATCTTTTGGGAGAGTTTTCTGTGTAGAAACACAGTTAGCATATATCCAAAACATTTGACTTCTGTTTAGGCTGTATTTGCATTTAGACATCAGGGTTTTAAGATATGACAGACACAGCTACAACCATCAATTTAAGCAAAGATGAAGATACAAATAAGTCTTCCACTACTCTCACTACTCTCTCTATTGCTCACCCTGGGGTTGCCCTCCCCCAGGCTTGTCCCTGTGGCTTCCTGTCCTGGGGTTTGGGATTGGCTGTTCTCCTGCCCTGCACTGCGGTTCTTTGTTCCAATTCAAGGAATCTCCTCTATTTGTATTATTACACCCATTAATCGCCATATTGCAATATTACAAGCAATCCCAAACTATAGTCTCTTTAACTCTAATGTATATTCATTAATCTGTTATTCTCAACATTAGTAAATCCTTTCTTTAGATATATCTCTTGAAAAGCAATGGCTGTCTTGTTAAGGCAATTTAATATCACTAGTTTTTGTTTTCCAATTTTAGTTTCCCACTTTATCCAGTTGCTCTTTTCCATGTGTCCAAGACTCTTCTTGTTAGTTACGTAGTGGGTTGTTCTTTAAGCATATTTTGTCTCTCCCCAGGTCTTTCCTGACCTCCACAGACAAGGAGAATATGTTCACCCTGGACCATTTCCCAGTGTGGTACCGCAGAGCAGCTGAGTACCCAGCTGGAAAGTTTCTATATTACATGCCCAGACAGGACACTAGAGGTAGGAGGACATACCTTTACTTAGTATACACACACCCACAAAATCAAAAAAAACAAACAAATCCTACGAAATACAATTTATGATGGTGTTTTTTCTTTTTTTTTTTTGCAATGTTCAGCAGATTGTGCAAATAATCCCCCCGTGTAAGGCTAGTTTCTGTACCGTCTTTGGGGTACAGCTGCTCTTTTCTGTTTCCCTCTATGTGTATTAATGCATTTTGCATAAATCCTGAAACATCGTGAAAAAAAACAACATCCTGAGCTACTCTGATCACCCACTTTATAACATCTTCAAGGAAACATCAGTACTGGAAGACTCCTCTCTTTTTGTTGTAAAGTGAAGAGATACAGGAGAACATTTGCACCCACTGCCCATATGCCTTTTCAAGTGTCATACAAATAGCAGATGAGCCCCGTCAGACACGTGAATTTCCCTAAATATAGTTTTTCTTATTCTTATTATTCTTATTTGCATCAACAAAGTTCTTCGACTGGTTAGGAGAGATCGGGAAATGTGCTTTTATTGAGGCAAAGTGTAAAGTATTTCATCCAGCTTGATGTATATCCTAAGCCAGTTCATTAGTGAAATGATGTAAATCCTGCTGTCTTGATGAACAGTTTTCGGCATCAGAGTGTGAATATTAACAGCCGTGTCATCTTTGCCATCACATCATACTAACCTCATTTTTTTTTGTAGTTGAGAAAGGAAAAGTCAGGGGGAAAAAAAGCATGCAAGTTCGAACCTGGCTTTCCCCTGCCTCTGGATTAAATTCTCTTATTTTGCTCCACTGGAATAAAATGTATTTTTAAAGAGCTTTGAAAAATATGTTGGCTGTAAAGCGATTTAGCCTGCGACAGAGGGCAGGAATGTAAATTTAATCTCCACTACACAGTGCACAGTGTGCAGCTGGAAACACTGCTGCTCCTAATGACAGAACACAGTGGTTGTGTATTTTCTGCATCTATTTCCTTTGACTTACATACATAGTTTTTTAGAACTATAAAGGAATTTTAGGGGCGTTATGTTGACAGGTGATAATCATTTTGTGGTGTATTTCCACGCTTGTGAGATGTACTTTTGCATATAAACTAGTTCCCAATACGTATTAGGAGTTTGATAAATGTAGTGTGTTGTTCTTAGATGTATTCAGGGACTATGAGGCTGACTATAGCGCCACCTTGAGTGCAGAAGAGGTGGAAACCCAAGTGGAGGAGGGAGGGAATAATCAAAGGGAGGCGGAGAATGAGGAGGAGGAGGAGCAGGAGGGTAGAGGAAAACTGTTTCTTTTACTTGGCATGCCTCCTCTTTTTCATTTGATTTTTAGCAGATAAGTCCTGTTGTCCCTGTTTTCGATTTGTTTCTCTTCTGACTTTTTCTTGGTCTGTCGTTCTTTTTTTCCCCTTCTTTCTCTTTCACTCTCCCTCTCATTGCATGAGCATGCAATTAAAGTATGGAAACCTCCTCTCCTTTCTTAGAAAGCCTTCTCGTAAAGCCATCTTAGTTACATAGTTTTTTGGGCATTATTTTTTTTCCCATGCTGTCATTGTGTCTTTTTTGTCTTAGTGACCGAATAACAGAATTATAAACACGGTGCACATGGACTAATATAACACACTGACAACATCCTTCTGTTATAAATGTATTACTCGATTAGCTCTCATAATCTGTGTTACATAATGGCTTAAAATGTTAATCTGGCTGGTATGTGTGGTTTGATGACAGTTGGCGTCAGCTGCCACGAAGGCTCAGAGTAGATGCACGGAAGAAGCATGTGCAAATTTATTAAATTAATTCAAGCTACCTCTCCAGTCCAAGTCAGCCTGTCACATATATATGTTTTATTTGAAAAAAACACACATTTTTGACATGCTTGAGCTTAAATTTCAACTGCCACAATCACTAGGTGTACGAGGATATAAATATTTCTAAGAACATTTTCCGCATGCACATACAGTAATCCTGCATGTCTGTATATCTGGAAAGCATCCGTGCATGCACGCATACTTGGATTTATAAGGTACTGTTAATACCTGCTAATTGTGTGTGTTGTTCTACCAGCAGGGAGGATCGTGATTGCTGCCACTGCTGTCACTGTGACGGTGGGCAAGAAAACTGCACTTGCTGGAGGTAGGATGACAACTTCTGTTTTAATACACACCCTATCTGTCTCTTGCACACATGCTTCATCCCACCGCTGCCTCCCTCTTTCTCATTTCTTTTTAATCTCCTCTTACCTCTCCTTTCTCTTTCAGTGTTTTCTCTGCCTCTAAATTTTCCATTTCTCTTGTAAAACACTCAACCCCTGCATATTTAAAGCATGTTGTTCTTCTCCAGTTTGCTCTCTCGCTTTTGTTCTTTTCTCCCTCATCCGTGTCTGAATTTTCTTAGGTTTTCACCAAGTAAACTCAGCTTGCTGCAAAATGTATCGGTGGATTTGTTGATGACATTCGAACTTGTTGAGTGGATGTTAATTGCCTGTGGTGTCAATTATCAGCAAGACTTTGCTTTGTTTGGCTTAAGCTCTGGCCCCTTGTGACACTGATGTGTGTGTCACATTATTGCATTTGAAAAAAAAAGGGAGCTGTAATTGAGTGTGTCTCATTTTGTACGTTCAGAGTCTTTGGCTTTGTTTCAGTGATTCGCTGATGTGCAGGTTAGTGTTTGTGTGTGTGTTTGTGTGTGTTTTCCCTGGTAAGTACATCTGTGACTGACACACTCATCAGTCATAATTATCCAAGCGAAGAATCTCTGAACAAGTTTGCGTGCGTGGCTGTCAGCATTTGGTGTCTCACTAAGATGACAGATAGACAGAAGCACAGTTAAACACACTGACACAAACACGCGCTTATCTGTGTTCCACAGCTTTCCTAGAAATAGTCTCAGGTGTGAAAATCGTGTTAAATTTGGAAGTGGAAAACAGGAGAGAAGGGAGATATGAGAAAGAGTTTAAAATACATGTTTCTGTCTTTCTCTCAGCCTTGCCAATTGTCATTTTTTACAGTTTCTCAGTTTTCTTTCTTTTGCCTCATTCTTCCTCGCGCTGTTGGTTTAGAATCCACACTGTTGCAAAAGGCTGAACTTAGACCTACGATTTAGCTTACTGAATCTATTATGGGGTTTCATTAAACCACAAGCTACAAAGGAAAGATGGATGTGAAATAATTATGATGTCTAAAAACAGTATTTGATGATGTGTGCAGTATAAATGAGATATATTCAAAAAATATGGTTATAACAAGAACATTTTTTGAATTATACATTCACCAGCTTTTTCAGGTTCAAGTGCTGTTCAAGTGCTCTTAAAACAATTAATTTAATTATCCAGTCACATGGCTGCAACTCAGTGGATATATTCAAGAAGACATGGTCAAGACAAAGTTCCAACTGGGTATCAGAAAGTTGATTTTAAGTGACGTATGAAAAAAAGAGAGGATATCCAAGGAGCAGCAGTCCTCTAGGTAAAAATATCCTGTTGATGTCAGAGGTCAGAGGAGAATGACCAGACTGCTTTGAGATGATAGGAAAGCAACAGCAACTCAAATAACCAGGTGTGATAACCAAGGTATGCAGATGAGCACCTCTGAGCGAACAACATGTCAACCCTTCAAACTGATGGGCTACAGCAGCAGAAGACCACACTGGGTGCCATTCCTCTCAGCCAAGAACAGGAACC
Organism: Oreochromis aureus; assembly: GCF_013358895.1. NCBI lineage: Eukaryota > Metazoa > Chordata > Actinopteri > Cichliformes > Cichlidae > Oreochromis > Oreochromis aureus. The sequence continues at coordinate 10,918,408 of NC_052958.1, read as the reverse complement.
TGAAACTTGGTCAGTAGAAGATTTGGGTTGCTTAGCCTGCCTCCATTTCTGCTGTGACGTTTTAATGGTGTGGTCAGAATTTGGCATGAACAACATGAAAGCATGGATCAGTGGTTCAGTGTATCAGTGGCTTTATATCAATGGATGCTGGTGATATAATGGTGTGGCAGATATTTTCTTGGTACACTTTGGGCCCCTTAATACCAAATGAGCATTCTTTAAACACCACAGCCTACCTGAGTGTTGATGCTGACCATGTCCACCCCTTTGACCACATTGCACCCATCTTCTGATCTATTTCCAGTAGGATAATGCTACATGTTACAAAGCTCAAACCATTTCAAACAGTTTTTTTGAACTAAGCAGTCCATTCACTGTATTCAAATGACCTCCACAGTCACCATATTTCAATCTAATAGAGCAGCTCTGGGATGTGGTGAAATAGGAGAGTTACATCATGGATGTGCTGCTAACAAATCCAACCCAGTACTAGGAAGGAGTATCTAATAAAGTGTTTTCTGAGTAAATATAATAATCACCATTTCATGGGCACAAAAGTTAAAGTTCGTCACTAGATGCCAAGTCCATCAACTTCTCTCCAAGCTGCAGCAAACTCAGAGGGGATGGCTTTATAAACTTATTGGTATGTGTGTGTCAGGAACACATACACACACCAAGTCTCTCACAAGCACATGACTCAGTGTGTTTCACCCTTTGATGCTCCTCTTTAAATCCTCACATACATCTCTCTTTTCTTACCCTCTGCCTTCCGAAGCTGTCAGATCTGTCTGCCTTCACATCACATTTCTCCTCTCTGTGTTTCCTTTTCTCTTTTCCCTGTCATGTCATTTTTTTCTCATACCCCTTCGCCCTAACTTCCTCTCTACCTTTGTTACTTACTGCAATGGAGGCTTTCTTGTCGAGAGTAACATTCACATAGCAAAATCAAATATTTAGAAGCTGCTTGGTCAAGGAACTCGAGCACATACTCTTAAAGCTGTATTCACTCCTTGTAGTGCATATTATATGCTTATGCATTGTGGAAAATGAGAAAGGTAATGTAAGCACAATGAAAAGACAGAGCAACTTGCACACATGTGCCAAAATAAAAAGAGAAGCACAGAAATGTGAAGACAAATAGTTTGAACTTTCAGTTGATTGGATATATGATGACTATCTTCACTTCTGTGTTTCAAATTGCACTAATGTTTGTACCTAATAATGTTGCAAATTACACATTAACTAAAAAAATCCTAAATACAAAATATATTTAGTATTTGCATCTAAAAATATTGCAATTCTACTTATAACCACTGAGTGTCAGTGTTTATCTGGACAGAACACAGTCAGTTGTCCATCAGCGTCTCTGTGCATCTTGTGCTCAGCTTTCATGCTCATTTAGTGGCAGATTTAATTTCTTCTTCTTTTATGAAAGCCATGGATTTCCTGTGTCAGAGGCTGATCCAAAATCAGTGCACAGTGACTACAAAAAGACTGTGTTTATACAGTCTGAGGGCTCAGCAATGGATTAGAATATCTCTGTGGCATAAGTGACATGCTGTATGTAAATAAACCTATTCCTACTGACGCAGAGGCAGACTGAGAAAGAGGAGGAAAGAGTGATGAGTGTGGGTAAATAAAAAAAGACAGAGACAGAGGGATGGAGCAGGCAAAGGATAAAGAGAAGACATTTGACATGGAGGAGGAGGAGGAGAGGAGGCAGTGAATAAGGATATAAATGAGCGAGAAAAGGAGGTAAGATCAGGGCGGAGACAAAAAGGACACACAATAGACCAGACTGAGCAAGTGATAAAGAGACAGAGATGAGAGAAAGGAAGGTGAGAAGATTAAAAAATGATAGGAGAAGAAGTGACAAAAAGATAAATTGAGACAAGATAACTGAGAGAGGAATGGACCCAGAGAGAACAATGAAAGGTGAGAGGAAAACGAGGGAAAAGTGTGGGAAAATATATACCTATATTCAGATTAGGATTAGGATTCAACATTATTGTCATTACACATTTAAAAATACAGGGTAATGAAATACAGTTTGCATCTAATCAGAAGTGCAAAGAGCAGTAAGTGCAATAAGAGCAGATTATATAAGGGCAGTGTAAAAGGTGGGAATAGTTATGTACAGATTATGTACAAGTAAGTTAAGTATACAGATGTTTATATTGCTATACAGATGTACTACAGACAAATGTACAGATGTACTGATGTATACATATGTACAGATCACAGATGAACTGTATAGCATACAGATGTTCTATATTGCTGTACAGAGGGGCAGATAAACAGATGTACTATGAATAAATATACAGATGTGCTACACATATACAGATGTACCGATGTGTGGTAATCTACAGAGTGCTATGACTATAGCTACAGTAGTGGAAGAGTAGCACTCTGAACAGACTATAGGACTAATAGTGAACAGTGAACAGTGTAAGTACGTACTGTAACAGAGACTATGCTATGTCGGTGTCCTAAACTATAGCAGTACCCAATTTGAGCATACAGTGAATGTTGAGAATGAATGACAGTCATGATCATGGTCATTGGAGGGATAAGGGGGAGGAGGAGTGTAGAAGGTTAAGTGAGTGTGAATGGAAAGGTTCAGCGGGGGACTGAGTTCAGTAGGGTGACAGCTGTGGGGAAGAAGCTGGTCCTAAACCTGCTTATTGTAGAGCCTCCTGGAGGGGAGGAGCTGGAGGAGTTTATTGGGAAGATATAGTCCCTGAGAATGATGCATGCCCAGCATAGACACATCTGCTTGTGGACATCCTCAATGGCAGGACGTGGAGTCCCTGTGATGCGTTGGGCGGTTTTCACCACCCGCTGCAGTGCCTTGTGGTCAGCAACAGAGCAATTCCCATACCAGACTGTGACACAGTTGGTCATGATGCTCTCTATTGCACAGCAGTAAAAGTTACCCAGTAAGTCAGCAGACAGGTGGTTCTTCTTCAGTGTCCTCAAGAAAAAGAGGCGCTGATGGGCCTTCTTGACCAGGCTGGAGATGGAGATGTCCCCAGGAACTTGAAGCTGGAAACCCGTTCAACAGCCGTGCCATTTATGTAGAAGGGGACATGGGTGTCTCTCTTCTCCTTCCTGAAGTTCACAATGAGCTCCTTGGGTTTTCTGGTATTCAGGAGCAGGTTATTGTCAGCGCACCATACAACTAGGTGCTTTACCTCTTCCCTGTAGTTAAACTCATCATTGTCACTGATGAGACCAATCACTGTCGTGTCATCCACAAACTTGACGATGGACTTGGATCCATACCTAGGTCTGCAGTCATGGGTGAAAAGGGAGTAGAGGAACGGGCTCAGCACACAGCGCTGTGGAGTGCCAGTGTTGAGTGTGATGTTGGTAGAGCAGTTATGGCCTGACCTAACATGCTGGGTTCTGTTGGTCAGAAAGTCCATGATCCACTTATAGATAGAGTTGCTGATTCCAATTTCCACAAGTTTAGTGATCAGCTTGGAGGGAATAACTGTACTGAATGCTGAGCTGAAGTCAACAAACAGGATTCTTGCATAAGTATTCTTGTTATCCAGGTGTGAGAGTACACAGTGTAGCGCTGTGGATACAGCATCCTCTGTACTCCTATTCGATAGGCAAATTGGTGAGGATCCAGTGTATGGGGCAAGCATGTCTTGAGGTGTGCCAGGACCAGTCGCTCAAGGCACTTCATAACTATGGGTGTGAGTGCTACAGGGCAATAGTCGTTCAGACACGTTGGTGATGAGTGTTTCGGCACTGGTACAGTGGAAGTGGTCATGAAGCACGCTGGTTCTACTGACTGGGCAAGCGACAGGTTAAAGACCCCTGCAAGCTGAAACATATATATTTTATATATATAAAGGTATAGGCTAATTAATGCTGTTTTTGACATTGTATACTTATTCTACCTATATCTGCTGATGTGCTCTTTAATCCAGATTATATTTATTAAATAAGTAGTCCTTATATTCTTTTAAACCTTATATTTAGTCTAAATGCAAATATGACATAGGTGTGATATGTTTTTATTTAAAACAATGCATATTGACTAGGAAATGCTTCATCACCATCTTCATATCATCATTGTCATAATCACAATCATCATAACAACACGACACATGTAGATTTCTGAGCAGTGTAGTCTCAGAGGCCCTTGGTCATCATGGCTGCTGCAGTTTTTACGTAACAAACTAGAATTTATTGTTCTTTATGCACACAGACTATAGGAACAGGATCAAGCTAGCTAAGATACTTAGCTACAAACAACACAAGACCTGCAGACCAGGGGGTGAGAGGACAGTGTTTCTGGATTCATAGACAGAGTTTAGCTTTTGCTTTCGTTACGGCGCTACCTCAGAGTCTCTAAAATTCAAGGTTATATCACACAGTATTTAATGTCAGCATGTGCATCCATGAAGACGTCCACTCTGAAGCTCATTTGGAAATTGCTTTTGCTCGATCGCTTTCTGCATTTTTCAGGTTAGTGAAGCAGCCATTGTTATTAAATTCTGACAAATCTTAAGTTATAATGTACACCCGACTTGTTTTGAACTCTATGATGAGATGCTCTTTCTGGTCATCAGTCAGCTCTCTTGCATCCAGAAGAGCTTGACTTACTTTTTCTGAGCTTTTCCAAATTGTTCTCGTTGTAACTTAAATACATATTGACATAGTTATTATATTGTAAAAACAATCCATTAAAAATAAGCTTGTAGATACAGATTTTGACATCTTTGTAATTGCAATATAGACAGAAAGTATCTTCATAAATGCAAATACTGTTTGTTATTTTAAAATAACTCTGTTTGCACATGATTGAAATATTACCCAAGGACTTCCAGTCGTTCATCATAACAGCAACTCTGCCGTACTTTGTGAAGTAAAAAGTCCATTCCTAGATGCCTACTTTACCTACCTAAAGAATTCCTGTGATAATATTAGCCTCATCATGGAAATCACTTAATTAGGAAAATTAAATACCTTTTTTGCCTCATTCCAGTTTAAGATTACAGAAGATGCATTGGCAATTCTAAATGAAAATTTGGGAGCATTTAAGGAACATGTAGATACCAGTCAAAAGGTAGCAGTTATTATTTATAGTACAGTACTTTCCAATCAACATTTGCCATCATATCCAGAGTTTATGTCAGTATATTTAAATGAAACACAGACTTTATTTGTGTGCATGAAATACACACGCAGGGATATAATTTGGTCCTCCTGGAAATACTAATCCTGTACAAACAGGGCTTAAGTCAGCATTATGAAAAAATATTTGTAGGAGATAAAGCCACTGCTATTAAATTTAAAAAAAAAAAATACATGTTAGAGCTCTATGCCAAATGATCCCAACCAGATAAACATTAGGCATAAGCTGGTAAACTCTTTCTATGCTTCTTTCAGAAAGCTTACCAGCTAGTCAACACAAATAAATGGAAACAACAAAGAAATGTTACACAGATATTTAAATCTAAAACAGAACATAGAAGCCATTAACACAATAAAACACATACGTCATGAATTGATACAGAAAAACCGTAAACGGCTACTTTAAACGATTCTGGATTGTTGGGCCAACACACCATAGAAGACTAGTATAATAATATTTATCTGCATCATACCCAGGTATAAGATAACACACTATTAATATAAGTTTATTCGCAGCCAATCAAAATTGAGAGGGAACAATAGTTTTAGTATGGGAGGGGGAGCTTAAGTTAGTTATTTTACTCTGCTAACTGTAAAATAATAACGTTTACCAGGGCATAGATAGGGATACTCATGAAAACACTACGTAAAGAGCAAACAATCAAACCGTTTTTGTGACTGCACTGAGAAACGAGTGTTAATCAAGCGATTCCTCTCAAATTAACGATGATTACGTTTTCTTTTTAAACACAAGGACTCTTTGGCAGTGACATTTTCATGCAACTTCCATTGCATATTGCAGACTGTTCAAGAAAAACAAACAGACAAGACTATGGGAGAAGGGATGCATAAAAGGATGGAGTCTTTAAGGAGTGTGAAAAAAACCTCCTCAAATAGCACTGGATAGAGAAAAAAAAGATAGCGAGATAAAGGGATGAGAAGGAGGAGGGGTAAAAATAGCAGCTTTTTTAGTTTAATCCCTCTTTTTTTAATAATCCCTCCAGGCAATTCATCCATCTTAGAAAGAAAGAGAAGGAGGACATGACGGAAAGAGAGAAGCCAGAGGGAATCTGTTTAGGGAAATAAAGTGCACGAGCCTGAAGTTTGTAGTCTATAGATGAATTTTTGTAGTCCTTGCCAGAAAACCAGGATTCTCAGAGAGTTTTTTTTCATGCCGTAGTAGCAAACTTTCACCTCTGATAGGTGAAAGGAGTTTGAAAATGAGTTCAGAACAAAGAGCATTTGCTTTAAAGCAAAGTCTGTGGTCCTTTGGATCTCAGTAACTGTGGTGTAATCTTCCCTGATCCAGAAGCATAGTCCAGGTAACACCAGAACATGGATTTGATCTTTTGATCTGTCCGGACATTTATCATAACCATCTTAAGCATCAAACAAGTAGGAGCTTTTTCTGAAGCAGGTGAATACAGCAAATTCAACATTCCAGTCATATGGTTTAATCCTCCTTGAGCTGATTGATAAGATCCAAGTCTCATGGAACGCTTCAGTTTTGAATACATCCAGGCTCGAATTAGTCCACAGAAGATCCAGAGCAAAAGTGAAGTCTGATCCAAACAGACGAGAGTCCCACTAATGTGATAAATGAATGCTCATCTGTAAATCCGAATGGTTTTCTGTTACATATATCGGATCTAGCCTCAGTATTTTTCCTTTAAAAAGTAGTAGATCGGATTTCCATCTACAAATCATCTTAATTTTCTATCAGCTCTCCTCATTAATGTCAGTTTCTTTCTTGAGGTCTTGAAGGTCCAGGAGAAATCAGAGGAGGATCAATCCAGGAGAGAGTGAACAGTTCTGTGCTCAGGTCTTGGTTTCTTGAGGGTTTTACTGGCTTTGGAGAGGCTGAGAAGGAGAAGGTTACAGATAAACTGAGAACTGCAGGCTACTTCCTGATACAAGAAATTCTTCTCATATTGGTCCAGTCAATACCGTACAAATTATGAATCCCTGATATCTCAGCCCAGGTTTACAAAAACTGACTCACCATACACCACGAGTGTTCTGTAACTACTTAAATGATATGTTTCATACTGAGAGAGAGGAACCAATTTTTTTCTCCTAGCCAATATACTGGTAAATTCAACTGCAGTAGGTGGCTGGTAGGCGAGTTGGAGGGATGTTTGGGAATGAATACTGCAGTGAGAACGGGTCCAAATGGAAGAGAGAATCTGGGAGCAGATAAGGTGTGTGTGTGAGGGAGTATGTTAGAGAGAACGACAGAGTGGAGGAGGTTAAAAATAGAAAAAGAAAGGAAGACAAAAAGTGGGAGAGGTGTCAGTTTGAGAGTCGCAGGGAGAGATACTATAACCGTCTGTGTGTTCAAAACAAGCTCTTCCATCTCTCATCTCTTTGAGCCCTTTTAATTTTCACCCTTTTCATCCCTAAGCCTTTGACGTGCCAAACCCCCATGCCATCACTCCTTTAGGCAACAGAGGAGATCTGTTTCTCATCCCTGTCCTCTCCATCGGCCTCTCCGTCCCCCATTAGCGGTTGCCTCTTCTTTAGCTCTCTCTGGTATTTGGCCATCAGGGAGGCGTAGATACAGCCGTAAGCCGCGGCAGCCACCATCATTATGCAAACAATGCCGCACACCACGCCGGCAATTACAACCGTACCGATGGCGCGCCGCACGCTTACAGGTCGGTAGCGAGAGCGGGTGCAGTCCTGTGGAGCCTCTCCACCTGTTCCTCCACTTCCAGTGTTTGAAGAGGAATCATCAGCAGTGTTGCCGCTGCTGTCAGAAACTGGCGTCGACCCGCTGGGATTGAAAGCGTTCCTGCTGCAGGGAGGACCGCCTCCTTGTCCCGAACGAGAACCCTCACCCCCTCCGTTCTCATCTTCGAGTTGGAGGCAATAGTTGAACATTTCCACCGGAACGCCACGGATGTCTCGCCCACGCAGATCTTTCGGTAGTGTGCACTCCACCGCATCCACCTTCCCCCCTAAATGGAGAGAGACAGAGGTGTAGAGACAGGAGGACAGTGAGAGGTCATTTATAAAACGCCTTATGTCGGTAAAGCACTACCAATTAACGGAAAGCGTGGGAAATACTTGGTCGGGGGTGGCTGTGCCAACACTGGGATGAGTCATACATCACTTCACAGACACCAAGTTTACTGTGCCCGCAACGCTAGGTTGGAGATAGCCTCAACTAAACTCTTGTATAATTCATGAGATGACATGCCTGGCTTCGGCAAAAAGCGGTAGCGTGTGTAGACAGGAGAAATATCTGAGTCACTAATTCCCACTGGTGGCACGAGGGTACGGGTCTGCAAACACAGTATTCGTATCAAGGTCACATGCTAGAAAGCCATTGATCTGCGTTTTCATATAGGGCAGGTTACGTGACAGAAACAATAAGATACAAGTGGAGCAAAACAGAAAGACAGAATGAGTATTTAGCCCCCGGATTTTTATCTCAGCCTGTGACAGAAGACTCTTTTACAAACACATCTTTCTCTACAAATATCTCCAGATATTACAGCTGTGCATATATAGTAGTCAACACAGGCTGCTCTCAAGCTTTGTCTTACTTTCTGCAAGACTGCTACTGTCATGATTAAACATTGAGCTATGAAATGTCTTCATGCAATTTTTCTGCTCATCTTATGATGTCCAGTGTCCTATGAGGTGTAGTGAACTTAGCAGGAGTTAAGCCCAGCAATGCAGAAGAGAGCAGAATGAAGCAGAGAGGAGAATAGAGCATAAAAGAGAAGAGATGCTTCATTAGCGGGGCAGCTGTGGCCCAAGGCGCTGAGGTGAATGTAGATTTTTACACATGAGGAGAGAGAGCGGAGAGCAGCTGCGGTTATCTGATGTACTAACAGCCCGCAGAGACACGTGGATACAGTACAAGGAAGCGCACAATGAGCGCGGTAATGCGCATTATCACACTGATGCGCTTATATTATACAGCCAGAAGCACGGGGTTGCAGAAATGGAAACAAATACCCAGCCCCATAACCTCTCGTTTCTGCCCACTCCTTCGTGACCCCATTCAGCCTGTTGTCCTTCTCCCTCAGTTCAAATCAAGCGTAGCCTTTAAAAGTTCTTGTAACATAAATCAATCAGCCACCTCTGTACAGCAGCCACTCCATCCAGTGTTTGAAATCGCGGAGGTTGCAGTCACATTCCCAGGGGTTATGTCCCAGTTCCAGGTGTTGCAGATTGGCCAGCGGCTCAAATGCTGCCCTTTCCAAACCATGAAGCCTGTTACCCGCTAGGGACAGCCACCTTGGAGTAAAAGTAATAATAATAATAATGATAGATTAGTAGAATTATATCAGAATAATCGGTGTTGTATGGGTATGTAACGCTTGAAATTGAGGGGAAAAAACAAAACAGAATTATTTACTGAAAATGTTTGGTACTACTACTATCAGTCTTACTGGTTATGTCAACATTGTTGCCTTGGCCTGACTAACACGAGTAGTGCTGCTTAGTTTCTGTGCCAGCTGGTCAGCATAGACAGTTTCCTCAGAAAGGTTTCCAACATTTTCACCATCTTCTATGAAATTACAATAATCTTATAATCTTCTGATTATGTTAACTAAGATCTCTGCGCTCTCCGCCAGGAACATTATCCACGACTCTGACCTTTTAACTGGTGAGGGAATATTACATTGTTCATAATTCTGGATCGTGATCTTACTCTGGTGTTTGGTCCTGTAAGTGAGCACCCGATTAAAATCAGTGTAAATGAATGTACGCTGGTGTGCACCTACCTTAGGCTCTGCAACTCATCCAGTAGGCCGAGAGGAACTGTGGACAGACCATTCAATGACAGGTCTAGACTCTGAAGACCGCTCAGACCCTGTAGAAACATCAAAAGCAGGCCTTTGTTTGATGGTTGGGCACTTTTTTTCACAAAACCCACTGGCTTTACACATCTTTGCCATGTAGCTACTGGCAGCTACTGATTCTAATTTACATTCCCAAGTGAAGTGATGACACAGACTTATCCTACTGACTGTTCTGATTTAGTGGATGAAAGTGCCGGGCAAATGGTTTGTTACTAATTTAACACCTGGACAGGGGCCCAATCTTTTAAGGATAACTGCTCAGGTTGGCTCGATTGAGCGCAGCCTGTGAAGTTCAAATCCAGACGCTAAAGCTACAGATTTGTGGTATCAGCTTTGTTTTCTTTTTCAGTCACATACAGTACACTGTAATGACGATACATATCACCCAGTACACGGAAGACAAAGACAGGTTTTCCATGCATTTCAACAGGGAACATTTGAGTGTCCTGTGTGATTTATAGTTGGAATAATGCCACTTATTCTGTATTTAGTGAGCAGTGTCGAAGGCTTTACAAAGTATGGTGCTGTGTAATTTAGAGTGCCTACCTGGAAGAGGTCTCTGTCCATTACTGTTAAGGAGTTGTTGTGTAGAGTCAATCTTGTCAGGTTGGACATGTCTCTGAATAATCCGGCTGGTAAATTATCCAAGTAATTATTGGAGAGGTCCAGCTCCTAAAAAACACATGCAAATTAAGCACAATTTAGACACTGGTGGTAGCTGATGATCTTTTTGAGTATTAAAAATAACTTTAACTTTATCTGACACTTATGTTTAGAATAACTAGTGGTGTTTTGGTGGGGTTGAAAATCTAAATCAATCAAAAACTGCAAACGTTTCACTGTAAGTTAAGCCTTGACAGGAAACAGAAGCAATTACTTGTATCTGATATGGTAAATAAGAGACATTCATAAATAAAGAGCAGCCAAGTGTTGTAACTAATGAGGTTGTATTCACTGCACAGAAACTATCCATCGTTTTGTTGCTGCCAGCCACACTAAATGCAAATTTTTCCTGCAAAACCTTGAAAATGTCAACTTTTTCTTAACTTTTCAGACTGAGAGCAGAGGTTTTCTGCAGTTTGCTCAATATAAGATCCGCCAGACAATATCACTTATTGTGCTGCACACACAGTGATGAACAACAATGTAACAACAACCCACAACATGTTCAGCTTTGAGGCAAAGAAAAATTTCACAACCTCCAGAGAAGTGAGGTTAGCAAAGGCAGCTGCTCCCAGCGAGGCGAGTTTGTTGTTGGTTAGCAGGAGTGAGCGGCTCCTTGGAGGCAGGAGGTGCAAAGGAGGCAGAGAGGAGAGACCCCGGCCTCTGCAGTCCACCACCAGGCTGTCCGAGGAGCAGAGACAGGGAGGAGGGCAGGAGCAGGCCGGCGGCAGCAATGCAGCTAGGAGGCAGAGGACACAGAGGAAGACTGGGGGAAGAGAGAAGGAGGGAGGAAGCGAAGGAAGGAAAAAACACACTTGTGAATTATTATTTCAATTATGTGTACAACCGGAAGGGACTGGAGGGAAAGTGTAAATTATGATTATGATTTTAATTAGAAAGTAAGTGCAAGAATCATTATCCAGCCTATGGTAAGTGTCTGTGAAATAGCCTCTCAATCTACGACGTTAATAGGAAGTAGAAACAATGATTATCTTTGATGCCGGTGAGGATGTTAAAGTTGTGTCAAATATACAGAACTGTACAGTTTTATGTAGAGAAAGATGTAAAAGAGAATTAAAGAGGGAAGGGAAACAGACTCAGAGAAGTGAGGAGAGAGGAAACAACAGCTCAGCCTTAACAAAATACCGTCATGTGCCAGAGATGCTTTTGCTGTGATGTTTGCTTGATTTTTAATTTCCATGATTTGGAAAGCATTTTAGAAACTGCACAGAGAATCTGATTCATCGCTGTCTGATTGAAAGTTGCAGAAGAGATTTCCGGTACGAATCTGAGAAATCCTGCAAACTTGAAACATGTTCCGCCTGAACTATCACAGCAGAACCAAAACAAGACTCAGACTAGTTACCGTGTCTCTCTTTCCCTTCTCTCTCTGTGTGTTTGTGTGCATCTCATGAGGGAAATCCCCTTTGTTTTATTTCATTTTCAGATCCTTGTTTTCCTGCAGACTACCGTCATTTCGTCATTTCTGCTCATTATCTCTGTTTATTTCTCCTGTTACATCCTTCCTCTTCATTTCAAGTTTTCCTCACTGTACTTTCTTTTTTTATTACTTTTTCTTTTTACTCATTCTTCTTCTCTTTGTTTCTCTGTGTGACCTAACATCTGTCTGTCTCTCTCTCCCTTCAATAATTTTCCCTCTCCCACTTGAGTCTCTTTATCTTTCTCATTCCCTTTCACTCCAAGTCTCTCAGCACTGCTCTGTATTCCCTCAGTGTCTCGTTACAGTGGCTGACTTTCTTTCCATCCAATTGCTTATCGGCACGACTTAGGCTTTATCTCTCTGTGCATGTGTGTGTGTGAGTGTATGTGTGTGTGGGCATGTGTTTGTGTGTTAAGCAGCAACAAAGCGTAATATTAAGAAAACCACTTTGTCTATACTCCAGACACAGACGCAGCACTTTCTACATCCTGACAGGACTCTTTGCTTTGCCACCAGATTTCATCTCTTGCATCATCTGCATATTATTAGCATTTACTTTTTAGCGCATGACTCCTTTTTACCACGCTAAATCTCGCTCACTCCCTTGTTGTTATATTATTTTTTCTATCTGCTTTGCTTTCTTTCTGATTTTTTTTTCTGTCCTTCGGCTGGCTCATAATCAAAGGTTCATTCCCCCTCACCACACACAGTGGCTCAGATGGCATTTATGGCTCTGAATATGACAAATCTCAGTGAAATAGATCTTTGGTTGCCAGACCACATTGCTGAAAAAGAGAAAACAACACGATGAAGGTCAGAAGGTATGAGTGATATGAGTAAGGTAGGAGTGTAATGAAAGTCATATCATTCTTCTAAAGCCGCATTTCTTTCCTCGAGGCTTCTGTATCTCATTACTGATAAAATATGAAGTTTGTTATGGCGCAGTGAGAAAGAGCATTAATAATATAAAGTTTTATTCCTTTTGAACTGGTTCTAAATTGACTTTCAGTGAGGAAGGAAACCAGGAAATTCACTACCAGAAAGTGAACTTTAGCCTAATTAATCTTAAATGAGAAGTCCTTCAGAGTGGAATGAAGGGCTGACTGATGCTGAGATAAATGTATTAATGTAACTCAATGGATGTATTTGTAATCTCATGTCAAATTGTTGTATAGTATATGTGTTTATTGAGCACATACACTAAACGAGGTTTATTCTATAGGATAAACTGCTATAGCAAAAATCATAATCAGTGTATATTCATTCAAAATTTATTTTATTGTCTTTTCTAAAACTTAAACTCTTTAAGCTAAAACTGCAAAGAAAAAAAATGTGCTTGATTTATAACAAAAGCCGAAAACAAAAGCATCATTGTGAAACAGAATTGGCTTTTTATTTGAGTTATTTTTTATTGATAAACTTTAATAGCCTTAAAATGTTACTGATAAAAGCCAAAAACAGATTAAAATGAGATTATTCAGTCAGAGTTTGCAATATAATTAAAACTACAGCAGTTAAATAGAAGTCAGCACTCAGTAATTTAGAACTGTACTTTTCCTGTTCTAACACTTATCATCCAACAAATATCTTAAGAGGCCTTTTTTAAAGTTATTGCTTCTTTCTTGCCCCTCTTTTCTTTTCAAATCCAAGTAAAAATACCAATTTTTTAGAGAGCGTGATTTTTTTTCTAAGCTCGCTGTTTTCCTCCCCTGCCTCCCCTGTTCACGAGTTTGCAACCCCTTGGAAAATCTTGTCACCAAGGAAAAATGTACTGTGTGCCACAACCGGTTGCTTAAAGTTGCTGGCTGTCACCGGGTGAAACTGCACCAAATCTTCTTTGCAGTTTCTTCAGATTGCCTTGGCAACTCATATTTTGCATTTTACTCATCAACTTGTCTGAAAACAAACCCTAACTAACCGCTAACCAGTAGTGAAACACAAACCAGAAACTGACAATGCTGTGACTTACTGCTACTACCAGCACAGGACCACATACCTCTGTGCAACCAGTTTAACGCTAGTGATTGCCGGCAACCTTTAGAAACCAGTCTCCAACCAGTTGCAGAATACACTCTAGTGATTTCCAGAGGGTCACTAACCTGTCTCCAGACATGGTCAATGGGACTTTAGCGGTTGATTTCACAGCGACTTTCACCAGCCTCCACCAAACAACTCAGGCAATAGTGGAATACACATTTTTCTCTTATTGCCAGATGGTTTGCTAACTGTTCTTTAGGCCTGTGTGTCTGGGGAGTGATCTTACCAACTTCTGGTCATGTGAAAGTGGTATAGAGTTTCTCATCTAAAAACTTTGCAAGAGAAAATAAAGCTCATTCCCCCATTTTTTTTAAATCTTGAATTTCTTAGATGATGGTAGCAATTAAAGTTGTTTCCAAGCAAGAATTGCTATTTAGGTTTCTTAGCTTATTTGTGGACTACTTTCCCTCATTCTTGGTAAATTTAACTAAGCACTTCATTTGTTCCTTTTACATAATTCTGTTAATCATAATATTATATGATTAAGAGAATTTAGACTTGCACTGGTGCAGAAATAGCCCCTTTTTTCTCACAGTTTCCTTTCCAGACAGAACATGACCTCCCTCACTCAGGACATTGCCCTATTTTACATTCTGATCCAAAGAGCTTCAGCAAGTGAAGGCTGTGCCCTCATAAAAAAGTACTAGTGCTCTAGAACTCTCTCTATCCTACAGTATAATCTTAATCTCTGGGAAAAATTAACTCCACTTCACAAATGGATAAAAGGAGAGATTTTTAAAGTATCCCGAAGCTTCCTGTGCCATCTGACTTTGTAGTGGAAATGCTTTAGAGTGCCAGGCTTTCACTCCAGCAGCTCAGTAGGACTCTAGAAGGCTTTTGCTATGCAGTGGCTTTGAATTTCCCATAACAGGTTGGAGCTATTTGTAAAGGTACAGTAGTGCAGGAGATTTGCAAGGATAATGTAGCTCCGAGGTAGAAGCACTGTTATACAACTGAGAGAGCGGAACGGAGCTGGAGAGAGAGAAGTTGTGTTTATTTTCCTCCTCTCATATAATGTCACATTTTCAAAATGCGGTCGTCTTTGTGCACCAAAGAATACCTTTGCTTTATTTTGCAAAGGTATTCCTCCTCTCTCTCCACTCTCTCTTATCTGTCGCCTAACACCGCCCCTCTCTTCTCCCTTCCCTTTGCTACTGTACGTTATAACTCACCCGCTGCCACCCTCCCCTCAGTGCTGAAGCAGATCTTCCAACATTTATGAGTGGTTTTAGCTGCTCTCGTGGAGGAGGTGGTTGTTGTTTTTTTGGCTTATTTTAGCTTCTCCAAATCCTCTCTGATGCAGCGCTCCACACAGCCAAACCAGAAGGAGGAAAATATTTTGCCACATTTAGAGGAAGACAGGGAGAATTCTTTCCAAATAAGTTAAGTGGTTCTGTGCAGTTTAATTCAGTCCAAACAGGCTTCAGACTGAATCTTTTATAAGAATTCCCTAACACAATCCGTAAAAGCGCCGACATTCTTGGGAAGTGTGGGCTGGCGATGCTCTCAGCGATGGGAAACAAACTAAGACGCAGCATTAAAATGCAGAAGTGTGTTTGTGTTCGATCGAGGCACCTCTAAGGGCAGTGTCGCTCGTCAGATTCCGAACATCCTCATCTTGTTGTCAGAAGTGACAGTCATGAAACTTTTAGACACCAAGCAGCTCAAACATGAGGAGTATTAATAATCAATGGTTGCTGCCTTGGATTCCAAATCCATGCATATTTCTTATCATATTAGAATGAAAATATAGTGTGTTTGTGCACTAATAGGCACATTCTTAATTGTTAATGAAGGCTGAAGAGTTTCTCTTGATGAAGAGATTCATGTCTCTTAACCTCTTTTCCGACTTTCCAATTATATTTTAATAAAACGACTGATCATTAGAGCTGTTTGCTTTTAATTAGCATGATAGCTTGCCCACCCATTTACAATGTATGCGTGCTCGTTTTGGTGTTTGAAGTTGTGCGAGAGTTCAAATGGCATATCTATCGTAAGTAATCTCTGAAAGAGGATTATCCCTGCCAGTGCATGTTTGCATATTCATGTGTGTGCTTGTGTTTCTGTGTGCAGTCATTTGTTTCCCTGGCAGCAATTTCTTTCTATATAGTTTCTCTGTATATGGAAAGGATTGCAGGGTCATGGCTGGTGCTGATATACGCATGGAAATAAATACACGTTTTAATTAAACGGACAAAAGTTCTACTTTGAAGCTACAGTTTGAAACTTACAATGTAAGACAGTAACTTCTTGATGTAAACTGAAAAGGGCCTTTTTTGGTTACTATTGTTCTGTTTCTTTAATGTTGTTACACTACTATATATAAATACCTTATTGCTGTTTATTTAATGCTTTTTTTATTACGTTTCTCTGGTTCAAAATGGGGCATTTGGGCATTTAAGCAAAGTATATCATTATAGCAAAGAGTCTGTACTATCTCAATGAACGGTATAAATGCATTTTCCTGTTATAGCAGGCCATTTGATAGGATGACATATATTTAAGTTTGAGTAAATTAAATACCACTTAAAACCACTTAAAACTGTTTTTTATTTTATTACAATGCTATCGATTTTCTTTCTTTTATTGCAGGAAAAGCCCTAGATGTGCTGACCAGGCTCTCAGACTCGCGCATACCTTATGTTTATATTATTTCTTTTCTTGAATTAAGAAATGAAACTAATAGCATTGCTGTATGTTGTGATGAATATGTTACTTTACAGTATCTTCTGAATTTATGTAGCAGTACAGTATAGTTGTTACATGTTACAGTATCGGATGACCTTTGCAGTCCTGTGTACCTGGCGATGTTTGACAGTGTCTCCAAGGTAACGGCTTTTGACACCTCAGGGGCCTCTTGTGCCTGTAAGTTTATATTCAAGGGCCCTTGGGTGACACTGAACCCAGCGATGATGTCATCAGCTCCGGCACTACTGTTACTGAGCCCAGTTGTATGTTACCAAGGGCCAAGCTGTTTTCCATGCAAGCGACAGACTTGCTGCTATCTTGTTACGAGGACGACCAGCTGTCCTCCGTGCAGCAGACTCACAGGCCTGTATTTCTTCACTCTTTTTTCATTGTGCTTGGAGTTTGAAACAAATCCATTGCTGCTATTAGAGTTTAATTTTTGGCACAATTGCCAATACCAGATAACACCCTTGATATAACGTTAAAGCACACCTTTATGTGAATAAGATAATAACCCCAAAAGTCCTCATCCAGGCATCCATCCAGCTAACCTTGTGATCAGATGATAAATCAGATAAACTGTTGCTGGTTACAGCTTTTTGAATGTACAAATTAATTCATTTCCGTGATTGTTTTGTTTGTTTAAACGCTTGGGTAAGGGCACTGGTTTGTGTGAAGCAGGTGATTCATGTGCCCTTAAGGCAAATGCAGAGTCCCAGGTTGGAATCTACCCCGAGGCCCCTGATCTTTCTCCCAGCTTTCTACTCTCTTGTCCACTGTCTTCTCACAACAAAGGGGAAAAGAGCAAAAATGTATTTGGGGGGGGAAAAAACAACCTAAACAAGCAACCTGCCCTTGTAGTTCTATGAATCAGTAGCATTTGCACATTTTCAGCATTTTGTATTGAAGTTAGTGAATCAGCTTTAATCCTTGTTTGTTTTTATTTTCATATCACCTTAAATATGATAAATGTTGTACAAATATTATATATTATTATGTAAGTATATATCATTTAAAACATGTGTTTGGTGCATTTTATTCACAGTTAGTGACTAGTCTGGTTTTCCTGAAGTTGAATGGTACACAACAAATATCTTAAAACTTGTCATATTTAATGTGAAATCAACCATCTGCATTACCTCAGAACATGAATTGTACTGTTGCCTGTTTTTCTACAGCAGCAGCAGCAACATCCATGTAATTTCTCAGAGGCTATAATATGCCTGATCTCAACTGTAACCCAAGACCTTATTTACTTAGCAGACAGAAAATAGCCAGCTAGTGTGTGTGTGTGACTGCATGTGTTAATACTCACACACAATACACTGCTGCACTACATGTGTTTTTGAGATAGATAGGTAGGTAGGTAGGTAGATAGATAGATAGATAGATAGATAGATAGATAGATAGATAGATATTTTACAATGTCAGGGTCCTATCAGTACAGCTACATTATCACTATATAATGTTATTGGAGATAAGACAGGAAAGAAGTTCTTATTTACCCCACATTATCTATTTTCTGTCACGCACCTTTCCGCCTGACTTTCAGGCACATCCGTTTATAATCGCTTACCCAAACGCAGGAAGTAATGGTCGCACACACTGACTCACAAACACACTGGTAGCATTTAAGGATAAGCAGGAACACAGTGTAGGGGTTTAGGCTGTACTCCTGCTGTCACTGTGATGAGGAGAGGAGAGAGTGTTTTCTTGCAAATCTTGATTTTTTTTAAACCTCTTCTTCCGGTAGGATTACCTCCAATTACCTCTCCCCCTCTCTCTCTCTTGCTCCCTTTCTTCTCTCCTTCCTGTTTACTCCAGCCCTGCTCTCATTCTCCATTTTTATCCCACCTGCTGTGTCAGTCTCTCTCCCCTGTCCATTTCTCCTGTGATGAATTCTGCGGCAGTAAGACAGTATCATTATTTTGACTTGCAGCGGGGAGTGGGTAATGTGTAGGCCGATCTGCCTCTCTAATTCCTGCTATTTGTATCAATTTGTAGTGGCACACGTGCTCGTTCACACAACAGTGGGCCTCGTGGGAGCGTGTGACATGCATTGACATTGTTGTTTGTGATAGTGGCTATTAATTAGCAAGAGTGGCAGGTAAGACAAAGAGATAAAGCAAAAAGGAGTTAAGGGGGGAAAAAAATCCACGAATTCATGCTTTGGCAAAAGAAAGCATCATTTTCAGGCAGTGTAAACACCTTCATTGGAGCTGCTGCACGCGGTACTTCACTGCAACACCAGCTCTTTGATGCACTATGTACTGACCAGTCACCAGGGCTGTAGTTCAAGGCTGAATACATTCAAATTTTGGAACGAAAAAGAAGGACGTCCGCCTTTTGATGTCGCATCCGCATCAATGTGACAGGAATAGAATAGACTTTGCCTTGGATGTGTGACAGGTCGTAATGTATGCCCACTCATTCTTCAGACAGGATGGATAGGCAGATGGTATTGATCCACACACACGCAAACTTCTATATATGAAATAGTTGTCATGCTGTGGTTTTTATGCCAGTTTCTTTTCTGAATTTTCAGTTGCCTATTTTGTAATTAAAATGTGTTTGAACTACATTTTTAGCATCATATAATTAGAATTGCATTTACCGTACAGTGCAGTCACATTAGAATACTTGTCTGGTCTTGTCTGTAAAAGGACGTTGTTGCAGAAGTCTTCCGGTTTGTTCAGATGCAACTTTGCAAACTTAAGCTGTGCCGTTCCATTCAGATAGAAAATAGGCTTCCACCTGGCTACCCTTCTAAACAAGCCACACTTGTTCAGTCTTTTTCTAATTGTACTGTCACGAACTTTAACCTGTAACAGGCTAACTGAGGCCTGTAAAGTCTGAGATGCAGCTCTTGGATTTTATGCAGTGTCTCTGTGCACTGCATGGTCTGACCTTGGGGTGAATTTGCTGAGACATCCACTCCCAGGAAAAATGCTGCTTTGTGTTTACACACACCTGAATGCTCCAGACCTGCAAACGTCTGTTTTTATAGATAATCAATAATTAATTGAGCGGCACCTGACTGCTCCTTACCCTCTTAATTCTTGTGGAAGCAGTGAGAGTGAACTTCAGTCACAGAACTGAAAAGAAACCTCCTTTTTATATGATTGTAATATATAAATTTAGAATGATCTGAAGTAGCTGCTCCAATCCTGAATTTAGAATTAGTTCCAAAGAGCTAGAAATCTTTTTTTTTTCCTAATTGCATGACCTTTTCAAAGGCTTTTATTTTTTTCACAAGGACTAAATGAGGACATCTCAAAACGCCGTGTTATCGACCATTAATTTAGGACCATTATCAGCCATTTTCTGTGATTACTTAGCCAGAAAAGGAGTATTTTCTGTCAGGAATAGCCTTGCTATGATCATTATAGCTTATCAGCGTCAAGCTAGATCTGTGCTAGATGTGCTGTGAGTGTGATACTGTATCTGTATCATTTGGCGAGTGTTAAAGTGTTGTTTGTGGTGCTTAGGATTTATCTGCACCACAAACACCATCCAGCGGATTTATCCCTGACAGTGTCCTTTGAAAGTGGGCCAGGACCATTTATTTGTGTGTTTCATCTGGCACATTCCTGTTGTACCTGCATCTAACCACACAGTGGTAAAAAAGAAAGAGCTGGCGGGTATATGCGTGGAGATTTCTGCATGCCTTCGAGCCGAGCTGTCACAAAATTAGAGCCACAACAAACTAGATTATAGCCTGCCACAATCAATCGCCATATTACAAGACACAGCTAATAAGCTGGCTATGGGAGCAAGCCACAGTGACCCTTTAGCAGATGATATTTACATAAGCACAGAAAAAAACCCAATAAAATATAATAACATATAAGAAAATATGAAAAGTTTACATGGAAAATTTGAAGTGAAATTGAGTAAAGGGGAAAAATATTAATTTTTTTATCTTTCATTTTACTTTAATGAAGCAATTTTGTTTTTATTTGACTTTATTTATTTCTTGCCTCTCTATCAAAATAACTATCAGTTACATTAAAAAAGCTATTGATCACAAACTTGAATTAGCCAGATGCTTTGTATGGTTTGCCAACGAGCTGTCATTCCAGTTTCTATTTAACTCTGAGTCTCATATAACACTATGTGAAGGGATCATCCTCTACTCCAACCCTAATGCTGCACACACACAGTGTCCCACTGCGGTTGGTTTCATGCCAAACCCAACATCACAGCAGGGTTGAAAAGTGCCACCAGCTACTAACCACCTGGTGGTAGGGATTTTTTTTTTCTTGCCTCTCGCCTTTATTTAGACAGCACAGCAGAGATAGGCAACGGGGGGGAAAGGGAACAGGGAATGACAAGCAGCAAAGGTCTAGCTGAGTGGGAGTTTATCCTGGGACTCTGAGATAAAGGGCATTTTAGCTCATTTGGTATGCATCTCGACTACCCTAAAATCGACCCTAAATCATTACACTTTGTTAATCCATCAGTTTAACAACCTGGTAGCTGCTGCAGGTCGACCAAAAAGTACTTTTCATTGAAGCCATTTTACTGTTTTTAATGGCAGTCAGTTCGAAGGAGCTAAACTAACTGCGATGGCTAAATTCCAAACCTAATGCTACACCCTTAGTCAGTGCACTGTATTACAGCTGTACTCCAAGCATAATGCTAAGTCACGGTATTATGGCTTCACTCCAAGCAAATATTGTAACCCCAGCCAGTGTATTATATCGCTGTTCAAAGCCAAATCCCAACTGCTGTCATTCTCTCTCTTTCACTGTCACTCTCTTGATTAGAAGCTCTGCAGCCAGGGTTTTGTTTGGGGTTGCAACAAACACATAAGCTCACAGTCAGATCCTGTGTATGCTTATGTGTGTGTGTGTGTGTGTGTGTGTGTGAGAGAGAGAGAGTAGGAATTAACTGATACCTTCTTGTGTGCAAGTGTGTGTGTATGTGTCAGAAGAGTCTCGCAGTCTGCTGGGATGGTGGAGGCCTGGAGGCACCATATGGTCTCCGTGTCGCTCATAGACCCCTCTGTTCTCCTCTTTCGCCTCTCCTCCTTCTTCCTCACTGTCTGCTCTCTTTCACTACGCCTCTTTGATCTCACATCTCTCTTCCTCCTCATCTCTGCTCCCCACTGTTTCCCCATTTTTTTCTTGCTCCCTCTATTTCACTTTGTGTCACTCATATTTTATATTCTCCCCCTCTAGTTTGTTTTTAAGTCTTGAACTCTTTAGCTGTCATGTCTAAACTCTTTTGGCCATTTTAGCCATTTTTTCTTTAACGTTTATTGATGGTGTAGTGTAACTATTTAGAGTATTTCTGGATTTTGGTCACACTTGTGGAGTGCATGCTTTTCTGGCTCGCATATTCACCAGGGAATAACATGAACCATGCAGCTGGGTTTATTTCCTGTCTTCTGTATCATATTTTCATACGATTAAACAGAGTTGGTAAAGTAGGCTGTTTCTGTGTAGTTGCTGATAAACTTTTCTTTCCTTTAATCTGAGACTTTAAGAGAAACATAACACTTTTTAAAGGACAAATAATTGTGTTATCCTGTTAAATTAACATTGCCAGTTACAGCTGAGCAGGCCTGATAATGTTTGTTGCCTAGCTTGCACATTAACTTTATCATTAGCCATAGCTGCTAGCCACTACCTTAATGATAATGGCAGCTAATATGGGTAACTGCTAATAGTTAAACAGCTTGTTAGCGTGTGTGCTGGCCAGGTTGTGATAACAGTTCAATGAAAATGGGGGAAGTTCTGTGTCAATAGGATGAAGGCAGCACAGTTGATATCAGCATTGTTGCAAATAAATATCTAATCCTATAGTAATTTTAGTGTCAGTTAGTATCCGAGTAACAATTTTCCAGACAAAAGGGTAAAGCATTTAAATGCATTTTTGCATTTGACAATTTTATTTGGCACAACAACTGCAAAAACACCCACAAGATGTCTGCCACAGCCTCCATCCATCAAGGCCAAAACTAGCAGATGCTGAAGAATACAAACACTTCCCAAAGTCTCTCTCCATTTTTCTTCTTAATCCGTTTTTTGTCCTTTGAACACACCTTTCGGGTTCTTCAGCATTTTGCTCGTTTGCGCAGAATTATAATGACAATTCAGTGGAAACACGTAGTTTTAAATCCTCCCTGTCAAATTCTAGCTCTGAATGAACTTCTTCAGCAACACGCGGGCTTCATGATTTGATTGTCATTGCTGGCGCTGATTAAATGGAATTCTTACTGCTTCCTACTCTCGATATATCCGTTTTCTCAGTAAGTTATATAGTATATGTATGTGTGTGAATTACAGCCTCAGTGGAGAGAGCAGAGGGAGATTCTTTGCTTTGCGAGAGACATACAGAACAATATTGAAAAAGCAGAAGGAAGACAAAAAGATACACCTGTTTTCAAAAAGTTTGGAAATATTTGTAATGCACATTATGTGCCGATCAAGTACATTTATCTTAACTGAGAGAGAGCTTTGGCATCAACACAGTGTGCTTCTTTATGATTCAGTGTAATTGCAAGGAAAGGCACCGAGACTTTTAATGACAGATAGAATATTTTAGAGGAATTACTATTCCTGAACAGCTTAGAGTGGACCCTACAGCAAATATGCTACTAAAGCTTACACAGGCATCCGAGTTAAACTGATTTGAATTAAATACCGAGATGGAGAGAAGGTTGAAGAAAATGTAAAGTGCAGGTAGAGAGAGAAAGGAAGAGGTATAAGGTGCTGGTATGGAGACAACGAGCAGCTCAGAGGGAGGCATATCTGTTGACTTAGAGTTTCTGTGTGGGTGTTTGGAGGTTCTGGCAGATAGTGTTGCCCTGTTATTTAGTGTCCTCGGTGTTACACAGCAGTTTGTGGGGGCGTCTTTTTTTTCCCCCAGACACCTCAGGACCAATAATACCGTACCTCGCCAACAGGAAGACAAAGATCCCTGTTCTCTTAGTCTCTCTCTTTTGTAAAGCCATTCATTTACAGCATGTGCTCCTTCAGCATGCGCATGATGTAAAACAAAAGAGGAAAGGAGTGCCCTCGTGTTTGCCTATTAGCTGAAAAATTGCCTGGAATCTCTCAGAGAGTGAGAACCATTTGTGCCACTGTGTGCTCCACAACACACACACACACACACATGCATACAGCTGTCCTATCTGTTGCTATGCCACCCGACTTCTGATGGATTTTTGTTTTGACTGAGTGTACCCGCAATATGAGACGAAGGGGGGAAAAAAAGAAAAAAGATAATGGGTCCAAAGAGACTTGGATGCAGGGATGGGCAGGAATAAAAGGAAGAGGCAAAGGGTGACAGGTGAAAAAAAGGAGTGAGATGCAGAATAAACAAAGACAATAAGCGAAAAGAAAGGAAATCTTGGTTCGGAAAGGAAAAGAAAGGGTGAATTAAAGAAAGAAAATATCATATCACTACGTCTCACTGGCTGGATTAATACAGTAATGTGGCATTTCAGTGGAAGCCTTGGCACGTGGCCACAGTATGCTCAGTGCCCTCGTCCTTTGAGTGCGCGCATGTCCGTGGGTATGTGTGTGTTCAATCATGCTGGCATGCAAACATTAGCAGCTGTCAAAACAGACAGTGTTCCTCCTTTCATGCATAGTTTGGAGTACAATAGACGTGAATAAAATAGACTGGAGTTGAGTAGGAGAAGAACAGTATGTTTTCCTCTCTTCTTGTTTTTTTTTCATAATCTTACTCGTTTTTTTTCCCTATTAATCTGCTCTTTGTTTTCTTGACTCACCTGGTTTGGCCAAGTAGCAGTGGTAGATAGTGGCGCTAGCTGGGGGAAGGCCAGTGCCCCCAGGGGGGTGGGTGTGGGGGGGCATGACACAGAGCACTGCGGCCTTCCTCTGATGGAGGGACGGGACTGTGGAAGCGGTGTCAAGGCACCATGAGTGAGGCTCCCAACAATGTGGTGAATGTGAAAAATCACACCAAATCACCTGAACAGACAGAGAAAAGACAAGTATGACAAACACATCCACAATCCAAATTTGTTATCTCACGGGTTGCCAAAACCCCCGTGCAAACATGCATGCGCACTCCCATATGCCGTCAGCAGTGAAGGCTAAAGCAGCAGGATACTGTGTGCCAGCATACATGTGTGCACACTCATGTTTGTGATACATTAAAAGTGTGCTTCTGCGCACCTTTCCTGGCAAGTGTGCATATTTATGTATGCGCATGCAGTCATCACAAACCACTGGTACATAATGGACATAAATAACACATGTTTTTTCTTTTAGTCTACACAATCATTTTGCCTTTATTGCAGACAGACCCCCTAGTGCTAACTGTCTGGCACCGAGAGACAAAGCGTGAATGACACAGAGGGAAAATGGGAAAACAACAGTGAGAGAGAGACAGAGAGATGGATAAATGTAGAATCTGTAAATTACAGCAGAAGTGGGAGGGAAGGAAAAGAAGGGATGAATGGAAAGAATAAAAAAGTGCAAGTGTTATTGTGAGGCTACAGAACTACCCTTGAGCAAAGACAGCAAAAGGTGCTACAATGCTGCTCATACTCTCTAAAGCATATGATTCAGCTTGGCAAATCTATGAAAAAAAATCAACAAAACTTTTAGCAAAGGAAACAGTGAAACTATCCTCATTGATTTCCTAATAGAGGCAGCAAATCTGCAGAACCTCCTCATTGCAGAACGCTGCAGAAAACATAGTTACATATTATGTTTCTTTTTTATATTTATATTGTTAAGTTAAGTTAGGACTATGATAGAGTTCAAAGAAGACTGTCGATCTTCCATATTTGTTAGGTTGGGTCTGTTCTTGGACTTTCTGGCCATTCATTTCTCGCACGTATGTGGTAAAGATGAGATTGGCAAGGCAGCAGCAAGATCCAGGACACAACAGAGGGCATGAGTGAGAACAGATGAACATGAAACATGAAAAGAGGAGCTGGGATGAAGGTGGGTTGAAAGATGACGTGTAGATGTGTTGCGTCTGTACCCTGGTCGAAGCACGAGTAAGTCTTTCCCCCATAGAGATGACATTTGATTTAGTTAATAACCAGTTTCGAAACTTCAGTATATATCAATAAGGACATGATTTAACAACCATTAGAATAGTTTACTGGTTTTTCCAAAAGTAGCTGCATAGACAGTGACCACCCTCACTAACTTCTCATGCAAACCCAGTTATTTTGTTCTATAAGCATGCATGAAATATGATAGGAACCATTCAGTTCAGAAAAAAGCTTCAAGGGTCACTCCTAGTTGGCTTTCAAGGAGTAATAAGTTAATGCCCCCAACTGGATGTGTAGAATGGACTGAGATTGGCTGATCTGCCAGGATTGCTATAAACTTGTCTTTGTGGCCTGTTTGATTTAGTCATAGAGCTAGATATGTTGTTGTTTGGACTTGTAACTCTGTAAACCTATTTCAGTACAGTTTACTTTATATAGTACCAATTCAAAGCAACCTTTGCCTTAGGATGTCTACCAAATTAGATAGATAACCACAACAATCAGGCATTCACCGGTAATCAAGCACTTGGTGACAATGGGGAGGAAGAACTCCCTTTTAACAGGAAGAAATCAGAATCAGGCTCAGGGAGGGGTAGCCATCTACCATGAGAAGCTAGGAGGAAGAGGGGAAGAGAGGAAAGGAGAGGAAAAAAGTTTATTGTATCAGTTGGATAGATGGACTGAAAAATGAATGACCTGTGCCAATTACATCACTGTAGTGAAACTTATCTAAAAGTTTTCTTGTCACTGTTGAGTAATTGCAGTGAAAATAGGTCTTTACAAGTGGGAAATTACCATAGGAGAAAGCTCTTATGACATGACTGATGCACAGTGTTGACTCATAACCCCCCTCCCCCCTGGGCCAATCAGTGTAATTTTGAAAATGCTAGAGTGTGCTGCTGTGAGATGTGCCTTTTTCCCAAAGTGTCATCACAACCCAATCAGCAGTGTGTGAAATATCCCACTAATCAGATTAGGCTGTTGTTCGATGGTTAGCTGTTTGCAGGGAAAACTCAGGCTGACTTTTTCCACACGGTTCATTTCGCTATCGAGTTGAACAGAGGCAAAGGTGCATTTGCGCATGTGATTTGCACTCATTTGATGATGCATGTGCAGCAACTGTTAATTTACACCTGTACTACCTTAAATAGCCATGTTAAGAAAAAATAACCTGAGGTAGCTGGAGGATAATGTTGTTGTGTTGATCAACTTTCTGTGCATGGAGGCTTACTTTGAGAAGTATCAGTCAATCAATGTGCTCCATCAGTCTGCTAATCAGTTGTTAGTACGATAATTGCAATTGGTTGTATATCAATACTAGGAGAGAGGAGAAAGAAGTGGTGGAGTCGCTGAATTAGGTGGGATACTGAGGAAAGGAGATATAGTAAGAAGATAGTGATGAAAGGATAAAAAGAAAAATAGAGACAAGGCAGGAAATACCAGAAGGAGTAGGGAGGTAAAAATAAGGGCAATGGGTAAAACAGGGAGCACATTAAAATTCTCCTGCACCACCTCTTTAGTGCTTTGGTGTGTGTATGTGTGGGTTCGAGTTGTCCTGTTTGTTGTATCATTATTGTCATTAGTACCTGGCAGACACTGAGGGAAATATAAAGCACTAAACTGATGTTGCGCTTCTTTATTTAGATTCTCTTTTGGTATGTTTTCTTATATTTCCACATTTATTCCTGTTTTTTCTTTCTTTGTGACCTTCATTTATGCAGCATTCGTTTCTCTCCTCGTGGCTTTCATTCATTCCCTCTCTTCCTCTCGGTCCCTTTCTCTCCTTAACAAAGGAACAGAGGCATGCACCGAGGATATTCAGCAGATGGATTTCCTGCATGTGATTAAAGTCACATTAGCTCTGCTCTACTGGGAAATTTCAGTTGTTCTTTTTAACTGAGCACATGAGCTTCTTTTGGAAAACTCAGAAGCATTAATGAGCAATGGA
The DNA here is from genome assembly GCF_013358895.1 of Oreochromis aureus. NCBI lineage: Eukaryota > Metazoa > Chordata > Actinopteri > Cichliformes > Cichlidae > Oreochromis > Oreochromis aureus. The sequence goes on along the minus strand of NC_052958.1, from coordinate 10,890,671 downwards.
GGGAACTTAAGAAATTCTGGAAGATTCATCTGTTTGGTTTAAACTCTAAGCCGCAAATGTTTCATTTTTGATTTTGCTGGTAGGGTGGGACTTGTAAAGCTACATTGCCTTGGTTGATACTGTGACTGAGTGATTCAAATTTAAGTTTCTACAATTAATTAACGACTGAAAACCAACAGACTCGCAAAAATGTGGGTATTTTTGGATCCTTGCTTGTCTGCGCCCCCTATACAGCCTCAGCACAGCAGAATTCACATGTATATCATTTGAAGAGTGCATTCTTCAAAGGTTTAAGTTCATGCTTATGAACTAATTTTCCATCAGATTGAATATTTCTGTGTGAAATAATTCTTATTTCCTTTTTTCACCTTTGGAACTGTAACTGGTGCCTGGGTTTTTATGTTGGCCATTTTTCAGATGATTCATGGCTCTGTTTATGTTTTGATTTATTCAAAGGAGGGAAAACAGTGCTTTTCTTTGCGAGCAAGTAAAAAAACGAAATCATTCATTTTCCTAAATGGCTGCAAATACAGTGAAAGGAACTCACATCTGGTTATTAGACAAAGAGCGATTGATATTTTTTTGGCCTCTCTTTCGCTGTTCATTAGCTTAGTGTTGCCATTTTTAAACTACTTTGAAGGGAGGCGCAAATATATCAGCCAATATCGCCCTTTTGGCATCTTGACTAGTAAAATGAACTTTATTGATCGCACTGGCCAATGCTTATGTTACAACAACAGTGCTGAGATGGCTAATTGCTCAGATAGTGTGATAAAGAGCTGAAGACCTTAAAAGTGGGACAAACTGGGGAATAAGTAACAAAACATTGCATTTCATCAGCCAAATTATTTTCAAGATAAGTAATAGTCCAGAATTTCAAGTGTGAAATACCATTTGAATTGTTAAAATGTGCAATTCATTCATGTTATGCTTTGCCAAAATGTCATCATGTGCCTATGTATGCTGGAACTGATGTATTGAAGGTGTAGCAGAAGGTCACCTCTGCAGCCACGTTACTGGTGATGTGGCATCAAGCCTGCCAGGCTATTCTCAGAATTCTTTTTTTGACCTGGACAGGGGGCACCCAAAATCTACACATGCACCTATGCACGCATTTATATACGTACACGTGTAAATACTCGGGTGTCAGAGTGACCCTGCCTATTGGGGAATCACGTAACACGTCCTCCCCTCCTCTCACTCCCTCTTCTTCCTCCTCTCCTCTTTACATTCTACTTTTGTCACTAACTCTTTGCTGTACTCACTCAGGCTGCAGTTGCATACCGCAGAGACTTTATGCAGGGCAACGTTTGACCACACGCCTTGGGGCAGACACATGAATCAGGCAGATTGTGTTTCTCCTCTCATTTATGGAAGGAGGTTGTTGATAGTGAGGAAGCGAGTTAGCTTCATTCATGCTTGACAGGTTTATACTTTGTGATCTTGCTAATCAATTTCCAGGGCATGCATATGTGTCCCCCACAAGATTATCAGCTCATGTAACAAAGCAACTTAAAGAATCGGAACAAACCTTATGTCTTAGTGATGTTTTTACAGTAGCTAGACATGTTTATATTTTGCCATCTTGAGCTCAAACCTTCCATGTCTTATGTTTCCATAGCAAATGTGCACAAATGCTTTAGGATGCAGAACAGATGGATAATGTACAACAAAGATACTCAGTGCTACAAGAGGCAGTAAGCAATAAATCAATTCTTTTCTGCACTGTGGTCATCTGCAATGAGACAACTTAAACACCTTGACAAGAGCTTTAATCATTCGTGATTTGTCATGTTAGTGGGTTCAGCTGGAGGTCATCCAGTTTCATTTCTATATATCTGTGTGCAAAGGCAGGTTTATGTCTGTTTGGATGTAGGTGTGTAGATTTTGAGCAAATAGCCAAATTCTTCACTTGAAACAGGGGTGTTAAACATAAGGCTCAGGGCATGCAATCAGCCCAGCAAACGCTCCAAACCAGCCCACTGGATGATTTTGGAAAATAAGAGGGAGGGCATAAATTTTGGGCTTTAAATTGTATTTTAATACGTTTTACAGCTTTTCTGGCTGATAAAGAGCTCCCACGTGGCCATCCATACTGGACCACAGTAATTAAGCAACAGATAAACTAGTGTACACAATTCTGTTTTTAACAGTGGGTCCACTAAACGTAAATGTAAAGTCAAACTTCTTCATATTGACAGAAAGGAGAGTTTCACCAGCCTGGCACACTCACGATCAAAGAGGGCTGGATGTGGCCCGCCATGTAAAATGAGTTTGACATCCCTGACTTAAAGCCATGCTCTTAACTCTCTTATACACACACAGACATGCATACAAAAATAACAGGGAATACAAAATCATGAAAAACACTTGAGTGCAAATACATTGTTAAATGTGCGTGTAACCGTGCAGGTTGCTAACAAAGGCAGAGCCAGGCAGCCAAGCTCCCTAAATCAATTTTTAATGGCTTTGTTACACTGGAGAGGGAAGAGATTGGGGCAACATGGCACACACACACATGCTGTACAAAAAGAGCAACGTACTGTATGTGTTGACAGGCACATGGTACAATTATATGTACAGATATATTATAACACATGCATGTAGGTATGCAGCCACATGTTGTACATTCACATGAATACCATTCTGTCCAAGAGTTGAATTTCACTGAACATATGCTGTTGATTTTAATAAGTATGGAATCAATATTAGACCATGTCAAGGTCAAGGAAAATTCTTTCCAAGACAAAACTTTTTCAGACTTGTGTCCCTCAGCTGTGGATAAACAGAACCTGCTAAAGATGGTCAGTTATGCTTCAGATGGATTTGGACAGCTGACAGCTATTTTTATTTACACTCATTGTCTTGGTATTGTAACTGTATATTATGTCATGATTTTTTTTTTGCTTTCTTTACCTTTATTCTGTGTAAATGATCAGTTTTTGCTAATATCACATACAATCTTAGCTAGTCTCATTTTTTTTGAACACCACCCAAATCTGACAGTAGTGTTTAGGAGTAAGAGGCTAAGAGTAAAATTTGTCATTTAGTTAAGTGCATCATTAATATCACCCAGACTCATTAAATCCTTTGCAGCTGATATTATCTAAATCATTTAATGAGTGGTTTCACATAAGCCCCCAGACTGGCCTCAATTGTTAGCCATGTTTCTTAGTAGACATAGAAAACTAGTGCAGCCACATAATCCATTAGTTTTATAATTGTTTTCTCTAGAGTGATGTCAGAAGGTGTCTGTGTTACTTGGAAAATAGTCCGTTTTCATTCATTCTTAACTAAAGCAGAGAGGCACAAAAGGGTGATGAAACCTCACACCTACTGCATGATCATACAATCACAGTGCAGCTATTGCAAGCTAATCACTCTTACATCACACCATCTGAAAAGAGATTAGAGCCCGTGAAGTGTTATACAGCAGGTAAAAACAGCAACACGCTACCCAGAGGCCTCTGAGTGAGAATTAACGCAATGCCATTTAATGGCATCTATCAAGGGCTCTACATTGATTAATATTACATAAGATATTGTGAAGGTCATGAAAAGAAAGTACTGAAGAAATGTTCAACCAAGTTTCCATTAAACTTTTGGAGCAGTGTAGGATCACAGCATGTAGAAGGTAGGTACAGTATAAAAAAACAAGTAAGCATAGATCATTTCAAGCATTAAAGCAGGTTTGCTTATATTCTGTACTGTGCATTAAGAAAGGACTGCAAAAATAGCAGGATGATGTGCAGCGGTTTTGATGTACTGGCTAAAGTCAGACCTGTAGATCATGTGACTTTAGGTTGCATGTAGGTATGCATGAGACTTTTGAGCAAGCAGCATTGTCCAATTGAAACAGTTTTGACTTTGTAAGCTTTAGAGCATTTAAGTTTAAATCAGGAGGATGGATGTATGGATAATGGATGGATGCATGGATGGATGGATGGTGTTTTTCACATTAGTTCTTTCACTAATTTGATTGGACTGAATATACACCTTCAGATACTTGTAGCAGTTAGTTTTTACTATATCTGTGGTTGGAGCATTTGGCATATTTACAGTGACTACAGTGTATTTCCCAAAGGCTGTATCTTAATAGATGATTCATCAGGAGCCTCTTTACCAGCAACAGTTTCTATTAATTTATTTTGCAATAATTTCAGAGGGAATATCAGTTTCTTTACTGTTCTCTAACATCATATTATGAGATCTTTAGACCATAATATTTACTGTTCATGCCCACTAAGACATGTTTTATAATATGACAGCCAGATTTACTCCACAGCACTGCAGCACAGCAATAGTTTTTAAGGTATTTTCACAAAATTAAAAAAAAGAAAATGAAGGAATATCCTGTTATAGTAAGCATGCCATGAATCATAACTCTCATACTTTTCTACTGCCCACCCCTGCAAGCTTTGGCCCAAAACCACATCCCAGGCATTCCTGTCAATGTGTAGTGTGTGTCCAGGAAACAGCCCGAGGGCTGACGTTTACGGCTTCCACCTCCTCACAGCATGCACTTTTGGCCCCGTCTAAAATTCCCATAGGTTTCAAGAAAAACACAAACGTAATTTTGTTTCTTTCTGCAGTCTACTTTGTTTGACTTTATAAATATTCCATTCCAGTCAAAAAAACAGAAGTGAATGAGTGAGGTGAACACCGTCAACCAGACTTACCTTTTGACCAAATATCTCGGACAGCACAAGCTTTATGGCTTTCTGCAATCAGCCATTCGTCCAAAAATATTATTTAAAAAAAGAAATAAAGCTCAAAAATTTCTGACTGGACACAAAAATTGAAGAAAAGCTGTCACCACTACAACTAAGAAAATCCATACATTCAAGATCCTGGTCAGATGAATAATGAAGAATAAAGATTAATCCTTCTCTCTGAATAAAGACAATTCCTCCAGCTTCCCTTCAACCCACCGATGAATTGTGAAGGGACGGATTGTGTAAAAAAAAAAAAAGGTGAGGATTTTAGAAAAAAAACAGAGGTAAAGAAAGGCTTAGAGGAACAAGAGGAGGTAAGAGAGGCTAAGGTCCTCAGAGGGAGAGGGATGGAGATAGTTAATCCTTTTCTTAGGATCTGTTCCGTATATGAATGATACGTCCAGCGCTGTCCTGCTCGTTGGCTTGCGTGTTGCCGTGTGTCTGAGAGGCGTGAGTATGTGTGAAAAAGAGAGAGACGGTGTGTGTGTGTGTGTGAGAGAGAGAGAGAGAGAGAGAGATAGAAAGAGAGGCAACGGCGTTAGGTTGCTGGCGTCATGCGCTACCCCTTCTGTGTCGCTATGTTTGTGATTCCTGCACTCAGCACGCGTCGGAGCGTGTGTGTGTGTTTATCCATGCATGTACACTTGAGGGCTGTCTTTCCGGTGCGCCTTTGTTAGACTGTGTGTGTGTGTGTGTCTCGATACTCCCACCTCCCCCGTTTTTCTTTACCGTACGTGTGTGCAGCCGTGCATGTGGCAGGAGAATGTACGTGTGCGCGTGTGTGTGTGTGCCTTGTCAAATATAGTAACATTAGTGTATGCTGCCTCTGTCTGCCTGCAGCTCTCCCACAGTGACAGAGAGAAGAAGAGGGAGGTGGAATACAGAGTGCGTGATAATACGAACGAGCGAAAGCTGAAGGAGAGATAAGGGAAAATACAGAGCAACAGAGTGAGGAGAAACTAGAGAGTGGAGTGGAAGGCATTGGGAGAAATATGAAAGAGGGTGCAAAAAATAAATAAATAAGGAAGCTAGGTAGGAGAAAAGGGAGGCAGAGGACACGGTGGGATGAGGTTGATGGAAGGGGGACGGGAAGAAAGATTTGAGAGAGAAAGCTGTGGCGGTGGAGCGAGGGAGGATGAGAGAGAGAGAGAGGGAGGGATCAGCTGATTTCAGTAAAGATGAGAATCTCCCTCTGCCACATGGGCTTTTCTCCTCCCTCGATTTTTTTTCCTCCTCACGTCTCCCTCTCTCAGCTTTCATTTTCATCCTATTCCCTGTGGCAGCTCTCGTAACGGCTGTGTTTGTGTGTGTGTAAAGGAAGTTTGTGCATGTGGCTGTATGAGCACATGCACTGGTGTGTGTGTCCTTGTTTACATCTCACGCACAGAACTGTGATCCTCATGAGATAAAACAGTCCATTTTTAGGTAAATTAGATAGATTAAACTAGATAGGTTTATGCATGCCCGTGCAGTGTTTTGTGAATAATTGTGAGAAGCATTTAGGTGGAAGGTATCATTAACAAGTTTAAGACAGGTGGTAGTAAGACAGTATGTGGTTTGTAAAGGGGGAGTAGGGTATGAACTGGTGGGGCGACTGTGTGTTTGTTTGCACACAGCATATAACTACTTGGCTGCTTCCTTACATGGCTTGAATCATAGCTCTCTCACACACATACACACACACATTGTGCTGTTAATGAGCATGTGAATCGCTTGGCTCAGATTCAGTGTTCAAATGAGAGACTAGTTGTTTCCATAAGAAACTGAACCAAAATTGCTCATGAGCCAAGCGTCTTTTTCGCTCTCTCTTTCACTAAAGGGACTGGCATTGTTAACAGAGGGGGGTTTTCATCCTCTCTTTCTTTTCCACATGCTGGAAGCCACCAATGACTGATTTTTACTGTTTTTATTTTGCAAATATGGCCGAAATAGATATTATACACCAACCAGACCAGACCTCAGAGATGATCCTCAACTTTGACCTTTCCGGGAACAAATGGTCTAAAATTTAATGTTGAAGCTGCACCTGTCTTTGGATATTACCAATAGAGCCCAGCTGATATGGGATTTTTAATACTGATGCTAATACCAATGCACTGATACTGACATTTGGTTATTCAAAAACCTGATATTCCAATATACTGACCAATGATTTTTTTTTATTTCAGACACATGAAATATAAAAAGAGTTCCCTAACACTTATGTGTACTTATTTAGTTTCGTTTTTAGGCTCTGCAGACTCTTGCCCTTTGGTGGGCAAACTAGCTAATATGAGCTGATAATATCATCCCTCCAATAGAAAGAGTAGGCTCCAATTAGCAACATTCACCTAACTGTGCAGTGCAAAGGACTGTGGAATATAAAGCTGATACCAAGTACATGGGGCCACTCTGTGACATTTTTACAGTGTACAGTGTTAGACCTCACTCATACAGGCCTAGAGACCAATTAACAAACCCCTGATAAGCTCCAGTTCTGTAATCTCCACCTGGTTGGTGAGTTGTTGCTGGGCGTGGCTAGATGAAATTGGTGGGAAAAAAATGAACAAAAAAAACTTGTTTTGATTGCTTTAGTCTTTAGCAGATTTCCACAGATTGGTGTTTCATATGTAAGATATTGACTTGAGTGCAAGTAAACGCCAACTACTCGCCGACTGACAGTGAAAATGAAAAGTGTGACGCAAACTGAAAACAGAGGCCGTTTGCCTTCAAGGTAAAAGTTGCACCCTTTGAGATTCTCGGTCTGTGTGACTGTTGCCTTATGCAGCTCTTCAAAGCATTTTAACATCTTCCAGCTTTTTCTTATGATCTTGTTATTTTACAGCTTCAGTAAAAGTTTGCAGCATTTCTGATATGGTCACTGTGCACTTGGCCCATAGTTAGCCACTATCTGGTGAACATACTGGATTATTAAGCAGCTAGCGTGCCCAACATTTCCCTTAGATGGCAAAGACCAGAGCAGAATTTAAGGAGGGTGATTTTTTTTTATTTTGAAAGGACATCTATCAGGTGGACAGAAAGACTTTTCCAACTAAGTGCAAATGTTTGTACCATTTAAGCTGTAAGTGTAAATACGCATCTATTTGTTAAGAATTTTTCCATGAACAAAATAAATAAAGTCAGTATTCAAATCATCTAAACACTGTATTGTCAAACCAAGCAAAGAGAAGAAACAGGAACATCATTCTGGAGGTTGGACCAAACAATTGGAAATGGATTTCAAGACATCCAATCGAACTGTGCACCTTCTTTCAGTTTGCACATGTCAGTGTCTGTTGCCAGGCTGAAATATTTACAAAGGCTGGTTAATACATTGGATTGGTCAGCTGCCCAACACACACACACACACACTTACAAGCATAATCTCAACTGAGTTCTCTCGTTTCCTGTCCAAATGTGGGCACTGTGCTGGCTTTATGACATGGATGTAGTTACTGGCAGACAGAAATGATTATTTTAGCTGCCAGTAGCTCCGGATAGTGTTGGCTGTAAGGACATGCTCTTCAGCGGTATTAAAAATGATTGGCTAGAATGACAGGAAAAGCATGGAGTGTGCAATATGCTGTTGCACAAAACAATTTTATCTCAGCGTTGAGTGATGTTAAAAAATATTTAAAGGTAGAAAGAAATTCTATTTTTGAATGAGCAGTGGTAGCAACTCTTCCTGTGTTTGTCTGCACATTCGTGTGCAATCCCAAAGGAGTAATTAGTCCTCTAATTAGTCCTGCCAATCCCCTCCAGAGTGCAGAGGTCAGCAGCCAGGGTCAGCTGCTTGGCACTGCCAGGTATTTAGTGCAAGGCTCAAGGACACTTTGCCACAGTTGTTATAAAATATAAAAATCGTGCTTAAAGCCCAGTGTTAATAATAGAAACTGTGTTTTTTTGTTTTGTTTATTTTTCACCGGCAGATGTTTCCCCTCCTGCAGTTTTAAACACCACTCAGAAACCAAGTGAAAGAACACTGAAGGCAATTCAGTTTTGTCAGGCATCCATCTGTCGGCTCAAAACCCAAACATTTGGTATCTTGTGCCAGACTTTTGTCTTAGCACCACCCATTAATTATCATACATTGCTTAGCATCTGAAAGAGGCCTTGCACTTCTGCGGTATTGTCAGAGATGTGAGCCCTTTCGGTGGCACTTGGCTCCCATGTTCCATTTTTACACTCCAAAATTCAGAGTGTTTCAACTCTGACTTTGTTTTTTCATTGACCTTGCGGTTTGCAGCAGATGAAATGACACCTGTCTGTGATGTAACCTGAAAGCAATCCACAGTGGATGAAAAGGGAAAAAAACCTCTTTGTTACCAGGTTCTTACTTTTTCTCCAAAGAAGCACAATTGGTGCTGCTTTTTGCATTAAATTCAACTACTGCATGTAAATCACTGACGTGTTTGTCAGCCTCTGCACTCTAACATGCACCCATCTTTTAGTGAACACAGCTAGCACCCCTGGTATTAAGTAAACAGCACTAGCATTTGGCAAAATCCAATCTCTGATCTAATATCAAGCTCAATATGTGCTCAATCCTGATAGAACGAGGCCTGGGGCTTCCTTTGTTACTTTCAAAATCTGTATGAAAACAAAATCTTTATACTCTGTGTAAAAAAGAAAAGTATGGCTGTTGTTTCAGAACCATGGACAGCAGCACTGTTTGCTGTGTTATGATCTGATGAAATAACACAGAGTGCAGTGTAGCAGACTGTTAAATACCTGCCCCCCCCTTTAGTTTCCCAGCTTATTTGATTTGTTTTTGTTTTTGTTTTTGATAGCAAAAATTGAATCATTGCCAAAAGTTTTATTTACTAAATTGTAGAAGTCCACAGAGAGAGAGACAGTGGGAAACACAGAGGTGAGAGAGCGAGAGCTACAGCTGTTTCTGTGTGACTCACCTGGCTGATTGTTGCTTGCTTTTACTTTTGTTTAGTTTCAAGAGGTAGCAGGGGTGCTGAGACTTTTTGGCTCCTCCACCCGGCCAGAGCAGCACAGTCCCTTCATCCCAGACCTCCAGATTTACAAATGAAACTCTTCTCTGAAACGACAGAAAGAGTCCACTGTGGCTATAATTCTCATTGTTCATGTAAGATATATATATACATATTTAAAAGCAAGTTGAAATAATTCTGATAAATGTTTAATTTAATAAACAACACTGCAGAGAGTGTGATTGCTCCTCCGGCTCAGGTAGTTCATTTAAAATTTTGCACACTGATTGAGAAGGAAGAGCTTTGTAAAACCAGGTAAGAATGCAAGGCAAGCTTGATGTATTTGTTTCTCCAAAGGATTTTTTCCTTCTTTTTTTTAGGATTGTTTATATGTCTGGCAAAAAAGGCATGTTGGCATTGGGATCCATTTTAAGTGCCAGCACCTCCTGCCAAGGCGACTTTTATGGCCAGTTCTGTTCCATCAATGATGGAGGAAATACGTGTTATGAAAAATGATTACTTGCAACGGTTTGGAGCAGGAAAGTGTATTTTTTGTGTTTTCTGCATGCCTGTTGTTGTGTTGCACAGAAACATTCATTCTCTAGCTATATGAATATTGTTTTATTTATTATCTTGTAGGCATAATTAAATCCCTGCAGTCCTTGCTGTCTCTTGCCTCCAATATTGATGATATATGAATTTAAACCCAGTCTGTAGCATTCATTATAAGTTGGAGTATCACCCCCCCTTTTCTTCTTTCGCTCTCTTATGCCAGCTCCCTCTTCCCTCACATCTCTCTCTCTCCTTCCCTATCTCCTCGCACTCAGCCCTACCTCCTCCCATGCTGCGTAATTTACTGTGCTATTGGGTGAGTGTCACTGAAGATGAATTGGCCCTAGCCTTTGTATTAACACCAGGTCTGGCTGGGCACGTTTAGCACTTCTACCACTACTTCCTGCATAGAGCAAGTAACTTCAAGGCTCCATCCGTCTTTTCACACACACAGAGAAAAGATTGTACATGTTCACGGTTCCATCAGAGTCTGGACTGGTGTCCCTGTTCCCATTCATCAGCTTTTCCTTATAATCCGTGAATCAGCCTTATAGTGGCCAGACAGTTTTATGGCTCTTTGGTCAATATGGTCAATGAGGACTGCTCCATAAAAAAATCAATCATGTTTTAATTTGTGGCTTGAGACACATTTTCCCAGACAGGCTTTTATTCCAGTGCCTCAGCCTTTTTATTTTTTTTATAGATACAGTATAGCTTTTATATATGTTTAACAGTTTTTTTCCCCTCATATTGAATTTTTTCTGTTACGCCTATTGTGGTCAACCCTTTAACTAAATAGGTAAGGTGACATGCATACTTTACATTCATAGTGACATTAATGGGTTGATTTAGAGAAAGATAGATGATGCTTCCTTGCAACAGGGTGCCTGTTCAGTGGTAACCTCATGCTGTGCTAGTCCCAAATAACACTTTAATAACATCAGCCTTTTTGTCTTTCTTAACAGACCAGCTAAGATTTAAAATTGATCTAAAATTGTTCGCACTTTTAAACGGCAGCACCTGACTGTTTTTTAATATAATTAGCAATTAAGCTAAAGGATTGCCTTCATCTGGCCGGGACCTTTCTGTCTGCAGTTTGGATGGTCTGGGTACTCCAGCTTCCTCCCAAAATTCACAGACATGCAGTTTGCGGGATTAGGTTAATTGGTGATAACATAAATTTAAATAAGAGAATTATTTTTAATATTTGAATGAAAATCTTTTGCAGTCCATCACTGCCTGAAATCAAAACCCCTTGGACATCATCAAATGGTGTCTTTCTGCGTCAGTTTTATCTACAGTAACTGAAGAGCTGCTCTGTTGGGTTGAGATCAGGTGTTTCACTGAAAAATATAAATTACTGTCACTTTAGAAACTCTTGGCTTGCTTTTCTAGTAAGCTTTGGGTCATTATCAATTTGCTTTGTAAAGCACTGTCCAATTAGTATTGGCTAAATTTTAGTCGGCAATATAGCCATGTACACCTCAGAATTCATGCTCTTAATTCTTAGCAGTCACATTATCAGTGAATGCTAGTGACCTGGTACCACTCCACCACATTTGCTCATAATTTGACACATACACTTTGGTGGACGGGGTATGCTTTGGATTATGACCTGTTTCTTTCCTTTTCCTTCATTTTTTCTTCCGATCATTCAGGTACATGTTAATCTTGGTTTCATGCAAAGATTGCTTTTTTTCAGAACTGTGCAGACTTTTATAGAGGTTTTCTACTAAAGTCTAATCTAGCTTTCCTGTTCTTGAGTGTAACTAGTGGTCTGCACCTTCTTGTAACCCCTCTAGGTTTCTATTCATGAAAGCATTGCTTGATTGTAGACTCTGACAATGATAGGCCCAGCCCCTCAAGAGTGCGTTTTTGATTTGCTTTAACTTTGCGAAAGGGATTTTCTTATCCAACGAAAAAATTCTGTGAGCATCAACTTCAATTGTCTTCAGTGGTATTTCAAGGGTTTTGCTGTTCCTCAGTTCTTTTTAAGACTATACTAGACTATAGATTATGCCACTCCTAAAGTTTTTGCTGTCTCTCCGACGGGTTTAGTTTTTGCTTTTCAGCCTAATGAAACTTCATCTATATAAAGCTAAAAATGCAATTTAAACATGCACAATCAGCCTTTATCAGCTGAATTTGTCATGAAACAACAGGAGAACGTGTCAGTTAATTTTACAGTTATTTTTAGGCCTCTGAAAAATGGGCAACTATGTACGAAAAGTGGCTGTAGCTCCTGAGCAGTCAATGCAGTGCTTTGGTTGAACTGTTTTACTTAAAGCTTAAAATTTATAAATGGCATCTTGTCTGTTTAATTTTAAAATCATCTGTGTTGGTTTAAAGAGGGAAAATTACAGAAATATGTCACAGTCCATTAATTTATGTATCTAATTGTATTTTCTGTACATGTGTGGACAGTTAGAGTACTTAAGAAGCAGTCTGAACTCCATAAGTAAGCTGTCTCTTTATTGACTGCTTTTAACAATGAGAACGTAATCAACATCCTCCAGAGATGGAGATCAGGAAAAAGTTATAGGCCAGGTTGCATTAAACTTACAGCCATATTTATATGGACTGTACAAAACTACAAAACTATAGCAAAACTAAGTAAGCCAACCCATGCTGGAGACTGATTGAGACTGAACTGAAAGCATAAACTAAAAACAAAATAAAAACAGCTAATGAAAAAATGGAAAACTATTACGCTCCAGACCCAGTGTGGAGAAAAAGACTTCCATGCCTTAACTGTCCTGCTTGGCACCCTAGCTTTACATTGTTGTTGGAAGATCTGGCTGTAAGTGAACAGTGTTCGCACTAACATGTGAGGATGACCAAAAACAGGCGCACCACGGTTCTTGACCTCCTCTTTAAAAAAAAGAAAGAACTCAATTTGTGCAACAGCCGTGTCTGACGTATTTCCATGTAGCATGCTATCCGTCACTGGATAAATTAAGTGGTGCAGTTGATGGATTATGAAGCATTTTCGGCGCATACACGTTCTCAGTCGCAGAAGCACGCACACTCACATAAAGTTTATCCCCTCGGAGAGTCTCATTAATTTGGCCAAGATGATTTGTTCCGAAAGAGGCTGAATTCATCACAGCCAGACAGATGGCAGAGAGGGATTTCCTAGAGGAGAGCACAAGGGTTAGAGTGAGTGGCGATGGGCATAGAGGAGATGATGGTGCGGGAAGGAGAACAAGTGGAATGTGGACTGTGGAAAAAAGATGAAACGAAGAGAGCAAGACAATAACAAAGTGTGAAGCAAGAAGAGAGAAAGATAAGCAATAAGACAGAAAAACAGATATGGGATAAAAGAGAGGGATAGTTGAGAGATAAAGAGGGGAGAGGCACCATCTGTCTTCTTAGAGAGAGATGGAAACAGACATTAGAAGCAGGAGGCGGAAATCACAAGAGGAAACATGGAAGTAGAAAAAGGAAGGGTTGAAAAAAACATACTCCTTATCAGGGGTAAATTGGTCCAGCTTCCTTGTACACTATCTTGACCATCCTTTAAGTTTCTTGTACGCTACTTGAAGGACTAAAACCATTCATCTAAAAAAATCTTTCTGAATTTGGTGTTGTCATGATGGTCATGGAAGGTGCTATCTAGTGCTCTTAACCCAAGTAATAAATCAGTGTAACAAATATCAGCCTCCTTATTGTTTTGGTTTTATTAAAAAAAATAAACTTTACAGATTATGTTTTTCATGCTTTTTTCCTTAATTGCTGTCATCTACACATATACATATATATGTGTTCATGTTAATATGGAGCTTGAAATAATGAGGTCAGCATATGAATAGTAATCCATGTGAGCCAACAGCTCACCCAAAGCTCAGTCAAAGAGCCGAGAAATCCCTAAAACACTCATCTCAAGCAGTAAACACACCTGCTGTTCAAACCCTCTGCTTAAAAGGGACTATCAATCAGATGAAATCTGGCTTAAAGGAAAATGAGGCAAAACTGGGTGGTTTCAGAGAGTAGATGAACTAAAGGGGCTTCACCGAGGCTCAGTATAAGGTAAAGAAGCATTATTTGCGTTAGAATTGAAGAATAAAGACATGGGGGTGGAAATGACCATAATGGGTCCCTTTAAGTTACTGCCATAACTAATTTAGTCAGGTAATGAAAGAGGTGCCATTACATATGAAAAGACGCACATCCAGTACCAAGGTCTTCTCCTTTCACGTTATAAAAGATTGAGTAGGTAATTGAATTCCAGACTTGATTAATGGCCCAAAATGTCATGACTTTAATTCCTGTTGGATATGCAGCAAAGAAAAAGCGCTGTTCTGAACACAAACTACCATGTAAACATACAGACCACAAGAAAGAGCACAGCAGTTCGCCTTCGCTCTTTCTTTCTCTCTCACACATAAACATGTTTTTTCTGAGCCTCTCCACTATGAATGATTTAGTGAGTGTGCCTCCAACAGGCTCGTTTAAGAAGGCTGTGAAACTAGGTTAACTTAAGGTGGGCTGCGCCAGCTTGGAAGGTCCACACACATATAGCCTGTGTCAACATCATTTATTTCCATTTCTATCCTTCATTTAACACGCTTCTTACCCATCAACTTTAAGATTTAAGGGTTATGACAGCAGCGCTAGTCAGTTATTCCAATATGTCAATAAGTTTCACAAGAATCTGTCCTGATTTTTAATATGTTCAATTCGTGGCTTTGTGTGGGCATTTGTGTGTCTTGTGTGAATAATTCAAAGCTAGTTATCCCACACCGACACGTGCCAGCGTTCCACTCTTTTGAAAAATTGAAAAAAACCTACAATGTCCCCCCTGCTCATGCATGTGCCTCTGTTTGCATCCTTGACTTTCGAAAAGTTGACAAAGTAAGAGACACTTTCAGAGAGAAAATGAGAGATTATGGTAAGAGAGAGGAGGAATACAAGGGAGGGAGGTTGAGTCATCATCCTTTCATCCAATCCCCATTCTCTGCCTGTTGCTTTGGTAACATGATGTCAGTGCAGCCTCTAGCAACTCCTCTGAGGTTAGCGAGCATTAGTAGAGAGGTGTGTCTGTGTGTGTGTGCATGCATGCGCGTGTGCGTGTCTGTTCTTAAGTCTCTCTTGGCAATTGCTGCCACAAAACCAACTGTAACTTAACTGCAAAAAGCTTAAGGGTCATAGGTCAGGTGAAACCGCCAATCAGTAGGTCAGAAGGATGTGTGTCTTTGTTTTAGGTTGTGTATGTGTGTAGTTGAGTGTGTGGGTGTGGGTGTGGGTGCGCTTAGCTTTCTTTGTATTTATCAGCCTGAGTCTGTTTTGAATGGTTTTATGAATGGTTTTCTTGGCTGCGTGTGTGTGTCTTGTTTGTGTGTTCAGACAGCTAGGATTTCTTTTCATATTGATCATTATAATCAACTATTACTAAACTTTTCTTCTTTTTTTTTTACCGCTCAGCAGTCAAGCACAATTTGCTCGTTTTTCCTTGCTGGAACAAAGTTTGTTGCCTGGCAACATCAGTTTATTGAGCACTCTCCATCAGAAAGTCGTGGTCTCTGCCAAGGCTTTGGTGAACATTGCTGCTTTAGGGAAACACAAACAGTAATTTTTGGTCTTTCGGTTGAAAGGTTATTCAGTGTGAAGCGTGTGGAGTGATTTTTTATTTTTGTCAGGGTTGTGAAACCTTGAAAAAGTATGTGGGATTGGATATATTAGTCAGATAAAGGATGCCCTCATCCACCTGCAGAAAATATGCTGCAGCTCCCAAACATGGTAAGATCAGGTGTTCCGAGGTCTCTCTTAAACACGACTTTTACAAAGAGTCATTCATCTGCTGTAGCTACAGACGTAAAATAGACTTAATTGAAATGTATATAGTAGCAGTATTGAGCTCAGTCAACATTTTTACATAGTAACTGTCTCTCTGTGTACTGGGCCAACAGCCAAAATAACAATTATGGGAGCATAATAGCAGGACAGAAAACAGATTTTTAGGCTTTTTAGACCCAATCCAGACAGCACAATTTCCAGTAACATTTCAAATAAAAGGGAATGATGGCCTCCCAGTGTTTTCTCATAGTTTACCTTACTAAGGCCAGTGTTTTGTCTCACTATATCGCATTAAGCCTTCAATGCATGCATGTGTAGTCAATTCAAATACTGACCGAGACTTTTTTTGTATTGAATATGCTGCCCTAAAACATCCTTGTCCTTTTTTAAGATTTGTTCATCAGCAGCTAATTAGTTAATTATTTTACTCAAATCATCATAAAAATCCCTTTTGGCCTTTCCTTATTTTCATGTTTTATTTTGTATTCATGCACTGTTCCTCTCATTATTGAGTTTTAAAGCTATTTGTCATCTTGAAATGCCATAGTTTGTGCAAATAGACTAAGCTTAAGCCTATTAATATGCAACAGCAAATGATTAAGGCAAAGGCATAACTTATCACATTTTAAAGTGGATACAAAAGAAAGATAAAAAAGAGAAGAAAAAGGGGCTGAAAAGACTGAAATGCCTCTCATTCTGTTCCATCTTACTGATGAATGTTTGACATTTGTGAATAAAAACTGTAATTATGTGTTTGTGTGTTTGTGAAGGAGACAGAGGGACGGAGAATACAAATGCCATTTCTAAGTGGGAAGGCTGTAATCTGTGTGCGTGTTTGTGTTGCTTTGCCTGCCTCTTTGTCAGCGTTGGTGTGTGTGTTTGTGTTCGTGCAACACCGATTGTGTTTATGTGCATGTACAAGACACTACGAAACAGTGAGGTGCTAAAGCAAAAGACATGATAAGTCTTTGACAATTTGTTGGGATAAACAGTAATCTTGTTTTACAAATTCAATTTTAATAAAGCACACTTACTCTTAAGACTTCAAACAAGATAGATAATGTTATGCAGATATTAACAGTTGAACCTAAAGCACGCCCACATATGGGTTTTGAGGAAGAGGTTTAAATAAGCCATGAACTGGAAGAATTCAAACACAGCAATAAAAACAAATTCTAATGCGTTCGCTGGGCTTTTCTGGGCGATCAGTCACATGTACTTAGGGTCAGAAATGAACTTTTGCTGGTAGAATAGTGAAAACGTGCTTTTTCTTCTACCAGCCAAAATTAATGATTATATTTTTGTATCTTGCATTAATTAATTTCATCACGTTAATGAGATATTTTAAGAATATAAAAGCAAAGCCCAGAACAAATTTGAAAGTTAAATTATTCTGGTATATTGATCAACGCTGAGACAATTCATGCATTAATAGAAGAAGCATTTATCTAAATAATCTACTGAACTTTTTTGCTACTAAATTTACTTAAGCATCATTCTCTCATTCCTCTGGATACTCCAGCTTCCTCTCACAGTCCAATGGTGGATGTTATCATCCATCCATCCATCCATCCATTTTCTTAACTGCTTATCCACTACAGTGTGTTAGGCAGGTTGAAGTCTATCCTAGCAGTTACTGTGAAAGAGGCAGGTTACACCTTTGATAGCTTACCACTGTATCACAGGACTAAGGTGAAAATGTGTGAATTCAAGGTAAATAAGGCTCTGAAGAGCAAAACTGAAACAGCTATAGGTCAAAACAAAATTAAAATTGTGGTTTATAAACTGAAAGAGGAAAGTGTTAATTAAGACAGGAACATTTTGATATGAATCTCAATCCGTTCCACACTTTTTCTAGTCTGCTTGGAGTACTCATGTATACTTGTAGTGTGGTGTGCACTGACAGACAAAATAAATCGCAGGAACATGGATGTAATATATTTGATTTCAGCTAGTGTTTTTCTAGTCTTACTGATCAATCAAAGGGCTTTAGACTACAAGCTACATTTAACCTTACATTGATACAGCACTTCATTCTTGTTGCTTCAGGCATTTTATGTACCTCATATTTGTGGTCATTTTAGAATCACCAAGTAATCTGAGTTGATCACTTTGGATTGAGGGAAGGAAAATACACATATACACATACAAACTCAACACAGAAAGGCCCCAGCACGGCTTTAAACCAAGAAGCTTATTGGTGAGAGTTGACCACTGTGCCACAATTCCCCACTAAACCTTCCATTCACCATCAGATGATGTAACTTTATGTCACTTGGTGCACAGCGGAACCTCACACAGTTATATACACAGAAAATATAACTCTCAGTGATCGCTGCTAAATTAGGCTAGATGGATGGTGAAGGACCAAAAATTGGTCATTGGTGGAATCAGCCTTTAACCCTTTAACCGGAAATGTTAGGTATCTGTAGGTTATTATTACCAGTACAAAAAAAAATACTAGTTAAATTTAAAGAGACTGCAGAGATCTTTTTTAAGTGCAGCTCCATCTCATGAACCCATATTTTAATCACAATAGAAAACAGAAACTATATCAGATGTTTACACTGACACATTTTACTGTTTCCTACAAAATATCCACTCATTATTTATTTGATGGTAGCAGATGTTATTGATCCTTTACCCTAGTCCTAAAAGTGTATATTTATTTCTTACTCTTCTTATATTTAACAGCTCAGACAAGAGGCAGTGTTTCTCGAGTAGAGATGGGCAGGGGATTACCACTCTGCAAAAAACAGTGTATACAAATTGTGAAATAATTTCAGAATATTTTTCCTCAATGAAAACCTTTTAGAAAGCCTTTTATAGTATATAATAGCATTAAAAGATTGTAGGAACTTGGAGACATTTTTGTGCACAGGGTATAAGGCTAGAACTCAGTAGTGAATGCCTGTGATTTTTCTGAGCCTCGGGTGGCGCAGCATTAAAATCAGTCATGATTCTGTCATGGAAATCAGTACATGGGCTCAGGAACACTTCCAGAAATCACTGTCTGTGAACACAGTTCACCGTTACAGATCTGTGCATGCAAAGAAAAGGTATGAAGCAGTGATCTCTCACCAAAGCTCATTTAAAATGGACGAGGCAAGGTGTGAAACTGCTCTGTGGTCAGACAAATGAGAACTTGATTTTCTTTTTGGAAGGCATGGATGCCATATTCTCTGGACTAAAGAGGTCAAGGACCATTTGGTTTGTTGTTAGTGCTCAACAAACCAAATGGTCTCTGATGACATAGTGTGTATCAGTGTAAATAGAATTGGCAGCTTATACATCTGGAAAGACACCTTCAATGCTGAAAACTATATACAGGTTTTTGAGACAGTTGAGACAATGTCCCTTTTCGAAGGCCTTGTATGTTTCAGCAAGCGAACACTAAACAACATACTGCATCTACAACAGCATGGCTTTGTAGTAGAAGAGTCTGTGAGCTGAACTGAGCTGAGCAGTTCAGTCCTTTCACCAACTCAAAACATTTAGCACGTAATGAAATAAAAAATAGGACAAAGAAGTCCCAGAACTGAGCAGCTAAAATCCTATATCAGACAAGCATGTGACAGGATTCCTCTCCCACAAGTCCAGCGGCTGTTTTCCTCAGTTCCCAGATGCTTACAGACTTGTTAAAAGAAGAGGTTTTCTCAGTTTTCTATCATCTTTTGGGAATAAACAATGGATTTATGAGATTTGTAAGTCATTGCATCCTGTTTTTATTTACATCCTATACAGCATCCCAACTTGTGTGGAATTAGGAGGTTGTAGGTCTGAAGACAAACACACCCCATCCTTCTCATCTCTCCCCTCCAATTCTTTTGTAGTCTGTACTCCACAACACAAACACAAATAGACGCAGACACACATGTGAAAGAATGAGACACACACACTGCTGCATGCTCAAGCACAACCATTTGATCTCCCTAGCTCTATTATTAAAAGCCACGCTTGGTTGAAATTAAAAGAGTTTCCAGCTCATAACATTATTAAAAATCAATTCATCCTCTTTCATCTCCTCTGTCTGTTCCTTTATCCTTTTCCCACCCTCCCTCTTGTCACTCTTCATCCATCCATCATTCTCTCAACCTTTGTCACCTGACTCCATTACATCAATTAATGCTTTCCTTTGATTACTTTGTCTATGCCCTGTTGACAACCTTTCAGTGCGTATCGTCTTTGTGCACCCTGCTCTCTGTCTGTCTCAGTCTGCCCACTGTGTGTGCTCACTTTCGTCCTTTTTCTCTTTTCCCCTGCTGTGTGTATTATATCTGTTCACACATCTATTACAAAAATTTCTATCATCTCTAAGTGTGTGTGTGTGTGTTTCCATGTTTGTGTGAAAGAGAAAAAGAAAAGAATGAAATGACCTCTTCACAAGTGGCCTTATTTTCAGTGTCCACTCTGTGCCTAGAGACTTAGCCAGCGTGGCAGTTTAATTTATCGACTCAGTGTGTGTATGTGTTCTTATATATTTAGCCTGTACTCCAGGGTCTTGCTAAAGGACCCATCAACACTAACTGCTCACTGATCATTTAACACAAGATGACCTCCTGTGCCACCTCAATACAACACACACTCACGCCAACACGTTAAACAATGTCAAATATGTGAGAGTGTGCAGCTATTAATAGCGGCACGGTTACCACTCTCTGCACGACTTCTCTGGATGGAAAGCGCACAACGCCAAAAGACCTGAGACACTAGGGTTTGATTTTTACATCCACCATCAGTATTAGACTACCAAAAAAACTTCCTGACAACTGTCACCATTGATTTCTTCACTATTTAGCCAAAACAACAATCTTTCAGTATCATTAAGAATACAATCGTGTAAAAAAGAAAATGCGTCTTCTTTCACTTTCACAGAACATATTAAATCTTATCCTTACCTGGTCTTAAAATTTAGGAAAATTACAGCCTCAGTTGAACAACAACACATGACGTATTGCACCCTGTTATTATTTATTTAACAAAAAAATAAATAAATAAATAATAACCCAAAATGCAGAAGTACTATGAGAAAAACCAAGTATGGCCTTACTGCTTCAAACTGAATTTATAAGTAAGTAGCACTCAGGTGTTGCCAATCAAATGGACTTGAATGATAAAAGCACAAGTTTTGGCTGGTTGCTGGAGCCAGCAATGATCTTAGAGAAGCAATTGTTGGTGCCCATCAATCTGGGAAAGGCTATAAGGTTGTTTCGAAACAATTTAAAGTCCATCATTCTACAGTGAGGAAAATTATCCACAAGTGGAAACCATTGAGTTTTTCCTGGAGTGGACTTCTCAGCAAATTCACCCGAAGGTCAAAAAATGTAATTGTCAGAGAAACTGCAAAAAACCCATGAGGTACATCTTAGAGTCTACAGGCTGCAGTATGCATATTAAATCTTAAAGTTCATGACAGTACAATTAGAAAAAGACCGAACAAGTTGTTTGGAAAATTGCCAGAAGAAAGCTTCTTCGCTCTGAAAAGTACATGGCAGCATAGGATAAGTTTGCATTGTTGCATTCGAACAAATTGCAACACTTTTGGATCAAGGTCCTTTGGACAGATGGTACCAAAATGGAGATGCATGACAATAATGCACAGCACCACGTATGATGAAAACCAAACACATTTGGTTTTTATATCAGCACAATCACCTCATACCAACTATGAAGCACGGTGGTGGAGGGGCGATGATTTGGACTTGTTTTGTAATCACAGGACTGGGCATCTTGCAGTCATGAACATGAACTGCTCTGTTTACCAAAATATGATATGCTCAAATGTGACACCAATGTGTATAACAGCTTGTGTTATATTGTACTGTGCAGCAGGAAAATGATTATACTGAATGAGCATACCAGCAAACTTCCAATATTAAAATATGGTCCAGGCTAGCAAGTCTTCCAGCCAGCCTTTCTGCTGATGTGACTGATAGTATTTTGTTTGTTTTTTAACTGGAAATACATTATTAAAGTCAACCCATGTCCTCAGGCTTCCTGTGAGCACTTTTCAGGACCAAACTATCCAATTTTCTCCTTTGTCTTAATTCCCATGCCCACTAGAGGGCTTTTTAACACTGTAATGTTAACAACATATGTTGTTTGGGGTCATTCGGTGAAATAACAGATGCTGTCTCAGACTGACATGTGATCAGTGATTACATAATAATACTGATGGATTATAATAAGCTGCTTGCACAAAAAAACCCCTTTCTGTGTTTTGAGTGGGAGGCAACCTTCGTTATCTTGTTTTTTTTGTATGCTTATTCTGTGTTTGTATGCATCAAGTTTACAAAGATCAATCATTTATCTGCACTGCGAGTCACATTAGGCAAATAAAATCTTCATTCCAAAACTTTATAAATGTTTCAGAGATAAAATGAAAGGATGGATGTTTGTAAATTTAGAACTATATTATATCCAATAAATGAAGGGTTTTTCCCCCTTTAATCTCATGTACCCATCACGAGACAGCAATGCATGGAAACTCATAGACGAAGGTCTGTTTACCCTTTTTTCTGGCCTACTTTTTCGTCTTGCTCAGTCTTTTTTTCCAGTCATTCACAGTTCACCTCACTCCATCTCTCATGACTCTGTCTTGCCAGTATAATAACCAATTAACTCCAGCTCTTGGTTGCTTAAATTTTTTATTTATTTCTTCATTAATTCATTTCCTGTTTGAAGTGTACTGCGCAGTGATTGGCAGCTTGCTCTAATTGCACCTCACACTTTGTGAGTGTGCAGGATATGCTTCCACACACTCAATCACGCACGCACACACATTTTCACTTCCATCCATGCAGGGTCATGCATATCCTTGTGTACACAATTGTATGCAAATCAAACACACATCAAGGGTTGAATACTTGCAAGTTGTGCACACACATTATGAAAAACACAACCGTTCCAGCTTACACACAGAAACTCACACACAAAGATCAGTGTTGTGATTTTAATTAGATTTAGCCTATCAGCCTCCAACTCAGAAAGGCAAAAGGCAGATCACTGCTGCCCTCTATTATGGCCTTACAACACTTTATCTGAGATTATGGTGGAGGTAGACACTTCAAGGTCACTAGCGCCAGCAGGGAGAGGCGATATGAGAATGGACAGTTTCTGGCAGTTTTTCTTCAAAGGAGAAAACACAACAGATCACACTTACATTAGTCTATAGATTTTAACACCTATGAATATTTTTTAACTTCCCTGATATTTTTTAAACAGCTCCCCAATCACCTTAGTATTTTTTTAGTGTGTACCTGACTGATTACAGGCTGATTACAGCCGGGACTCTGCATCACGCCTGATTTTCAAGAGATTGGACAAAACCCAGCACATTTCCAGTCACAAAAACGCACACCTGAGGACAGAACACATGGGAGCATTATCCTCATAACATCCTGATCTCGATGAGGACACATAGGTCCTCGGGCATCTGTAATTCATCCCATAATATGCATTTAACAAGCAAAACTGAAAGAAATATGTTCAGTTCGCTGACCACATCTGCCCCTCCAGGTTGAGACATCCACATGGCAGAACAGCAGTGCAGCTCGGACAGAAGCTAATTCATCCATGATGCTCACGCTGACTGATTACACAACTCATGCTAATTTCATGCTAATTAAAGTTCTGATGGTAGCGAGGGGAAACAATGGCTACCTGGAAGAGAGACAAATGCGTACAAATGTGTAAAATGCAGTATTTGGTTTTTGCAGGGCCACAGCTACCACTGAGGACAGCATTTATTTTTTCTTGTCTTTTATAATATTTCCGGGAATGTGGCCTAGAAACAAATAAAACATTTTCTAGGCCACTTTCCCAGAAATAATGATTAATTGATTTTTTGGCATTATTGTTATATGCTGACATGCTATACAATACACGTACCTACAGTGGCTCTGTAAGGAGGGGTGTGTGTGCAGGCATGTGTGTGTGTTTATCTGTTTTGTGTATTGTGAGCATTGCAAAGGCTTTCCCTGAGTAGCTGTACAGAGCTCGCCGGGAGAAAAACGCTGAGTCTTTGATGCTAATATGAAGTGTCATATCTTCCCTCGCAGAGTGTGTGTGTTTGTTGCATGTGTGTGGGTGTATACAGTACGTGCGCACTGGGGACTTATGCAATTACAGTTCCTTTTTGCATTAACTGAAATGCTGACAGACATACAGCCCTAAGCTGACAGAAGCAATCGCTTTGCCGCCGTGTGTGTGTGTAAGTGCGTGAGTGATACGCACTAATTCTAGGTTTAATGTTTTCTGGCTGTGAGTGCTGTGTTGTAGAGAGAGGCCGGAGACACACACGTGTGCGCTCACATAAACATTCACGATGTCTAAGAATAGGAGGTTCACATGGCTCAGAAGGCCATTTAATGTAAAAGGATTTTCATAAGTTGAGCTCTGAAGGCAGAGCTGATCTGTACAGAAGGTCCTCTTTTCCTCCTCCAGCCTCAGAGCCGAGAGATGGTCGTCTCTCACTAAGACATTAATCGGCTCATTAATTTTCTTTATTCCTAAGTGCTAGAACTAAAGTTTCCCCTCCCTTTTCCACTAACGGAGCTGTTATTGCTGCTGAAGCAATCACTGCTTACTGAAAATACTATCGCAGCACTGCCGTCTTTGAGCATCACTAATACAAGTTATATATTGCTACTTGCCTCACTTGTTATTTTGTTACCGCTACCACATATACAACTGTTATCAGCCTACTTAATCATAATATTGCTTTTTCCAACCATCTTCATATCGGAGAGAAGTGATTGTAGCATTATTTATCCAGTCAATGTTATATTAGATGTTTTATTGCACCTGATTGATGTCTCGCTTTCTATCTTTCTCACAGCCATCGGGGTCCAGATGACTCTGGAGGTGATTGAATCCAGATTTTGGGGCATTGCAGCACAGGTAGGTCCACAGAGTGTCTGTTAGAGCAAGATCTCTTCATAAAACCTTTTATAGTCTTTGTAAAAGTGCTGAAAGATGAAGTTACTGAGATTTACTTTAGATGTGAAGAGTTTGGGTTTAAAAACAGAATGTTAGAATAGAGAACAAGACAGTTTTGGATGCACTCTTAAATAAAACTGACTTGTAGCTACATTGCTGACTGTGATTAACTTTACTCTTTCACAGCTGTATTATTCAGTGAAAAACTGTGCTATAAGTTCTTATATAAGTGTGTAGTGTTCGACAATTAAGCCCTGCAATTATTGTAGTATTGCTTCATTTTTTTCCATATTATATTTATTATTTCTCATTGTTTTTCCCCCAGTAAAAGATTGAAGATGCTTTTAGAAAAAACAGCACATACTTCAGCTTGTAAATAATAACTCCATTTCTCTCCTCCAAACAATATCCCCTACTTTATTTCCTTTGGGTTGAACACTGTGAATATCTTTGCATGCACATTTTTCCATTTCTGGTGCAATCCAAAAGAAGATTTATATTTTGTCAGATTTCAATTTCAATTTTAGCTGAGCGCTGTCGTGAAAGCTTTGTTTTACAATGAGATGAAAGGAGCGCAGCAATTTCGGAGTATTTTTACTTATCAGGATTTTGCATCCTAAGCTGCTTTTCCAGTTTGAGAAATGCAGTGAGTGAATATAAACCTGATCAATATTCTGCATGAAACGTGGTTGGTAATGAATACACTGTCTGTTTCAGGAGTTTAACCTGTGATTATAGGTTCATTTTCTGCTCCATTAGTTGGTAATTACAGCATTCAAACTTTGTTTCATCCAGAGCTTAATGTAATGTGTTCTGTATCACTGCTACCAACATTAAAGGAGTGCTAACCCTGCCTAAAACATAGGAGGGAAAGAATAAATGCCATCATTAGAGTTGTTTTCATTGCATATCTTGTGTACTAAAGAGAGGTTTTTAGAATCAGCACTGGATTGAGTGACGCAGATACATCCAAGTGTGTTATTTCCTGGGCTAAATCTGGTCAGCTATTCATGGCCTTTAAAAAGCATCCCTTTATGTCCAAATTTGTTTGAAAAGTGAAAGGTCATCTTTTTCAGGCTGTTACAAAGACTTGAATTCATTCATCCACTTTCTTAACCGCTTATCCAACTTAAGGTTGCTGTGGGGCTGGAGCCCAAATGACATTGGGCAAAGCTCCAGTTGGGTGCCAGTCTGGGAGTCATGGGGCTCACATAGACACCAACACAACCAACATTTAACAGTCAACTGCAAACTGCGCTATTATCCAATACTGAAAATGCATCTTATTTTGTACCTCACATACCTGTGGTTGTTGCCACTGGGAGCATTAATTTATTTCATTTGCCAGAGGGAGACATTATTAGAACAGTTGATTGATATAGGTCGATTGTTTCAAACTGTCAGCGCTTTGCCAGAACTTTAGCTCTGTCCTATAGATTTTCCAAGTCCTGTCCACAAATGCTTAGCACCTACAACTGTTAGCAAAAAAACATCAGAGATAACCTTTCTTTGTAGTTTCTGCTTGTTTTCCGCATCATACAGTTCAGATGTTCCTCATAGTTTTATCTGACAGACTTGTTTGTAATAAAACAGCCCTTCTCTGGATAGATCCCAGGCCCCACCTGAGCTGATTTTTCTAGAGACTATGTGCCCCCAACTTCCAAAACAAACACTTTCCACAGCAATTTCTAGGAGAAAAGTTCACTCTTAAATCTTATGTTCACTCTGATTCTCCTTCAGCAGTATGCTGCTGCCATGCTGTTTCCAGGGACAACCAAGTGTATAGAACTTAAGCTTGTACTGTGTTATTTTGGTTAGTCGATCGCTTGCTTCCTCGTCACATTATGTTGAGCATTACTGATATGAATGTTATGGTCCTAGCAGGGCCTCCTCCTGAAGTTGCCTGTGTGGGCGTGTCATAGGTGCCACCTTTTTCTTTTGTACAGCTGACTCACATCAGCAATTAAAGGTATTTAAGGGCAGAGAAAGGTGAGCTCTGGTGCCAGAGTGCTGTGTGAGTGGTTGCAGCTAGTGAGCTGCGTGTTTGGTGGTTGCTTGCTCCTGCTCGGTGGAGAGGCGTGTGTTTGGTCACTAATCTCTTTTTGACTTATTTTTAAGTTTACCGACCAACACTTGAGTTTTGGTTTGTTTCTTCAAATGGTGATAGCGGCTTGTCCGTCTCTTTTAGTTGAGTTATAAATAGAAACCGTAATAAAACTCTTTAATTTAACCATTATGCCTCTCTGGCTACGTTCACACTGCAGGCGAAAGCGCATCAAATCCAACTTTTTTGACCCTATGCAACATATATCCGATCATGGTATGACAGTGTGAACAGCACAAATCCGATATTTTCAAATCCGACCTGGGTCACTTTCGTATGTGGTACTGAATCCGATACATATCTGATGTTTTAGAAAGCGACTGCTGTGTGAATGGTCATGTCGCATTAAGTCCGTCTTTTACGTCACTGACACAAGACAGACGCCAGTTATCAGCGCCGGAGAAGACATCGTGAACGCTTCCTGACCATTCAGTGAAACTGTTGGGAAGACAATGTTGGAGAAACGTGAACATTTTATTTGTACTGTATAATCTGCAGATTCTGACAGAAATCTGCAACTATCCTATGAAGCACCGCTCCTCTCTAAAACAGCAATAAGGATAATTATTAGGCCATATGTAAATAACAAAATAACCTTACAACTTAAAGCAAAAATTGGGAAACGTAAAGTCCGAAGTCTTTATATTAAGGGCCATCAGTCAAACAATATTGTTTGCTCTGGGTCTAAACAGAGCACGTTGTGTGTGACGTCTTCTTTTGCGCATGCGGGCCGCTTTGAGGGTTCACACTAGAGTGCGTTTGCTGTCACATTTTATTTGTAATGTGAACAAGCAGACAAAAAAATCGGATATAATCAAAAAATCGGAATTGAGCATTAAGACCTGCAGTGTGAACGTAGCCTTAGTCTCCTTTTTCCGACCTGGACACTTTTTGTTACTTTCCCTAATCACCTGGACCCTTTTAGGGGAACGTAACAATGAACTGGTGCATTGATGAAATTATGTTCTCATCCTGATCATACAGATCACACAATCAAAACATGCTGTTTTCCACATGTTACGGTGGCATAGTGGTGCAATATTAAGAAATGCTTGGTTCAGCAGTGAGGTGTTTATGGTTATGCAGAAGAGGTGATGTCCCTTCACTTTTTAACCAAATATCATTAGTGTTTAAATACTAGTTCTACTGCATGGTTAGTATCCTTTTGAGTTCTTCCACACCTTCAGAAAAATATTTTATTTAGGGAAAACTTGGTTTTTTTTTTTTTAAATTTGGCCTAACACTTCCTGCAGCAGGTGTTTGATAACTTGGCCCTTGGCCTCGTCGTGTCCCATGGCCGTAAATGACAGCAGTTAAAAGAGCATTAAGGCATCTGGCTAGCCATTAAGTGATGGATAGCTTCCACCGCCGAATACAGCAGCACCCAGGTTTGCGAGTGTGTATGTGTGCACGTGTTTCTGTGTCTGTGGTGTCGTGATGGTGGGATTTGAAGTTTGAAGAAAAGATTATTGTATATCTGTATATGTGCTTATTAATGGTAATGTGTGTGTGCTGGGGAGACACCATATGCATGGCCATCTGTGTGCAAGTGCGTTGTTATGTCCATATCCATCAGCTACGAACTCATTAGCATTATGTGCAGCAGAGTTGTTATCCACTAGATTTATGATGCATTTACACAAAGTCATTCCTGTTTACTGTGTGAATACTTGGTATTGTCGTTCCTAAATCTGTATTTTGTCTTTTTTCCTCCTTAGTTTTCCACACATTTCATTTCTTATCAGCAGCGCCCCTTTTCTTACATCCATTCCTTTCTTATCTCCCATGCTGTCTCCTTTCCTCTAACCTCTCTTTTCTCCTTAGGTAGTTTACATAATCATCTTGCCTTCCTGCCATGTACTAGATCTTTATTTCAGAGAGTTTGTGTGTGTGTGTGTGTGTGTGTGTGTGTGTGTGTGTGTGTGTGTGTGTGTGTACTTACACTGTAGGCTTGGTTTTTTTCTGTGTATGTTTATGTATGTCCATCCATGCAAACGCGCATGAAATCTTCTCTACAGTCTATTTTAAGTACTCTCCCTGAGGGGTGGAGATACTGTACCTGCTGTAAATCCTAAATGAAAGACTTCATGTCAGCAGGAAAGATAATCAGTCACATGGCAGCTATAACCTATTTATCTATCTAAAAATACTGCTACCAATGGGTTGTCATATTTACCCTCTGTGTTGGGGCACAGACAGTCAGTGTTAAGAGAAAATATATTTGATTTGCATTTTGCTTTTCTCCTCATTTGTACACTTCTTCACCATTAGCTGACTCCGAGAGACATACAGTATATAAAATAAAGGCAACTAATAATTGGATTGCCTTAATTACCGATTAAAATTAGCCTTAGCTTTGTGTTTATGAGAAATGATTAAGGGAAGAAACTGTGCACAGTTATCATGTCAGTAGAAGCCACATGAGTGAGGGTCACCCTTTCGTGGCTTATAGTGTGAGCTTGTCTATCTTAAAACCTGATTTATTAGTAAATGAGTTTCATAGTTAGGGAAAAATAAAGCAAGAGCTAAGATCCCTTTGAAGTCTGTCAGGATCATAATAGGAAACTCCTTTTACAAAACTCTACTGTGCTAGTTGAATCCATGGAGTTAAAAAGTTATGCGTGTGTTAGATACAGTGAAAAATGCAAACGCAGGAAACAAAGTATAAAAATGAAGGATTAAATATGACTGGTAATATATGTCTCATTGCTTTGCTCCGCTGACAGATTATATTCTCTACAATGATTAAATCTGAAAAACAGACTTTCATAAAAATACATGATATTAAAAAATACAGTGCAAACCCTTTGATATAAGGCTCCATGTGTCTCTCACAGCCGACTGCTGCTGTATTTTGTCTGACAGCAAGTCATGATTAGTGAGGGGTTCTGAGGCGACAGTAATGGGAATCAAAAGATGATAGATTTTGTGCTATTCACACCTTGGCATCCTCTTTATCTCATAGAGAACACTCCTCTGTTTCTCTTCCTCTGTTTTTAACTATGTACTTACATTCTATTTCTGTGTTTGTGATCACACTGTTCAATAACCATGAAATTATATAAAATGAAATTAACGTAATAAAACAGGACAATATTTTACTGAGAAAAAACGAGAATATATTTTAAATGAATCTGAAAAACATTAAAAAAGGAGGTTTTTAAAAGGAGATCTGAAAGAGGATACAGAGTTAGCATTCCTCAGATCTTCAGGTTCCACAGCTGAGAGGGCGGGAAGTAAAGTCCCGGTCAATCTTGGTGACGCACCACAAATTAGGAACCATTACTATACAGTCCTGCCAGAATATCTCAAGCAGCAGGTGTGCACGGGAGTTATCACATAAGAGACGTGGACAGGAGCTAGAGCATTTAAGGCTTTAAAAACAAGTAGTAAAATCTCAAAAGCAATTCTAAAACTCACTGGTAGCCAGTGAAGGGCAGTTGGGGTAATGTGGTCACTTCTCTTAGTACCTTAAAAGTCTGGCAGCAGCATTTTAAATCAACTGCAGTCTTCTGATGTTTTGAATGCTGAGATCTGAGTAAAGTGAACTGCAGCAGTCTAGTCTGATAGCGATAAAAGCATGGATGACCTTTTCTGCAGCCTGCAGAAGAAAGAAATTATCTTGTCTCGGCTTGCTGTCTCATTCCAGAACTACACCACTTTTTGTAATCTTAGTTAAAAAAAACACACACACACATTTTTGAGCATTATTAGATAAGATACCCAGACTCGACCAGAGACTAATGATGCTGCTTCTACTGTGGCGACTGTGGGCAGTTCTAATAATTACCTCTGATTTGGAGCCAGCTACAGAACATAAATCCACTTTTTTTAAATTATTATTTGACGTAGGACAGGAAACAGGATGCACTAGCGATGAACGTAGATGCTCTCAGGGAACTCTCAGGTTGGGTGCCCTTTTCCATTTAGAAATGGATGTGTTGATTTATCAAGGCACACATTCAACAAAGTGCTGGAAACATTCCTAAGAGATTTTGGTCTGCATTGATATTATAACATCACATAATTGCTGCAGATTTGTCACATGCACATCTATGATAAGAGTCTTTTACCCCACTACATCCCAAAGCTGCTCTACTGGACTGAGGTTCAGTCACTGTGGAGGCCATTTGAATACAGTGAACTCATTGCCATGTTCAAGAAAACAGTTTGAAATGATTTGACGTTGTAGTCATAAAGACAAGGCCAAAGATGATGGTACAAAGGGGTGTATATACCCCTAGTGTACGACCATTCCAACACCACCCAGCTGAACCACTGATACAAGTCAGGATGGACCCATTGTTTCATGTTGTTTTCATCAAATTCCGACCCTACCATCTGAATGTCGCAGCAGAAATTGAGATGAGGCAATGTTCCTGTTTTTAGGTAAAAGGAGTGGACCCAGTGTGGTTTTCTGCTGCTGTAGCCTATTTGGTTTAGGGTTGAATGTGTTGTGCATTCAAAAATACTCTTCTACATACCTTTTTTTTATTGGCGATACTATTGCCTTCCTATCAACTTAAAGCATTGTGACCATTCTCCTCTGACCTCTAACATCAGCAAGTCATTTTCATCCAGAGAGATGCCACTCCCTGAACAGTTTCACTTTTTGTATCACTCTCTTTAAGCCCTTGTCATAAACCAGCTGTGTGCAGGCAGGAATAGGACCTAAACGCAAACTCACAGAGACGAAAACGTAAACTCAAAAGAACACAACTTTATTGCTGGATGCAAACCAATACAAAACTAAACTGGGAAAATTCTAATAAAAATACACTTGGGGAAACACGGAGAGGTACACACAGCTATGAGGGAGCACGCGACACGGAACTGAGGGAGACACTGACATAAATACACAAAAGGATAACGAGGAATGAGAACACACGGGGAACACAGCTGACACGAATAACCATAGCAAGACAGGGAAGGCAAGACTGAACAGAATGAACATGGAAATACGAGACCTGCACAATAAGACAGGAAACAGAGGAACGTGATGCAGGAGTGGAGGAGAGGCAGACGAGAGGGAGCGAGGGAACACGAGGGAGAGAGAGACATGACTGGCTGGGGAAACATGATGGAATAAAACGAGGAGGGCAAACAAGGCACAAGAACTCATACAAACGCAAACACAGACACACAGAGGGCAACAACACATGGGGAAATTACTAAATAATCAAGGAACCATAAGAAACAGGATAACCAGGCACTATGGAAATAAACTTAAGACTAGTAAAGAGAACTTATACATTGATCATAATAGAAAATGACAAAAAACACAGGAAAACTGGAAACACTGGGTGAAATGACCCAGGACCATGACAGCCCTAGAGTTGGTTGTGTGGGGAAATCCGAGTACATCAGCATTTTCTGAAATACTCAGACCAGCCTGTTTGGCACCATCCACCATGCCACATGCAAAGTCATTTAAATTACTTTTCTTCACTATTCTGATGCTCATTTTAAACTTCAGCAGCTCTCTTTCACCATATATAAATGCCTAAATGAATTGAGTTCCTGACATTGATTGACTGACAACTGTGTTAACAAGTTGAAGAGGTGTACCTAATAAAGCGACTGATGAAGATAAGATAAGATAGGATACATGAACTGTTTGTTTTGTTTTGTTTTAGCAGAGCTGTAGATGCTGATAAAATAAGAGTCTCAAGAGCATGTTAGAAATTTCACTCACAGATGAATGTAATGTAATAAACATATTTAACGCTTCCCTATAGATTAAGCTTTTCCACCTTGGATGCCTTATTGAAAGCGCATAGCTGTCATGCTCACAAATCATGTCAAACTAATGGGCGGTTTTCCACTTAATTTGCCAAGCAAATTAAAGCTGCAAAGAAGATAACTCCTATTGATTTCGCTGTTTTTTTCTTCTACTGTCACCACATTTGTATGGTGGTTTGATCAGTTTTGCTTCATATCTACACTGATTAGCGTGATTCCTAGCAAGGCTGTATATTTTCATGACCTGCTTCAGTTGGCAGAAAGAGACAGTTCCTTTTCTCCTAAGTGCTGCTCCTCATCAAGCTGTGCCATTTACCCGTAGTGTGTGGGGGGGGAAGCATTGTCACTTCTGTCAGTCCACCAAATTGTAGTTTATTTCAAGAGGCGACGATGGGAAGCAGAGAAAAAGACTGACACTTTGCTGTAATGGGATCGAAAAGGATGATAGATGGTCTCATTCACACTTCGACATGCTCTGTTTAGCCTGACCATGAATCCAAAGACACATTGTCCATAGACGCCGAGCCACATATACTGCAGACAACATAAGATCATCAGGAAAACTGTTGGTGTTCATCATCAGTCCACAGACGAAAGAACAGAAGGAAAGTTTCACACTTTGCTTATGGTTAAAAACTTTTGTAATATGACAAATTGTCTGATTGCAGTGATACAGATCCCTTTTGATTTTGTCTTCTAGCACAAGCTGATGTTTTTTTTTTATGAGAACGCATCTAATTGTACACTATTTTCCAAAATTGCTCAAGTTTTACGAGCCTGCTCGAAAACTCATTAAAAAGGCATTTGAAATGTGTGTTCAAGAAAGAAAATCTGTAGTTTTTTTTCCATCTCTAGACTATTTCCGCTGCTGTTAGCAAGCTCACAGCAGCAGAAATAGTCAATCAGCCCACTTGCTTGCTCACTTGCTATGTAATGTAATGCTTGTCATTTCTTTCCACTCTCTTTGTTGCCATCGTTGTGTCTTCCCAGCCAAATGACACAGATGTAAGTATGAATAATTTCTCCTTTCCTCATTTTTCAAAGCATCGCACACTTTTTTTTTTCCTACTGAACCAAATTTAACGTCCTCAGCACCTGCTAAGCTCTGTGAAATCAGCTTCACACCTCAGTTAAAACAGATTACACATTCACATCCACACAGTCAGAGACATGCTAACATTACACATGCACAAACTTGCTAACAAGCCACTCAGATCCCATCACAGGTAGACAGCCCATATCTCACAGAAATTAACAATTTCACACCAACACAGACACGTTTTTTTTCACATACACATGCACTTGTCGACACTGTCGCACTCTCAAGCCTAACACCCCCACAGCCAAACACAGACAGAGCATGTGTCACTCACACAAACATGCCCTAATCTAAGCTCAGATGTTGATTTGATTAAAGAAAAAAAATACCTCTAAGATTTGATTATGGTGAAATAATCACACATTTTCTTGTCTTGATTTCTTTACTGCCAGTGCTCAAATGTGGAGGGGATTTGTCCTCTTCGCTGTGACAGCTTAGTGAGTATATCTTGCTTTTGAATGACACTGCCATAAAGTGTATTATCATTCTTATTATCATTATTATAAATATATAAGATGTATTATTTTTTGCTACTATACAAAACTACAAAGGTGCACACTTCATGCATACGTGGTATAAATTATTTAGTGTCTGTGTTATCTGTGTTCGTGACGTTTGACACAGATGTTTCCTTACATAAGTAATTGGTTCCTCTGTCTCTTACCAGGATATCGAGTGCTATGTGATTGACAATAATGGCTTTGTCCTCATTTCTGAACAGCGCAATGATGTGAGTTCTCACACATGCACTTACAGAATATGGCTGGAGTGCTCCTTAGTCTTTGACTTGATTGTTTGAGAGGCCTTCCACTCTTCAATATTCATTACCTTAAAAGAAAAAAAAAAGGTGAAAACGGTTAATGTGTTTTTTAACTGTCTTAACCACTATTAACCAGCCCAAGAGAGAAAAATATTTCATTTTTTTAACCAAAGAGCAGTTTACATTTTCAAATATCAACCTTTTCCCACAGTGACTATCAATAATAACTGTAATCAGTGAACTGAGTCAGAGGTAATGCTGTACTGTAATGTAGTACACCAATTCAGAGGTGCAAGGTACATTTCTCAGCAGACAATTATGTACAATTTCAAAACACATAAAAACACAACATTGTGATCTTTGATGCCTTTTTTTCATCTAACGAGCATTTAAAACCAATTATTCTATAGAAGAAGTGAATGTAGTCCACCACTGCATCCACAAGTGCACTAGGTGCAGGGACTCCCAAGCTAGGCTAGTGGCTCCAGCAGATCTCAGGAGCAACATCCAGGATCTCTGTCCAAAAGCGCAGTCCTAGGAACAGCTAAGATGCTGCGCAGGGTCCTCAAATTCCCAGGCCTCTGTAGTCTAACAACTCTTGGAAATCATGATCGATATATCTTTTGGACTAAGTAAAAGAGGGACGATCTCAGTTGTTATCAGCCCACAATTTAAAAGCTAGCCTCTATGTTGATATCAGGAGTATTATTACACAAGACATGGGTAATTTGCACATCTGTGAAAGCACCATTAACACTAAATGATATATAGAGACTTAAGCACTTACTATGGGTATAATGGCCTGTCTGCCATCCAGATCTGATGTCCATTGAAAACTTTTTATGTTAAAAAAATGCTATGATCAAATCAGGTTCACTGCATAGCTTTCAAAAAGGATAATAGTTTAGCAGCTGGTCTTTTTCAGTCAATTAGAGATTGCAAGTCTTTGCATTTTGCATTGTACACAGCAGCCTAAGGTTTTCGTAACTGGGGGTTTATTGTGACTAAATGCTCGACCATGCAGTTCGCACAGAGCTGAAAGTGGACGGGACATCACAGAAGTGAACTTATGTTTCCGCTATCAGATTATTGGGACTTGAGTTTTTTATGTTCTGCCACACTGATTTTTTTAGACTTCTTTCTTCTCTCTTTCTTGATAGGCGGGAAGGTTCTTTGGCGAGATTGATGGCTCAGTGATGAGCACGTTGATCAGGATGGGCATGTTCAAAAGGTAATGCCTGGTTGTCATTCCTCGCCTGATTGACTGGTTGAACGGCCATCCTGAGAGAACCTGCGGTTTTCTCAGTCTGTGTGAAGTGCCATTTCATGGGTCCCGTGTCTCCGAACAAATATCTGGCTCGTAATTGCAATTGTGTCAGCCCCATGCTGTTTTGCTATCAGGTTTTAATTGTAATTGTGTAATTATCTTAATCAGGGTGGCAGTTTGCAAATGTTTTCCTTTTGGTTTTTGGTTCTTAGATACCTAAACAGTGCATTAGTATGCATGCAGTGTAATGGTACAGTCTCTCTCCTATGCTCTCTGCATGCGCCCGTCTGACTCGGTGTTTGTGATTAAGCTGTCTGTGCCTTTCGTTTTTGCTCCTCTTTGAGTTTGAGGGCTTGGGATTTTTTTTTCTTCACGCTTAGTTTTTGCCCATCTTTTATGTTTGAAATCTCCTGAGTGATGTGCTATTTTTAAACGGCTAAAAGATTTCGTCATGCTTCATTTGACACAGGATATTACATAACTAGTTTTGAGCATGGATGATTTTTAGTAGCAATGTGAGCATATTTACACACTGTGATTTTCTGTATTTATGTGTTTTTGTGTTTCACGAATGCGTACAAAAAACAAACAAAAAAATTGGTTGTCTGAAAAGTAATTCTAGCATTGGGATCATTGTAAGTTACAATAGCTTTCAGGGATTCTGTAAAGGTTAAGCTCAGCCAAACATGTGTGGTAGTCTGGAGGGGGGTCAGGGAATCAATGTGGGTCGATACTGCCAGAAGAGCAACACTGTGTGCTTGTGTGTGTGCTCATGTTTCCTTAGGGTATCCTTGTTCGACTACCAGGCCATGTGTAAGATGAACTCGCACTCTGTCAGCAGCGCACGTCCACTCCTCAGTGTATGTACAGTGAAGTCTCTCCCTATACAGAAATATTCCCAAAATCAGTTCTCCGTTAAATATAATTTGTCCATCTATCTCTTCAGCCATTCTACGGTTTGGCTTCAGCCCTCAAGTGGTTCCTCTCCAACTTCCTACTGTAAGTGTTGCTAGGGGCAACCTGGATTGGCTATGCAGTTTTTGCTACATTGTCGATATGGTAAAATGGTAAATGGCCTGTATTTATATAGCGCTTTCTAGTCCCTAAGGACCCCAAAGCGCTTTACATATCCAGACATCCACCCATTCACACACACATTCACACACTGGTGATGGCAAGCTACATAGTAGACACAGCCACCCTGGGGCGCACTGACAGTATATCTTATACTATGTAGTATATGCTCTACAAAGGTACACAATTTTATGCAATTATGTTACTTATTAACATCACCAGTTTTGCCAAATTTAAAATTTAAAATAATTTAAAATATACCATAAATTTAAAAAAAAAAAACTTACCTGAAGAGCTATTCAAAGATTATTTATTATCAAATAACTAAATTCTTTGCAGTAGTTTGCAGCTTAAAACCGGACAGTATTTAAAACACAGATGGATGCACAATAAATAAATATATATAATAGAGAAACAATTAAATTCCAAATTAAAAATGATTAACATAAGTTCTCAGCTGCTTGGATTGCTGTCCAGAAATCAGAGATAGTGTTAACCGATTATCCTCCATCAACAGGTGGGAAAAATCAGATTGTTTTTGTCTAATGTTTTTACACACAACATTATAAAAAAAGCAATACACAACTGTAGTTATTAAATCTAATTGAAGTAACATTTTAGCAATTTACTGTTAAGAAAATCAGCCTCAGTATTTTTCTATGTTTACTTTGTAGGGATAAAGTCACTTGATACATCTAACAGCCTCACCAAAAGAGCAGGCTGTTTATCCAGTTAGGAGGGGAAAAAACAACCACCAAAGTTACCAGTTTCTGCTGAATAACTTGAGGACCCATTTTATTATTCCCATGACACAACTTTGGGTCCTGGCCCAGTTTTGGAAGGCTGCATGCAATATGCTTCCAGTCTGCTTTAGTCTATAATGATAGCCACCTAACTGACTTCCTTTCCGTGTCCACTCTCCTCTTTTCTCTCTCTTTTGTAAGATTTCTCCTGGAGTTCAATATCTGTGGCTACTGGCACACGGAGCATTTTGCTGACGGTGAGCTCACATTCAGAATAAATGTGGCTAATTAAGGCTGAGCCCTCTTTCTTTGTATCTCGCGTGTGTCATCTCTGTTTTGTAAATTAACACAACCCTCAGAGCAGCTCTGGATGACTGTAACGCTTGGTTTATAAACCAGTTCTTAAAAAACATCATTCATCATCACTAAACCTGTCAATCATCCTTTGATACAGCCAAAAGTTCTTTTAGGTGTGCTGTATTTTTTTATATTATACTTCAGACCAAGAAAAGTATTTACTGTGTCTGTTACATAAGTGGGTTTCAGTGGGAGCAGACGCATCTGGTAAGTTCCTCAAAACAAGAGTCACGCATAAATTTGTACTGAAGTTAATGCAATTCTAAAGAAGTCAAACAAAAACATGGCTCAGAACAAGATAAGACATTTTGACAAGCCATTATGGCTCTCTCTGGTTTTAGTGCTATCATACACAGCAAGCTAGGGTTTATTTGGCTTACGGAAGAAGCAGCAATAAAAGGCTGATGTGTGAAGAATTGAGACGTTAGACCTTCGATTTCCTGTCACAGACTCTCAGCCTGTCAGTCACCAACAAAATGTCACGCATACACTTTAACACACAAGCTCTGTTATAATTCTCATCTCGAAACATGACCCCTGTCTATCTCTCTATTAGCCTCAGTTCATAAGAAAAAAGGGGACATCCTGCAGCCGTGTGACACCGAGTACCCCAGCTTTGTTTATGAGCCGTCAGTCAAAGAGACCAACAGCATTATTAAGTGCGGACGATGCCAGAAGTAAGCGCACGCTCACGCACACTTATGCACACAGAAATAGCAGTGTAGTCCTCTCTAAGCCCTACACCAGTCATATTAAATTGTTCCTCCAGAATCCATTTTCTACAGCTTTGCTCTGCTTTGCATACTGAGAGCAGTTTGTATTAATACGAGAGTGTCAGAAAGAGGGAAATAAGTAGAAAGGAACTGATTTAGATCATGGTGTGTGGGGTTATGGAAAGACGGAGAAGCGGAGAAGGGAGAGTGAGTCGTTGGAAAGCAGTGAAAGTATTAGGAGAGGTGAATGAAAAAAATACAGAGACTGGGGAGGGGTGAGTGACAGAAACAAAGATGGAAAAGCACTAGGAGGTGGGTCGGGGGGTGGGGGGTAGAGTGAAAAGAGGAAAGCATCACTGGGTTGTCACCATAGGCTGAGTGTGATCACCCTCATGAGGCTAATGGTGGTATAACACAGCACAGCCACACATGGTCCACACTCTCCATGATAGTTTTTGAGTAATGCTGTTAATATAATGACATTATAATCATGTGTGAATAATTATCATAATTATGTTATTTAATCCATCCTGCTCTGACTGGCTCGTGTCATTATATTACATAGAAGGTTGTCTTTCTGTGTTTTTGTCTATTTCACACTTTTTTGTTTATGTCAGGATGTTTGTAGTGCAGCAGATACCGGAGAGCAACCTGTTGATGCTGGTGGTGCAAGCAGACTGTGACTGCTCCAAACAGTACCCACCCATCACCCTGGAGCCAGAGGAAGTCAGATATATCCTGTGATGTTTATATTCGTGGCTCACGTGAATCGTGTTCACATAAAGTTTACTTGTTTTAACCTAACTGCAGCATCACCCTGCCTATACACTGAGTCAATCTGGGCACACTTTGTAGACCTACAGTACCTACAGTACAGACTCTTTATTCTAACATGTGTATTAATTAAGCATGCTGGCCTAAATCGTTGTGTTTCTTTAACTGACTCAACCAACCGTACTGTTAAGTTAGATTCCAGGTGTGGGCCTGCCATGTCATATCTTTGAACTGTTTATACTGCGTGTCTTTAGTCGTAATATTTGAATGAGCGTGCAGGAAAACCATACTATGTTTCTGTTGCTGCTCCTTGACCCTGCTGTACATAACTCGTCAGTGAAGTGTGACAGGATGAAGTCTCAAAAGGTTCGCAGACGCCCCGAGTCTTGCCACTCTTATCACGCGCAGGTCAGCATTTCATCACAGCACGACACATCAAAAAACATGTATATTCACACAACCCTGTTACAGCATAAATATTACAATAATAAGTACTATAAAAACTTCTCAAACGTCAAAGCTGAGCGTTTTTTCCTTCTTAAGTTGATGCCTGCAAAAAAACAGACAAACAAAAAAAAGTAGGGACAACCACTGTAAATGTTTTGGAACTGAGGAGATCAGTTGCTGCACTTTTGAAAGAGAAATTAATTCCCATTGTTGGTTGATGTAGGGTTTCAGCTGCTCTGCAGCTTGGGGCCTCTTTTGTTATCTTTTTCTTTTACAGTGCACCAAATGCTTTTATTTGGTGACAGATTCTCACTGTGGGCAAACTACTGTTTTTTTTTTATTTGTAAATGCAGCTACAAAGTGTGTTCTCTGATGAAGGTTATCAGAAGTGTTCCCACTTCCATGCAGCAATTTTGACTAAATAATCTGTGTTTTCAATGCAGAGCTTGAAGAGCATTCAGTGTTGGTTTTCTGCTTTGTCTAGTTTTTCAGAATCTATTTAAAGATATGTTACTGTATATGAAAAAACCACAAGTTCTTTGCAAGTTTACATTATGAAACATTGCTCTTAAGTGAATCACCCAGACTGTTCAACCCTCCCTATCTTTACTGATGAAAAGGTCTCTAGGATGCTCTTTTTACACCTATTCATGTTACTAATTGACCTCATTAGCTGTGAGATATTATAGAACTTTTCTAGTATTTTTGTTGTCTGGCTTGACCATTTTGAGACATGTTACTGGCATCAAATTCTAAATGAGCATATATTATGTTAAAAAATAATAAAATAATTGAATAAATAAAACATAGTTTTGTGCAAAGGTTTTGAGCCACCACTCATTTCTTTATATTTTGTTTCCAAGGAGGCAGACTTTGTTGTCATTTTTTAAGTGGTCATAAGCAAAGGCCTTCCCATTATTCTGACTCAAGACTTTTGCACATTACTTTATTTCATTCAATGTTTTGTCTTTGTACTAGTTTTAATTTACCTTTTCAGAGCATCTTTGTGTTTTTGAAAATGGGGTTGCACATGTGTTTAAACATGCATGCATAAAACCAGCATTCTTCTCTTGTCTTACTCAACTGCTTCTGTGCCCTAAAATGATTTTCTGTTTGAATACATCACATTTTCATGAATGATTGGTAGCAAATTGAAGACTCGCCAGGTGAAGTAATTTTCTGCTTTGTCTCTGCAGGAGAACGCCGATGACTGTGGAGGAGCCTCTTTTATATCTCCGTCAACCTCTGTTTTCTTCATGTGTCTCGTTTTTGCTGCACTTGTTTCCCGATGACGGATAACTTCGCTCTTTTACGCTTCATCATATAAAGGAAAGGATGACAAAAACTGAAATCCTTGAGTGGCTTTTTTTTTTAACTACTGAACAGATTCTGCACATTTTGCTCACAAAGGCGACAGACGCAATCTCTCTTGAAGGACCTTGGATGTTATGAGCATTTGCTGGTTAACTCCAGAGAATTACATTTGAACTAAAAGCTGCAAAAAAGAGAACTTGCTGTACTGTTGTTGCCATGGATACTTTTTTTCATTTGTTATTTTCTTATGCTCCACATTGTATCTCTGAACGAAAAGGGACTGAAGGGTGACGGCTAGCTGTGATGGGTGTTAATGAATAAGAATTAAGGATTCACACGGTACAACATGAAAAAGTGAAAAGAGAAAAACATGCATTATTCACTTCCCATATTCCAATGAGCTGCATATTTATCCACACACATGCATATTATATATGCGTTGGATACATCCAGTAAACACATCTAATGCATTATCTGCAGACTTTATAAATGCAGAATAGCCAGTGAGAAGTGGCCTGCAGTAGGGCGATATAGGGAGACACTGTTGTGTTGCTAATGAGTCATGTTAATAATGGACAAGTTGACACTGGATAAGGTAAAGTAGGCACAATTGGACTCGATGGCTAATTATCTGTGTAAAATGAATATGCAATAAAGTAAAATAGAATGGAGTTGTCAGCCTCTACGGGAACTATGTTTTCACTTTTTATTTCCATCCTATAAATGTATGTTTCTGTGACTATTATTTTTACATATCTGTCTGCCTTTTTTTGTCTTTTGTCTCTCTGTACATACCATAACTAATTATGTATGTCTGGCTAATGGGCTGTAAATGCTGAAATGATAAATGAGCTGAAGATCGTCACACTCTAAAAAGGGAATATCTAACTTTTCACATTAAAACAATGCATACATGCATTTGCAATGTATTTGGCACCAAGGATTTACATTTTTGAAAAATTATACAAATGTTTTTGCAATTAAAAAATATTTATAGTTTTTTTTAATATGGTTTATGAACGCTCTTCTTAAGGCTTTTTTTCTTCATTTAAAATGTAACTTTTATAGCAATGCTCGCTATTATAGCTCAGTCACTAAAAATAAAATGTCACAATAATAAAAATGTAATCTCAGTGTCAATTAGCACTATAAAACTAACTGCATATGATATTTTTGTATATATTTGCCTGTATGTTTTATATTTTGCACTTTTTGCTGAGCACTTAAATGCATTTTTGGCTCTGAGTGTCAGTGTAGCCTTTTCTACACCCATTTTTAATTGTCTCTCAAAGCACACATATAAGTTAAACTTATTAAGTTTCTGAGAGTTAATTATTTAGCTGTCCTGATTTTGTTTATACTCTCCATGGGTTGACTTTACCACGTCTGTGGCCCTAATTTGTACTGTGTAAATAAAATTATAAATTTGGGTTTTGTTGTTTATCTTCTTTAAAAAAAACTTGAGTAATTTATTTTGGCCACATAAAGGCAAATTGATAACAGTTATCAAAATTAGGACTTTACTGGTAAGTGGATTCAATCCTTCAGTTCTGTCTACTGACAACCTGAGATTTCTTTTTTTTTTTTTTTAAATATATATAAAAGAAATGACTCTGACTGGAATTTTAGTGATAGTCAAAGCTTTGTACTCATTCATACTTTGAAGTTCTTTGGTTTGAACGCATAAAATCCTGTCAATTCATCACAGGTCTAGCACAGATAGACAGAAAACAAAGAAAATCTACGCTCACACCCAACTTAAAATCCCCAGTTAAGCATACACGTCTGAGTACTGTGGCGGGATCCCAGAGCATCCAGAATAGCAAATGAAAAACATAAAAACATTATATAGAAAGGCCCCAGCGGACCAGGAGGCACAAAAGAGGAAGCTTCTTGCTTTCAAGTGACACTGCTAATCACTGCATCTTCATACTAATAAAATATATTTAATTTGATGTGTAAAAGAACCAGTTTCAAATACCACCGGTAGACACATGGCAGGTTTAGGGAAGATTAATTCATCCTCCTGACCACCAATGCAATATTAGCATTATTTTTATTTTATTTTTTCTCTCTCTAGTGAATTGTCAATTAAAAGTTCTAAAATTGCTGCATTCAGCCTCTTCCTTCACAGCTCGTTCGATATTATTTAAATACCTAAGCAAGTAAACTCCAGACAAATATGGTAATGCAATGTTCCGAGTTTCACTCTGAAATCTATACCACTCAGGGGTTCCGATACGACAGCCTGGCAGTTTTGGTGACCAGATCCCAACAAACTAAACATGGGGCAAAGACTGTGTTTGTCTAGGACAAAGTGGAAAACATTAACAATGCTGGGGGAGGGGTACCCCACATATATTATATTCCAAGCTCTCTTGTTCAATAAATACAGTAGCGATTAAAAGAAAAGCATGAGTTTGTCCTATGGCTCACACACAACAGTCTTTATAATCTCCTGTATTCTCAGTAAGGATGTGACGGTAGATTGGCATAGTTATAACACACATATATTCTGTGTCTCTTCACATTATATTTTCTCCTGTGTGAAACTAAAAAAAAAAGACAACTGTATTTCTCTGTGTGTCATTTTCTTTGTGGTAGTTTACATCATCATTCAAACTCTGCAAAGCCCTGGAGGTTTTGATCTCTTTGAACTTTCCCTGATGACTATAGCATTGTAACAAAAAGCAGTTTATTGTAATAGAAAGTCTTCCCTTCATATAATTGGGTAAAAGCCAGACTTGAGAATATCCTCAAAAGCAAGTAAATTGTGGGACATTGTCTCAAAGCTATAAAAAAAATGGTCCATATAATTAAAACTGATGTCACACATGCTATAAATCATAAGTAAAGCAAGAGGATGTATAAACATGTAAACTGTTTAACAAGTTTTGCTTTTTTAACACGGTGGGCTCTTGTTTCACAGTCAGTGGTAACTGCAACAGATTTTCCCGTGGTCTACACGGGTGATGTTGTAATGAATGAAATTAACCAGCGGGGGCGCTCGTTGCCTGTCTTCTTTTCATTGTTTGTGGTGTACCGTCGTTGTAGTCTGCACCGCAGGCGGTGAGAGCTGCTAGTCAGAGGAAAATGGCGGACGGTGTGGATCATATCGACATCTACGCCGACGTCGAGGAGGAGTTTAGCCAGGTAATAAATACATATTTTCCTACCTCGCTTATAGGTGTTAATTTTTTTAATATCTGTATAATCTGCTATCTTTATTATAACCTACAAAGTGGCGAGCTTTTGTGGCTAAAGAGGCTCTCTGACATACAAGGCCTTTTCAACATGCTGCAAGCCTGCAGCCTCTGCTATCGGCGTGCTTTGCAGACTTTTGTTTGTTCGTGGGGTTGTCGACATTTAACATGACTTTTCATGTATTTAGTAATTAATATGCACGCTGCAGTTGTTTCGTGATGTGCGTTGTTATTTATTCAAGTAAATGCTAAATGCAGCCGTCTTCACGGCGTAGCTTGTGTTCAGGCCTTGGCATGGTCGCCAGTGGCGGGCTAGCAAGCCAAACAAACG
Organism: Oreochromis aureus; assembly: GCF_013358895.1. Taxonomy (NCBI): domain Eukaryota; kingdom Metazoa; phylum Chordata; class Actinopteri; order Cichliformes; family Cichlidae; genus Oreochromis; species Oreochromis aureus. Next base: position 10,845,818 of record NC_052958.1, on the reverse strand, counting down.
CACTTTCGTTAGCGAGCTGACATTGACTAATTCACAGCTATCACGCTGTCATGTCTAGTAAGTCTTTAATTTTTTCAGTTGATAAAGAGAAGTTTTAAGCTAAACCGAACGCCTTTAGGCTCTAAGGTTGTGTAAACATTTTCCAACCGACAATGGTCAGGCCAATAACTGACGATAGGCGAATATATCGACGATAGGCTATCGTCGATATACTCGTCCAGTCGCCCAACCTTAGTAGGCTCTGAATAGTGTAATAAACACGGCATGTTGTTAGCATGGATTAGGTCAATGTTGGGGCTATTCAGAAGATATTTTTATCCACACGCCCCTTTTCTGTGACAAATCTTTTAATTTGTCCCAATTGGAGCAATTGTTTTCGCACAGGGTGCATAAATAAACCACTTCAAATTAATTTGATACGGATATAAGTTCTACGAAGCTTGCGACTGTCTGCTGATCACAAGTTTATGCTGTTTTTTCTTTCTTTCATCACCTAATTTATGTCTGCATGCTCTTGTAATTTGAACCCTTAGCATTTGTTGACTAATAGCTCCTTTAACCTCTAAGATTATCAGTAATTGGCCGTTGTGCTTTGCAGTGTCTTTAAATTAGGATAGTTATATCAGCCATACTTTCTATCTGTGGCATTTTACACAGTGTTTATGTGTGGATTATAAAATGTGATCGAAGTATTTAAAAAAAAATCTTCTAACACTTTGGTCATTTTAGGAGTCTTGCCAACTATACTATATTTAACACCACAAGTAACGTTTATGATTATTATTATCATACTACAATCTGGATACACTGTGAAGCTTAGCCATAAATTGACTTTTCCTGGTCAGCATAAAGCAGTTGCATGATCCTAGCGTTATTGAACTTGAATTGATTCAGTAGTGAATTACATCTTTTTAATGAGTGCTGGTATGTTTTTCTGACAACTGCCTATTGCAAAAACAGTTAAATCAGACTCAATTCAGTGGGAATTTTACACACCTGTCACAAGGAAACCTTTTTGTACAATGTGATGGTGAAAACCAATATCGGTTTGCTATTCTGGTGTTGGTGAGGAAACTGTTTCAGAATTAGATCAGACATAGACGTTGATAAATTATATCCTTGGTGTTAATAACATCAAATCATTATCAAGCTCTAGATATTAAGTGCTTCACTGATCTGTTCTTGCATTCTTAATACAGGAAGCTGACTACCCAGTTCATGAGCAGATCGACCTGTATGATGATGTAATATCCCCATCAGCCAATAATGGTGATGCTCCAGAAGACCGGGATTACTTGGATTCACTGCCAGCCCCAGGTGGCACAGAGGGAGGGAAAAGCGCCCCGCCCAACGTGGTGTACACCTACACTGGAAAAAGAATAGCCCTGTACATAGGAAACCTCACATGGGTGAGTGTCAGATTGTCTAAAAATTGGACTCACAAATTTAATTGTGATCCATACGTGACACCATTTTGCTTGGGGTGGTTTTTGCAGTGGACAACAGATGAGGACTTGACAGAAGCTATCCGGGTGATAGGCATCACAGATGTGCTGGAGATAAAGTTCTTTGAAAATAGAGCCAATGGCCAGTCAAAAGGGTGAGGTCTTTATTATTTTATTTCTGTGACACAGTTGCACTAAGTCAAAGACTATGTTAAGTATTTCGTATTAGGAGTACAGGGTGGGATCACACTGAGTCATTTTTATGATTATATTACCACAAGGCTGCTGTTTCTAAAGACATAAATATATTCTTCATTGTCAGTGACCTTGTTTAGATATTACTATCAGCTCAGAATTTCACAGTGCATTGACGTTTATGCGATCAAATATCTGACTGTATGCCCTCTGCGTGTGTTTTCCAGGTTTGCTCTGGTGTGTGTTGGTTCAGAGGCATCCTCCAGAAAGTTAATGGAGCTGCTGTCAAAGAGGGAGCTCCATGGTCAGAATCCCATTGTCACACCATGCAACAAGCAGTCCCTCAGCCAGTTTGAAATGCAATCACGCAAAAGTAAGTAGGGCAAGTGTGCACATGGTTTATTTATCCGAAGAGATCAGTACTGGTTAAAGGAAGTTATGTATAAAATTTGCACATGTTGGAATGTGTGAGTTATTCTGAAGATGAATATATTTGACTACCCAATACATCACATATGTTACATGACCCGTGTTTAATCTTAGCATATGTATGAACTAATACATGTAATTTATCCTTGTTTCTGTCTCTTAGCCAGGTGCACATATTGATTAATGATTATGTATGAAATGAGTTTATATTTTATCTTTTCACAGGTACCCAGACAGGCCAGATGTCTGGGGAAGGAAAGGCTGGTCCTCCTGGTTCTGGACTCCGTGGCGGTTTCCCCATGGGCAGCCGAGGGAGAGGCAGGTTCCCCGGACCACCTGGCCCCGGAGGAGACCGCTTCCCTGGTCCTGTAGGGCCTGGGGGTCCTCCACCACACCTTCCTGGTTAGTTTGGAAAGAAGTGTTGGTAGTATGGGACAACACTCAGTTACTTGATAAATGAACATTGATATTCAAAAATTCATCATCAAAAATAAATTAGGGGCAGAAACGTTCCAAATCAAGGGGTTGGGTCGTTTTTAATGCTGAGTGGGTTTAATACCAAAATAAGTTTGTTCTTCAACCACATTTCAGAGGGATATGTAGTTGAATTTGAGGTGGATACATTTGTTTTTGGGACTTGGCAGTCAAAACGAGTTCATGGGTGGATGTGTTGTGGATATAAGCAAATCCATAAAGACACACAGCTCACAAAAAGTGCAACCTGTCATGTATGGATCCACCACAGCTGGCAGAGGTTATGTTAAATCACATATTGAACTTTGTAGGTCAGTTTATTTCTGTTCAGTATTGTTGACTGTGTGATGATTTAAAAAAAAAAAAAAAAAACATATAATGTTACAGCGCAACAGATTTAAAGTCACAAGTGTTTTAAAAACTTGGACGTTCTGCTTTCTGTCTGGCAGTGCTGCCCAGGTAGCACAGTCCAGGCATTGCTGTTACTCACACTTGCATGGGATCATGGCTCATCTGATCTAGTATGTTTTTTACTATTGCGGGATCTTTCATCTCTCCCTTGGCAGGGCTTTCTTTGCATGTTTCCTTCTTTGTCTGGTTTGAATTTTTGTCTCGCTTAACCTCAAGTTGAACAGTTGATCCTTCTCATGGTGTGGTTTCCTGCTTGTGAAAATTTCCAGCACCATTCCTTTACTTAGAGGTTTTCTCAAAGCTTGACTTGGTACGCTGCCAAACTTACCTCTTTACAAATCTTGGCTTGGCTGCTTTTCGGAAGCAGTAAGAGAATGGAGTAGCAGGCTGTTCTCCATTCCCCTTTTTCATATCTCTTCTTTTGCTTAGTGGCTGGTGCCCCGTCCCGCTGGGCTGCAACAGGCCTTCAGTTAGCAGGTAGAGGTTTCTGAAGGGAGGAGTTGTGATTGGTTTGCTTTTTTCCCCATTAGGCTCGGGCATGAGACCAGATCTGGTTAGGCACCAAGATGGCCCTCTGATGGATATGAGTTTCAATCCCTTCCAGCCGGGGGGCAGGAACGGGAGCTGGCGTAGCAGAGGTGAAATACCTCGATTAATCTAATTGATTTATTAGATGGCCTTATAATCCTAGTTTTGGCTTTTTATTGACAAGTTAAACTGTCACATTTACTGCCCCAAGGCAGCTGATCTTCATTGCTTACTCTGAATCGACAGTTTACATTATTTGCCCCACATGTGACAGCATTTTAAATTTTAAAACATTTTTACTGAAAGAAATAAACATGTGCTTTGTTCTTTTGAGCAAAAGTCCATTTCAGGTAAATTAGTTGTTTCAGGTGGCATAATTCTTCTGGAAGGTTTGTAATTGATGTAAAGCAGTCAAACTCCTTAGTTCCAAATTGCAGTTTATACACTGTATATACTCTCTTTAGGGCTTCTGGAAACTTATAGCAGTGCATCTTCTGAGTCAAGTGTTAATGAGAAGGGTCCAGTCCAATACAAGGCCTTGTTTAATTAAAACGGCAACGCCTGCTTGAAACTATAGCTTCTCATCTGTTCACTTTCCTTTTGATTTATTTTTCAGTGTCATTTGTGACCTTTTTTCGTCAATTGTTGTCCTGTGCAGCAATGGCTTTCTTTCATCTCTGTGTCACTGTCCCTGCTTTAAATTGCCATTTGGTACCTAAAGGTATCCCTGTATAAAAGTTACATGGAAAAATACAGGCTGCCACTAGACTTCAAAAATGAGCCCACAAATCGACTGTGCCAGTATACATTTTATGTTTTCAATCTGCCTGTTACTTGTTCTTGTAGAAAAAGGTGGAGAGCTCAGTCTGTGTCATTCTAGACAAGAATTTTGGTTTACTGGAGCTTACTTCTTTCATGTTCTTTTTTTTTTTTTTGTCTTTTTTTGTTAATTTGCTGTTTTTCTAGGTGGCATGCAGGGACCTCCACGCCCCCCACCCGGTCCACCAGGTCCCCCAGGACCTCCACCTCCAGGCCAGGGTCTTCCACCTCCCCTGGCTGGGCCTCCAAATCGTGGCGATAGGCCTCCTCCACCTGTTCTCTTCCCTGGGCAGTTTGGCCAGCCACCACTGGGACCCCTGCCTCCAGGTCCACCTCCTCCAGGTTATGGCCCTCCACCTGGTCCCCCACCTCCTCAGCAGGGCCCACCCCCTCCAGGACCCTTCCCACCCCGTCCTCCTGGACCTATTGGCCCCCCTATGGCATTGGCTCCACCACCACATCTGCCAGGTCCCCCGCCAGGTGGCCCACCACCAGCGCCGCATGTGAACCCTGCCTTCTTTCCTCCCCCTGGCAGCAACAGCATGCCACCCAATGATAGCCGAGGTCCACCGGGACCAAATGACCCATACGGCCGCCCTCCACCATATGAAAGAGGAGATTATGGGCCTGGAGGCCGGTAAGAACAATTAGTGAGAAGAACAACAAATGAAACCACTATATATACACATTCAATATGGGGTTCTTGTTTGTGCTCAGGTAGCCTAGAACTTGGATACTATGAATTAGTTGCTTGGATTAAAAATAAATTATTGCTTGATCCTTTTTTTCTGTTATTTTTTTAGGGACATGGACACATCACGGACTCCTCTAAGCGAGGCAGAGTTTGAGGAGATCATGAACAGGAACAGAGCCATCTCCTCCAGTGCCATATCTAGAGCAGTTTCTGATGCCAGTGCAGGTGAGGCAAATGGTGATATATTTCCAATACATTTAAATAAGTGCATTTACATGTTGTCAGTAAGGGAAAAATTAAAAGAAGTAAAAGAGCCCTGTGATAGACCAGTGTGTACCCCGCCGCTTGCCCTATGACACCTGGGATAGGCTCCGGTCCCCCTGCGACCCTGATAAGAATGAGTGGAAGAGGATGGATGGATGAAAAGTTTACTCCACTGTTTTCTCTTTTTAGGTGATTATGGCAGTGCTATAGAGACTTTGGTGACAGCCATCAGTCTGATTAAGCAGTCCAAAGTGTCCGCAGATGACCGCTGCAAGGTCCTCATCAGTTCTCTGCAGGACTGTCTCCATGGCATTGAGTCAAAGAGCTATGGCTCTGCGTCAAGGTAAGCCTGTTAAATATTACACTGAAACAGGTAGTTAACATACTTGTGGACTAAAAGAAAATGTAGGTATTTGCCCTTTATTAAAAACTTCACAACTGTAAGTTGATGTTTGTTTGTCTCTGCAAGGCGAGAACGTTCCAGGGAACGTGACCACAGTCGCTCAAGAGAAAAGAGTCGACGACACAAATCTCGTAGCCGCGACAGGCATGAAGACTATTACAGAGAACGCAGTCGGGAGAGAGATCGTCATCGTGAGAGGGATCGGGACCGTGACCGGGAAAGAGAGAGGGAGAGGGAATACCGGCACCGTTAGCCGGAAAGGAGGTGGGTACCAGTTTTAATTTTTTGTGTATTTTTCAGTATCTTTGTCTTAAACTTTGAGGCAAACTAATTTAGGCTCAGACGGCATGGCAGAAACAGAAAGTGGCACAGTTGAGATTTAAAGTCTTCTGTTTGCACACCTCCTCTCATTGGATTCATTGGCTGTAGATAAATCCCAAAGCCAAATCCTACTTACACCCATCTAACGGTTAAACATCTGATAATGGATGTTATCATCAAAATATTAATTTATTGCATGAGGAGAGGAAGAGGTAGGCAAAGAAAAGGCTTTCAAAACTCAGTCCTCTGTCTTCAGGTAGGTATAAGGTAAGTCAACTTAAACCATATTTCTTCAGTGGTAATCACAATTTCTATTGTCTATATTGTGTCACAAAATGTGCAAAATACACACTTGATGTATTCACTTTGGCACAGTGAAGTCTGTAAGTGTTGTATCTACGCTGTAGTCCCTTTGAAGTGAGAAAATATAAGTCACTGGATTTCTGGATGTATTTTGTACTCTTTGGTCTGCAGGCTTCAGAGGCTGGTAAATTACAAAGTTCACTGGTTGCTTTGGATATTACAACAAATACATTTTTGAAAATAAAAGTTGTATGCACCTGTGCATGGCAAGAAAATAGCACATGTTACCTGTTGATGATTTTTGCAGTTACTCTTTTTATAAAATTTAAAGGGTTTTTACATCAATAAAGTAGAAATTATCAGAATTTTGGCTTTTACCAGGAACTGTGGCAAGTGGACCAAATGTGCCTGACTTTTATTATATCAACACTCAGAACTGCCATATTAATTATATGTGAATTCCCAAAGTTTGGTTTATCAGTGGACTTGTACTGGTCGCTTCAATCCTGATTGGCAAGATTTGGGTGTCACAATACTGTACAGCCATTTTTACAGTATTTCGTACCAATTAAGATTTTATATGGTCTGTTGAGATTGAATTGATTACACTGTTCACCTTGTCAGTAGTAGACCAATCTACATTTTGTAAATGTTTCATTCATAGTGTTGTACATATCCCAGTTTTAGTGTGTTATTTGAAAATATATCATTGTCCTGTGATATTTCAGAGAAGTTAAACATTTATCAGTGTCAACATCTTATGACTTTTGCCCCCTCCCCTCAAAAAAAGAAAACAAAAAACTAATGTCATTGTGCCATATCTGCATGACAGTAATATCACCTGACATTTCACCTGTGTCAAGTTGAATGTTTTTATTGCATAGTGTTTGCTCACTTTTGTATAATTGCACCTTAACTTAAGATGTTGAGGTGAAGTGGAGGAGGGAAAAATGCCTGTCCCCTTGACTTAATGATTTGTCAAAAAACATGTTACTGCATATCGAAATGCTGGTGTGGTTTTTACACGCAGTGTCACATCTAATCATTTTTGAAGGCAAAGGTCAGCCTGAATTCAACAGTAGCTGAAATCAAATTGTTTGCAGAGTCTGTGTAATGAGAATTGTTTAATATTTCAAATCTGTGCATAATAACTTGCATTATCATACTATTATGTTGACACACAATTTTTTTTAAAAAAGTGATTTAAAATTAAAGGCTAGCACAAGCTTAAGAAAAACCAGTGTTTCCAGATCCTAAGCTCTTTGAGTCTGTGGAGCTCCCCCTGAAGGTTACACTGGAGTTTTTTTTGTTTTAATTTAATTTTTTTTAGGCCGTTGTGGCGTTGACTCGCAGTAATATAATTTCTGCATATGGACTGAAGTGGAGATCTTGCTGTACTATTAAAATGCTTTTATGCTAGTTGTTAAAATAGCACAAGTGTTCAGAAATGGAGTATATTCAATACAAGTTACATATATCCTCCATGTGCAGTCAATGTTAGACCTATCATAAAGGACTCCTTGTCTGTAACCATAACTGAAGCACAGCTGTGGTCACAGCCACTATCAGGCTGACAGTTTGTCTTCCAACAGCTTCAGTTTAAGAGCTCCTCTAGTTTCTGTAGTAATGAATACCTGTGCCTCTACAGTCACAACTGAAAGTCAACTTACTGGTGTAGTGGTCAAAATTAGTATAATGCGATTTCATAATAGAGTTTAGCTTTTTTTTGTTTTTTTTTTTTGTTTTTTTTACATGGATCAGAGAAAACATTACTGCGAGAGAACACAAACCTAGTCCAGGAAAATATTCTCAGTGTTAACCCTTAGAGGGCTCTGCATGATTCAGGTAAAGAAAGTCATAATTTTATGGGAGAACTTGTACTGGTGCATAACATTCATGACAGTGAGTTAGGCTTCAGCATCGAGTTTAATCGGTCGTCCAATTTAGCAAAGTGATCATGCAGGCATGTGAGATTTTTGTCTATTTTTTTTTAGTATTATATGCAAGCGAATTCAATTTTAACTGGTTGTAGATGCATTTATCTGAACGTTCTTATTGCCAGCTTGCACTTAAAGTTGTTGATACAAAAATCATTAATAGTGTATTGCTCTTAAATGATTTGAGTCAACTATTTTAGGCTGCCTTTCTGCCCTGTGCTGGTTTTTGTCTGGGATTTTCAGAGTCAGGGTTTCACAAGTCGTAATGTAATCTCTTTGTGAAGATGCTTTCTTCCATTGCTTCAGTTGCACATTGAATAACCTGCTAACTTGAAAGTTTTGGGGCTTCTTTGGAAATAGTGTTTCAGCCGTTTTAGGTTTTTTGGCTGTCTTTTACTGCCAAAGCTGTGAGATATCTACAGTGTTGCATGTAAAGCAGACTTGAGTAGGTTACGTGGACCCTACAGCATCTCTGTACAGTTGCCCCCGTTCCCAAACAATATCTGTCCTGATTTTAAATGTGCTTTATCCACTGAAGATATCTTCATGTATTTGCACTCAAACAGCATGAACTATGCTCCACCCATTGGAAAGATATTTATATATTCACATTGTTCCCTGTTTGTGTGCCTAGTTCTCTTATACTGGAAAATAATAACTGGGGTGGTTTAACTTATGGAGTTGCTGCATTTTGAAAGCAGCCAAAAGAATGCAACTTAAACTTTAAAGGCAATTTGTCATGTAAATACTGGAGAGTTGTTGAATTTAGCTGTCAGTTCTAGCTTGTTGAGTTGATCTGGTCTCTGTTCCACAAAATTGTTCTTTACATGCTCACGTTTTTCCTGCAAAACCTTGTGTCCACCGGGAACCTCACAACAAAAGATTACATTTTGTCAAATACATAAGATTTTTTTGGTAAATTAACTTTCATTTTAAGTCCAAGTTTTAAAAAAATCAAACTAACAAATAAAATGTAAAAGTCGCTGCTGTCTCCTTTAATAGACATCTTGTTGTCATTGTTGGAGATCCTCTGTGGGCACAAGGCCTAATAGCCTATGGCAATGTGTCAAACACCAAAATGCATTTGAAGAATATTTATAAATTGTTGTTTGCGGTAAAAATGACTAAAGATCAAAATTAAGTGAGCAAAAATGTTGATGGTGAGATATGTCCCAATTTTTCCATTGCACCGTGCCTTTGCATTTCTACTGATATTTGTGAGCTTGTTAAAGAGGAAAATAATTGAGTGCCAAGTACATTGCTCCTCTTCTTGTAGTGTGGCCGTTTGTTGTTTCGAGATATGCTTAACACTGTTTATCTGTTCATGTTTCCATGCAAGAACGCACAGTGTTTGTACCAGGCTTGAGTTACTTTTATGCTTTCTCTTCAGCCTGTTTGTAGGTGTATGTGTGCTGGGGGGTACGGCCCTAATGTCCAAGCTATTTACACATGTCAAACCAGAGTCAAACAGTTTAGGTTATAGCTAATCAACCAGCCTTCATGTCCATAACATGGTTGAAATATAATTCATGTCCTTAACTTTGGCCAGAATGTAGAACAAGAAAATGTTTGACTTTTTAGCTGAGCTAAGGCAAATGGACATGGTTTTAGTTCTTAATATTTAGCCCCACAGTTACTAGAGTATATAGCACATGAACTGTTAGTTGGTGAAAAAGAAGATGTGTACCTTTTTCATACCCAATGAGCTCTCTGTGAGCAGTTTTCTGAAATGTCATACACACATAATTAATGACAGTGAAAGATTAGATGGCAGTCTATAAGCTAGGCAGTGGTAAGTGTTGGAGCAACCTTATTTGCCGAGCCTTTTGTAGCACATGGCCAAGTTAGTGGACTGAGACTATTTCATGGACTGCTTGACCCTGGTTTGGCTCTGTCCCGTTTCATTTCCATTCTGTATTAACTGACACACCTACTACACATTTTAAAGTTTTATATGGAATATAATGAACCTGACATAAATGATTTATTAGGTTGATAATTTAAATGTTTCACCCTTGAGAAAAGTTCAGTTATGTCAAGTGTGATGGTGGGAGGAGTACTGAGATGTGCAATGTGGCTGTTAGCTCAACTGCTTTTGTCTGCAGGCATATACTATGTAAAGAAAACCTTTCAGATTATGAAACCTATCAAATTTCATTATGCATTTGAATCCATTAAACAATGTAAAAAAATCGCCTGTACTTGCTTGAATTTTGGTGTAGATACCAGTTCTATTTGGCTTCATTTAAGCGTGTGAAGCAAAATCTCTTAATCATGGTTCAGTCATTTTAATGTTGAAACAGCAAGTTTGAAATGACTTTCTTTATCACAATTTTTGTCATTTCATCTTAAAATTTGTACAAATTTTTGGTAAGGTGCTTTAAATTGTGTAGAACTGTAATCCCACTGCTGCTGTCCTTTACAATTATGGTTAGAGGTAGCCTTTTCTGACTCCTGTACTTTGCATGCTCAACTTTGTCTATGCAAAGCATTACAAGCACAAAATATTCCATCTTCCTGACTTTGACCATGTTTGCGACACCGTAAAAATCACACTGTCATATTTTTTTTCTGTCTTATTAAAACTCTTGGTGTGCTTGGGCAGGAAAAGTTTCACTAGATGTGCCGTATGTGCTTTTTCCTTCATAGCTGTTTTTTGATGGATGACTGTTTTGGTCCTTTGTCTTTTCACTTTAATATACAGCTTAAAAAAATTGCAACCATGGTTTTCTCTGGTATTTGCCACAGTGAGTAAAATTTTCAGTGTACCCCGTTATGTAATCTGCTGGTTATAATGAAAAATACTGAAATGTTTGAAAGTGATTGAAAGGTAAATCCCTATTGCTATAGTTAAAGACTTAACAAAGGAAATAACCTTTTAGCTCAGGTCTTCCAATAAAACTGCCTGTAAGTTTTAAAGGTTATTTATTTCTGTTTTCTGCACTTTATAGTCCTCTGAGAGCCAAATTAATTGAAACGCTATAAGTAAGACTTGATACTTAATGTTGATGCAGGTACACCATTTAATAATATTGTAAACAAGACGAAATGGTCATACACAATTTGGCCATTTAGACACAATAACCATCGTCCCTATTATCCATCCCGGAATTTGTAATTCTGTAACAGAACAAACAAAATTGCCCCAGGTATTTAAATGCATTTACATATGGTTATCAATATTTTTATGTCTAAAAGAGTTACGTGCCACATGCAAACATCTGTACATGTATATACGTGTATATGCATGTACATACTTTGAAATCCATGTTTCTGTAGTTGCAGGGCAGACTTGACGAAAGATTGAAATACTTTTCTTTGTGTGTGTGTGTACATACTCATAGAGTTCAATTTAAGTTCTTGAATGTTAGCTGTTGAACTGTGCATGATATGTTTCTGTGTCTGTGCTAGGGTTGGGGACAATACACAGCCAGCAGAGTGTTAAGAGTAGCAGTTAATTACCATAGTGTCAGTTATGCCACGTGTAAGAGACTTCTCTGTCCACACTGCCTTTGTTCAAGTCATTTTATCTTAGCAAACTCCAAGCTCGTGGCTCAGAGTGACAGTGAATTGAACCCAGCCCTGGTGTAAACTTTGTGTATGTAGTTTAGAGGTTTAATGATGAGTGGGGAAAATGTTCACTGTTGGGCTGGCTCCAAACCAAACTCCACCCTTCGTTTTGACACCTTTCAGCTTACGAGGATCAAGGATGGATGGAAGGAAAAGGAGGAACTCTTTCAGTGCACCACTCCCTGCCCTCCGTGCATGACCGGACAGGAACACAACTACCATCACTTCCTCCACCCCCTTCATTTCTCCTCTCCTATCCTTCTCCACCCATCCTTCTCTCTGTCTGTTGTCTGCCTGGTTTAAGAGCAGCGGATGGAAGACCCTGACCTGTGTAAGGCTATGTTATCCAAACTTCTATACTCATGGTAACTAAAGATGACAAAAGAATCTTTCCAAACAGCTCTTTTATTTTTATGATGTTTTATTTGACATGAAAAGTAAGGGTGATGCTTTTTTGCGACTTATAAATAAATAAATGGCCTGCACGATCTCCAAATAGAAGACACAAACATTACACCCTTTTGTTGTTGTTTTGTTTTTTTTCTTGTTCTTTGGCTCGCTGTATTGTGTGTATATACAGTTTAGAGATCAGTTTTTATAAGGTATGTGCTTGATGTTTTCTCCCCTACCCTCACTCTCTCGTTCTCATTTATTCTTTTCATGGCTAGTACGTTTGTAAATGTCTCTGCTTTTTGATTAAAATTAGATGGTGTTGTAATAAAAAATGTTTACTGAGGTACACTCTGCATTCAGTGAATTCCTCTACATGTTTCGTTCATTTATATTAAATGTATATACTGACTTAGATTTTTTTATTATTATTTGTTTTGTTTTGTTTTTTTACATTGGTAAATGGTAAGGATGTAGTCACTTTGGTTTGTTTTTATCTTATGTTGCATTGCGTAGTCAACATGCTAAACCAAAAAGAGAAGACCCCGCTGTTTGGAATGGTTTTTGATGGTGGGTTATTTTGTAATTCCGCTGAATAATTATCACTGAAACACCGCATGAACAAATTGTCTTTCACTTCTGTCATATAATGGATTTAAAAGCAGATTTTAATTCCAGCAGCCTTCATAGTTGAAGCTTGAGTGCAAGTGTTTATTCCTTAATTGGGAAGTATGAACCAGTTTTTTGTTATATGCCTTTCACTTTAGATGTTACATGTTTTATGTATTTGAATTTTGAAGGCTTTTTCCCTTTTCCATGATAGATTTAAATAACTAAACCATGAACAAAATGCGTTTTAACTTGTCGGTACAGTGTAAAACATTCTGCCACCTGTCATTTTTAATGTTTTGCATGTTTGTCGAAATGGACGGACAGCAATTTGTTGAAGCTTTTAGGGGGTTTTTGTTTTATTTGTTTGTTTGTTTTTCATGTAAGGTTGGGGAAAATAGCAATGACTGGTTTAGCTTTTACTCAGTTACTTTTATTATAATTTACAATTATTTTAAAAAAAATAATTGTAAATTACATTGCCACAGCTTTCCCAGCACACGATATAACACAATTATACCACCAGTTTTTAAAATGTGAGTCAGGAAATTACAGGTATGTTGAGGTTTGATGCTGCAGTGTGTCATCGGGTGTCTTAAATGCAAATCAATATGAATAGAGCGCAATAACATGGTGCTTTTGTATGGTTTTTAACGAGAACAAAGTTGCATGCAGAAAATGTAACACATTTTTGTGAAATTATCGCCATTGGTGAAATTTTTAATTTGCTCCCAAAAAATCTGAAACTTGTGTTCGCACCTTGTCTTTGGGGGGGATTCTTTTAATAATGTCATTTCAATTTCAGTCCGTAACAATTTAGAAAATGCCTTATTTTCAAACGTAACCAGTGAATGTAGAGATTTTGGATTCAGAATCATAGCAGGAATTTGAATGACAGGCTGTGCAGGAAACAGTACCAGCATCTTTTGAAACCATCATCTTGCTCTTGAAGTGTATTTTTTTTTCAGTATACTTCAGAAAGTGACTTATTGGGGAATGTAAGTGCCTTTGCTCCGTATCCTTGCAGATTCACTGGAAGTGTGATGTAATGTAAACAAAATGTAAATTGGATTTTGATATTAAAAAAAAAGAAAAAAATGGGACCTTTTTGAATATAATGATGCTATTTCTGAACAGTTAGTTTAAAAATGTTGAACGTTTTAAGGCCCTATATCGTGTTTTAATGATATTGGCTAAATTTTATGTTAGTTAGTTGCTCTTTTTCCTCATTTTATTTCCTGCTGATCTGTTTGGGCAAAATACTATACGTGTTCCTTGTTTTCTTTTTTTTTCTTTTTTAATTCGTTTTTTATTTTAATTATTAAATTATTTCTTTAGTTGTGCATTGAATTTGGTAACTCCAATGGAGTTCTGCCCTGGTCAAGCTAAGCAGAAGTGTAGCCCTCCAGAATAAGAGCATTTGTACAGGAATTTGGTTTCATTTTGTTTGTGTTAGCTTTTTTTCCACAGTACGAAAAGGTAAGTGATTTTTAGGTCTACAAACACAACCAGTGAAGAAACAAGAAGTCTGATCGACTGCAGGAGTCTTTAAACTGCACAAGCAGTTGGAAAGTATATACATATGTATTTATGAGTTTTCAGTATTTGTATGAATAAGATGTTTTCATTAACTGCTAGTTACGCTGGTTTCTAGGTGCTTGATTTTAAAATCACACTTGTCTAGTAAAGACAGTAAAGATGTTTCTGCTACAAATTCAGGTTAGTTTTTTAAGATGAGTAAATTTTTTGACTTAACAAAAAATGGAAATGAGCTTCCATATTAAATGGTCTCACTTGGCCAAAATACTTGCTGAATTTGTATCACCACTGTAACTTTGGGATTTTAAGTTAAGGTTAAGGTGTATTTCTACCGCCGGTAATGGTTACATGTAGTGGTACATAGCAGGTAAATAGATTATCATTTGCTCTCAAAGAATAAAGTTTACAAATTAAGTTTGTTTTGTGGTTCTGTTTTATTTGTGCATAATTCGTTTCATTTTATGAGAAACAAGTGTGGGAAAGGAAACTTTGTTTTGGAGCAATTGCTTAAAAATCACGTATTATGTCCAAAATTATTTTATTAACATTAGGCCAAAACACTTGTTTTGCCTTGGGAGATTGCCAGGACCTCACATCTTAAGTATTAGACCTGAAGGCTTACTTTTGAACAGAATTTTAAGTCCATCCTAATATAATGATAAAGGGTTGTTAAAGTATAAAACGGTATCGGACAGAAGTGCAGAATACCAGGTGTGAGAAGGTTTAAAGATAACCTAAGTGTTAAAACTTCGGTTATCTTAAAACTATTGTGTAAAAAGAATCGATATCCTGCCCGATTGTGAATGTTCTGCTGGGTAAAACGAATACTTAAAATAGCACTGCGTAAGTGATTCGTTTTTTCCTCACTAGAAACGTTGACCGATAAATATATTTTTACACCTTAAAAGTGACGAAAAATCCAGTATAATGAGCAACTGAAAACAGGATTGCTGAAAGTGTTTGCTGTTTTCTGCATTGTCAGTCATGTTAGACATCATCATGTCACTTGAAGAAATATAAAATCACAGAAGCCTAGAGCTAAAAGATTCTGGATTCATTGGCCATAGTTTGGTTGATTTTGTAATGACCGCAAACGTTCTTGTTTCCGCCCGGCCCGGAACCTTAGTGTCCTAGTAGCCTTTCTACCAGGATAGATTAATACGTTGCACTACCTACTTCCGGCGCTTGTTTGGCTGGCAGTTTAAAATGGTTGTGCGCTGTGTGTAACGCCTACTTTTAATGCTTAAATGGCAAGGTTTTTAGACAAGAAAACTGAGAGGCCAACAAAGAGTCCTGCATAACGCACTAAAGGATTAGCGGCACTGTTTTAGTTGTAATATGTTCAAAAAGATGACTGAATTTGGTCCAGATTCCGGGGGGCGCGTTAAGGTAACGTAACTAACGCCACACTCTAGTGTAGGCGAACCACTTTGTGGTTTTTCTATCATTTAAAACAATGAGCAGAATAATTTAACGTGGATTGACATAATTTGACGAAAATCGCGTGATCTGATTCCATTTCTATACTTCTGTATTTGCTACTTGTACCGTTGTCATGTCTGTCTTTAAATTTCTGTATTTTCTCTGTTGGCTGCAGGGAGTGACTATTGTGAAACCTATTGTGTTTGGGAATGTTGCCCGCTACTTTGGAAAGAAGAGAGAAGAGGATGGGCACACACACCAGTGGTCTGTGTATGTGAAGCCTTACAGAAATGAGGTGAGGCATCCACATCAGTAAGAGGGATTTAGCAGGGTCCACAAAATGTGTCATTTACCTGGAAAAGGATACAAAATGCTGTTTGAAAAAACTTAAAAAATATATTTTTCTTCCAGGATATGTCAGCTTATGTGAAGAAGATCCAGTTCAAGCTACATGAGAGCTATGGTAACCCTCTGAGAGGTGAGATGACTGTTTACATTGCAAGTATGAAATATTGAAGGGTTTACTGGAAATAGTAATTATCCATTTTTAATATATGACACTTTTTTCAGAAAATTCATTATTCTGTGAAGCTCTCTGTGTTTCTCTTATTTCCAGTGGTCACTAAGCCTCCATATGAAATCACAGAGACAGGCTGGGGGGAGTTTGAGATCATCATCAAGATCTTCTTCATCGATCCCAATGAGAGACCTGTAAGAGCCAACACAAATAGTTACTTAGCTGTTTCAGAGAAAGTGTCTCAGCTGAGCAGAGGTGCAGTTGTCATCACCGTTGCCTTACAGCAAGCTCCAGGGTTTGAATCCATCATAGAGGTGGACCAGAATGAAAGGGTTGTAATATATTTTGACTGCTTGATGATGGACATTTTAGAGCTTGAGTGTTATGTAGACGCTGTGGTTAGCAGCCTTGCCTCAAAGCAAAGTTTGTCCCTCCTGGTCAGCTGGGCCATTTTTGTGTGGAGCATGTTCTCCCTGTATCTGCATAGCTTCTCTCCGTGTCATCCTCCCACAGTCATACATGTTAGGGTAACTAGTTCTAAATTAGTTGCCTTTCAATCTGTATTAGCTCTGTCATAGACCTGTCCAAGGTATACCCTGCCTCTCACCCTGTGACATCTGGGATAGGTTCCAGCCCATGACCCGGAATTAGACAAGTAGTTAAGAAGATGGATGCGCAGGCGAGCAGTCATCTGCTTTGATTTATTTGGGGGGTGAGGGGAAAGGGAAGAAGGAGACGGGACAAGAGACGCATATGGGAGAGAGCTAGAGTTTAAAATTTCTAATCAGTTTTGTTTATATACCACCAAATCACTTGTTAGGTGAGTGTCTAAACCACCACACTAGTATTGCAAATACACATGTTATAAATAAAAGTAATATACACTTTTGAGTGTGGTGTGCTAATTATCTGAGTGTACAGTTTAAACGGTTCTTCTTTAATGGTTTCTTATAAGAAAAAAAACAAACATCAGAAGCCATCTTATTTATATTTACACAACAGCACTGTGTAATCCTCAGCACTTGATAAGTAATATATAGTTGTATATGAGGATCAGCTTATTTAAAATGTGCCTGTATTCATTTGCTTGAATTTCTGGTTTTGTTTTCTTAGGTGACCTTGTACCATCTATTGAAGCTGTTCCAGTCAGATTCCAGCGCCATGCCCAAGAAGACAGTTGTGTCTGAATTCTACGATGAAATGGTACCATTGCTTTAGACTCTGATGGTGGTTGTTTGTATATCAGTTTGTGTGAGCTCATCAATCGCTGCATGTTATTGTTGAGAGTGAGAACTCTGAATGTGTCGTTTTTCTGTGTTTCAGATCTTTCAGGATCCAACAGCCATGATGCAGCAGCTACTGACCACATCGAGGCAACTCACCCTGGGAGCGTACAAACATGAGACAGAGTGTATGTATTCATATATTCAACACGGTTTAAAAAAACAAAACAAAAAGGCATTCACAAATTTTGAGTCGCTTTTGTCTTCATGTCTGTGCGTTTCTGCAGTCGGTGAACTGGAGCAGAGGACCAAGGAGAAACTGGAAGTGGCAAAGAAGAGAACAAGCCAAGAGATCGCGGAGCTGAAAGACAAACTTAAAGCCAGCAGAGAGAACATCAACCACCTGAAGGCGGAGATTAGAAAACTGGAAGAGGACGGAGACCATAAAGAGCACTGAAAGATGGACAAATATGCTCATGGATGCAATCAGTTGTTGAAGCAATTTTCTGTGCTCCTGCCCTCTCCAAGGATTTAACAAAAAAAAAAGTCAATGTTGTAATTTGTTTGAGGTTTTATTTTTGTTGAGCGTCCAAGGGAATCTTAAACATGTAAATATGTTTTGAGTTGGTAGGAAAGTTCTTTAAAAATGTAGTCGGCCACAAAAACTCCTGTAAACATACAAATGCTCTGTTCTACCTATTAGTTTTTGTTTGTTTGTTTTTTTATTGCAACACTCTAAAGAGTCAGAAATCACAAAGTGTTGTGAGCCTTTTCTTGTAGCTACATCAAGTCTGCTTTTGGTTCTATGCATCTGCGTCTTTGTTTTTGTTTCCCCCAGACATGATCAAACCAGTGAGGGAGAATGATGAAACACAAAGCTGTCATTTCTCTGGTTTGATTTTGAAGCCAGTCTTATTCAGTCATCCTGATATAAGCTCACTATTACTGTGTCAATTAGGACAAACATTTTTGCACTACATTTTGGGCAGCACGGTGGCACGGTGGTTAGCACTGTTTCCGCACAGCAAGAAGGTCCTGAGTTCAATTCCACCATCAGGCCGGGGTCTTTCTGTGTGGAGTTTGCATGTTCTCCCCGTGTCTGCGTGGGTTCTCTCCGGGTACTCCGGCTTCCTCCCACCGTCCAAAGACATGCAGCTTGTGGGGATAGGTTAATTGGATAGTCCAAATTGCCACTAGGTGTGAATGTGTGAGTGAATGTGAGTGCGAATGCTTGTCTGTCTCTGTGTGTTGGCCCTGCGACAGATTGGCGACCTGTCTAGGGTGTACCCTGCCTCTCGCCCTATGATAGCTGGGATAGGCTCCAGCGCCCCCCGCGACCCTGAAAAGGATAAGCGGAAGTGAATGGATGGATGGATTTTTGCACTAGTCACACATGACCTTCAGTGTGAATAGCTTGTCCTTTAGTACTAGTCTCCTCGTGTTTTATGTAAATATTTTTAACGATCGGCTCATAAACATTGGGATACTGCTTTTCTCAATATAAAGAAAGTGACCTGCTGTAAAAAAAAAAAAAAAAAAAAAAAAAAAAAGTATTTGCCCTCTTCCTGTTTTCTTTTTCCTTTTCTTTTTTTTGCATATTTGTTACACATTTCTGGTCATCATTTAATTGGATGCAAACTGCAATTCGTTGACCTGTACCTGTGCATGTGCAATGACAATAAAGTTGAATTCTATTCTAATTCTAATATTAGACAGAAAAAATCTAAGTAAATACACACTGCAGTTTTTAAATAAAGGATTTCATTTATTAAGGGGGAGAGATAAGCTCTCCAATCCTCCTTGGCCCTTTGTGGAGAAAGTAATTATACCTAAACCTAATAACTGATTGTGCCAACCTTGGGAACAAGGACTGCAACTCAGCATTTGTGATAACTGGCACTGATCACTGTGGAGGAATCATGATCCACTTTTCTTTGCAGAATTGTTTTAATTCAGGCACACTGGAGGGTTTGGAACATAAGGTCATGCAAGTAATATACCAAATAATCTCAACTGGATTGAAGTCTGGACTTAAACTAGGTTCTTTTTTTATCATTCAAAGGCAGACTTGCTGTTATGTTTTTGGATCATTGTCCTGCTACATAACCCAACAGTGTTTCAGCTTCGGGGCACACATCGATGGCTGGACATTGGTTGCCATTTTTGCCCAGTCTTTTTCTTGTAGTTGAATTATGAACTCTGACCTGGCTTCTTTTGTGACCTCCTGGATGTACTTTTGGGGTAATTTTGGTGGATCAGCCACTCCAGGGAAGGTTCACCACTGTTCCAAGTTTTCTCTGTTTGTGGATTATGGCTCTCACCGTGGTTCACTAGAGTGCCAAAGCCTTAGAAATGGCTCTGTAACCCTTTCCAGAATGATGGATGTCAATTACTTTTTTCTCATCTATTCTTGAGTTTCTTTAGATCAGCATGATGTGTTTCTTTTTGAGAATCTTTGCTTTGTCAGACAGTTTTAAGTGTTTAGTAATTCACCTGGTCTGGCAGTAATCAGGCAACTGAACCCAGTTTTTCAACATTGTGGTTAATTACATTTTATTTATGATTTAACAAGTAGTACAGTTACTTTTTGACATATCCTGTAGGTCTGGATAGCTTTTTCCTTTAATAAATTAATTCGTTTTTTAAAAACTGCAGTTTATTTTTATCTAAGATTTATCTAAGATTTATTTGATGACCTAAACATTCAAGTTTTACAAACATGCAAAAATTAAGAAATCAGGAAGGGAACGAATACTTTTATAGTGCTATGTTGTACAATCCATATTCAGGGATTCAGCTTTTAGGATTGTCAAGTAATGCAGTACATGAAGTGTAACTAATATTTATAGTTTCTGCACCAGCTAATTTTTAGATTATGGCATAATCTTAGCAGGGCAAAAAAACAAGAACAACGTTGAATACATTTTTAATTCATTCAACCACAATTGGGTTTTTAGTTAATGCATTTTCAGATGAGCAGATCCAAAGTTTAATTTTAAAAGCAATTTGAAATTAAATTGTGTGAAATAATCTAAAAGTTCTCGAGTTTGGTTAAAATCAGCGAGATTCTGATTTCCGAAAGTCAGTGAAAGCATCTAACAGGAAGTTCTCACAGCCTTTGCAGTCCGGACACTAAACCCCGGCTGTGGGTAACTTTGTATCCTCTGGCTGTTTTCTCTGAAAACTGCCAAGTAATTATGGTCAGATACAAAGACCTGCAATGGAAACAGTGTTGTCCAAGTCTGGACTGTTGTGTTTGGTATGTAGTTGTAAGTTTAATACGCGACTGAATTTAGTGGGTTTCCTTGGGTTACATTCCCTTCAGGTTTCCATCAGGTGGAGGAACTCGAGGTAAGTTAAGTCGTATATAAACTACACAAAGTCTCTTTTAAACAGTCCTCATGGGAACCCTAAAGTCACATAGTCCACTGCTGTGTCCGGGTCTCAGTCGTCATTTCAAACCGCTTTCTTCGTTACACTATCTTAAAAAAATATTGAAATTCTCGGTTATCTTACATGAACTAGAACCAGTGACACAGAGACAAATGGGGCTCCTGCACTGCTGCTACAACTGTGGAAAATCCCAAATGAAAAGCAGTCTTTTATTAAAGACGGCATCACTCAAGTTACAAAATTTAATGTAGAGAATATTCCCTTTATTGTGCAGCTATATACCTATTGCACAACTAAATAGCTGTCTCTCTCTCTCACACACACACACACACTCAAGAGAGACAGTCAAATCTGTGTCTGTATCGACTTTATTTATTCAAATTATGATTATAATAATCATAATTATAATTACCTGGTCCTGCGGAAGATTTCTTCCTGTTAAAAGGGAATATTTTCCTTCCCACTGTCGCCAAAACACTCGCTAATACGGGGTCATATGATGGTTGGGGTTTTCTCTGTATGTATTATTGTGGGGTATACCTTACAATATAAAGCGACTGTTGAGGCGACTGTTGTTGTGATTTAGCGCTGAATAAATAAAATTGTATTGAAATTGAATGATTTTATTACTTTTATTTTGGCTGAGGTATAATAATTAATATATTAATTATTAATAATAATTATTAGGAACATTGGCGGTGGAATCAATGTTTAAAATACTGATTTAAAAATATTTTTCTTTTTTAAAAATATAGGTATTACAGCGGTTTTCTCCTTCATAAAATATCCCACAACCGCGGCGAGTTTGTCGGGTCACGTGATCAAAGGGTTTTTCGCACTGACGTCAGAGAAGCCGAGCTGGTACCGAGATATGGTCCGTAACCGTCCTGCTGCATTACCAAGAACTTCACATTTTTTCTTTGAACGACGTCCTGCTAACAGCCGGCTTAACGTTTCCTGTCGACAGTCCCTCCAGGCTAATGCTGCAGTGATGTAAACTGTGCTGCAAAATGCGTGCAGCTCCTCATAAATGCTGCTCATTAAAACAGTCCGAAGCTAACGTTTATGCAGCGAACATGTCTCCTCGCTAAGGAAAGCACTGGTGGTATTCTGCTGAGTTCAAGTTTTCGGGAAGGTTACTGAAGGTAGGTGCTTGAACCTGACGTTAGACGACGCTTGTGGTATACGATAATGCTATGGTGGCCTGTTCCTAGAGTCATTGTTTTCCTTTTGGTAAAATACAGTGTGCAGTGTTTCCTTGTTACGCTTGGTGAGGATATAATGGTTTAGTTTGTCAGTAGTGGTTTGTCGTTTGTAGTTTGCGCTCCTTATCGCGTGTTTGACACCTTTGCAACAGGAAACGGATGATTGTCATAATGTGCAGGTTAAACTCGATCAGTTGGCAGCTGTTGTCATGTTCAGACACTACCCAATATAGTTATTTACTTTCATGAATTCTTAATTAATTTCACAGCAGTATATATGATTAAGTCTATTTCTAACTTGTGTCAAGGTTATTTCTAGCAGGTGGTGTCCAGTTTTTAGAGCTAATATGTGCGTTTATTCAACAGTAAAGTGATATTTTTCTTGAATTCAGGAAAAGCCTGACTCGAGGTTGTGTTTGTTGTTTATACAACCATAGCAGGCATGCTGGCTAGCTGCTGTTTTGATTGTCATCCACAGAGCCCCATTGTTAACCTGGTGTGTGTGTGTGTAAGGTCCATTCACGAGTGCATCATCAGCATGTCATGGTTTAATGTGTGGATTTCCCCACAGAGAGCAAGTGCACTTTGGGTTTTTTTGTTGTTGTTGTTGTTGCATAACTGCATTAGATGTAGTGGTTTATTTACTCAATTTCCCTCTGGGATAAAGTTTCTCTGATTCTGATTATTTCTCTTTGCATAAGAGGATCCATGAAGGAAGCATTGCTGAGTGCATGATAGTTAGTGAGGGTGTATTCCAAACTCTGATAGTTGTGGATAATAGCAGGATAAGGAAGGGCTGTGATTAGACTTCTTGGCTTTCTCGTGTCTAAATGCCTTCATAAATATATGCTTCTTTATCTGATGAAATCATTATTCACTTTGGTCACACACCCAGCCCTGTTTGAATGCTTTACGGCAAGGCAGACTCCATTTAAAGTTTAATTCTGCACCACCATGTTTGAAGGAGACATTCACCCCCCCCCCCAAAATAGCAGTTTAAGGTACCCATGAGTTCTTGCACCTGTTAAGCTTTAATATGGTAAACAGTAGAATTACAGTGCAAATGTCTTTAGATTTGTGTGTGTCAGAACATCAGTTACTTCTCAATTGCTATTACTCAAGAGAAAAAAGCTGTCAACACACTTCTTCCTGCCAGCAAGTCGTCAATTATAAAAGCAGTGGCAAGGTTTGAACAACTGAATTTAATGCACAGTGGAAGCATTTAAATGTCACTTCAGATAATAGTTTTATTTGAATACAGTAAAGCTGATCTCACTGTGCCTGATTATCATCTTTTTGTCTCATGCAAAGTGTTGCAGTTTAACTGTCTGCTGTTTGTGTGTTCTGTTATCAGTACAGTACTATCAGTGAAAGGGGCCGGGCTTTAACTTGGTTCCAGTTGTGTTTATGTAATGTCTTTGTTCTCAGTGTCTTCTGGTATAATTGTGGTTCTGCTCGCTGTGAAGGACTTTGCAGCACTGTTGTAAAGTTAATACTGTGTTTGTGTGTCAGTGCTAGGTGTGGTTGGGGCGCTGAAGCCATGGAGAAGCCATCATCTTCAGACAGAGCTGAGCTCGAGGAGAGAAAAGGCCTGGTGGAGGTAATGCACATTATCAGCTGCAATTAGATGGCGCCATGGTTTAAATGGAAAGTTCACCGCAAAATGAAATATAAATGTTTTTCCTCTTGCCTGCAATCCTCTTAATACAGCACCATCACCCCAAAAGAGATCTGCCTTCTGTTGAATATAATGGAAAAAGATGGCACATGTTGAATTTTGATAAGGTTTTGTTGAAAGCGTTGGTATTCTCACACCCACCCATCCATCCTCCGCTTGTCCAAAGTTGGGTTGCGGTGGCAGCAGGTATTAGCTTGAGCAGTGTATTCTATATGTCCTTCTCCCCAACCAGACTTTCCACTTCCTCCTGGGGTATCCCAAGGCACTCTCCCAGGCCAGATGAGATATATGATCTCTCCAGAGGGTTCAGGGTCTACTTTGGGGTCTCCTCCCAGTTGGGCTTGCCCAGGAGGTGTGCCAGAACCACCTCAGCTGGCTCCTTTTGACATGCAGGAGCAGCGTCTCTACTCTGAGATCCCTCCACATGTCTGAAGCCCTCACCCTATCTCTAAGGCTGAGCCCAGTCACCCTGGGGAGGAAACTGTTACTTGTATTTCCGATTTCAGTCTTTAGTAATTTTCTGTGTGGGGAACCAAATGAAATCCTACATAGATCTTCAGTGTAGCTGTATTATTATCTGATTGTGAACACAGTGTGGAAGCAGAGCAAGGGAAAAAAAGAGACTGAGGAGTGCAGAAGCAACACTGCCATGAGTTCGATCTATTTGCTTTTCAGTGTCCAACTGTTGGGGGAAAAAAAAGGCCAGCCCTGGTAAACTTTGAAACCGGTTTTTAATTCCCATTCTGAAACACACCTGTGCTTTTTCTTTTGACCTGCCAAATGTAATTACATGTTAAAATAGGTGCTTTGAAAAGGCTTTGCAATTACTGCTCAGGTCATTAACTCGTGATAACTGTTAAAGGGACTTCTTAGTGTTTTTAAAACTGTTGTGTAATCCTGATGTATGTGTAAGGCTACGTTCACACTGCAGGTCTTAATGCTCAATTCCGATTTTTTTATCAAATCCGATTTTTTTGTCTGCTTGTTCACACTACAAATAAAATGCGACAGTAAACGCGCTCTAGTGTGAACGCTCAAAGCGGCCCGCATGCGCAAAAGAAGACGTCACACACAACGCGCTCTGTTTAGACCCAGAGCAAACTATTGTTTGACTGATGGCCCTTAATATAAAGACTTCGGACTTTACGTTTCCCAATTTTTGCTTTAAATTATTCTGTTATTTACATAATAATGTAAATAACCTAATAATGATCCTTATTGCAGTTTTAGAGGAGCGGTGCTTCAAAGGATAGTAGCAGATTTCTGTCAGAATCTGCAGATTATACAGTACAAATAAAATGTTCCCGTTGTCTTTCCAACAGTTTCACTGACATCTACACTGGATGGCCAGGAAGCGTTCGCGATGTCTTCTCGGGCGCTTCTCCGGCGCTGATAATTGGCATCTGTCTTGTGTCAGTGACATAAAAGACGGATTTAATGCGACATGACCGTTCAAACAGCAGTCGCTTTCTAAAACATCAGATATGTATCAGATTCAGTACCACATACGAAAGTGACCCAGATCGGATTTGAAAATATCGGATTTGTGCCGTTCACACTGGCATACCATGATCGGATATGGGTCGCGTAGGGTCAAAAAAATCGGATTTGATGCGCTTTCGCCTGCAGTGTGAACGTAGCCTTAGTCTTTTATGCCAGAAGAATTTGCAGAATTTAATAAAAGCACTGATTTTATTCTTTTTTCTTTAATACTTCAACAAGGCTATAGGAACAGGAACATTTTTAACAGGATTGTTGCTTATTTCTAACTTTCAGCATTTCACCAGCTACGACTAACTTTTTTTTTTTTTTTGGACGTTCTCACTACGTTTTTGTATGTTAAGTGTTCATTTAAAATTCTTAAAAATGTTTAGGAGAATTCAAGTTTACTATAGTTTCTGTGTGTACTCATGGTTCAGGATGGTGGTGAGCCTAGAGGTGCTGAGGGTGGAGAGGTGGATGCTCGGACTCCAAGGAAGAGCAGCTCCTCCCGCAAAAGCTTCCGCCTGGACTACCGACTGGAGGTAAAACCCTCTATTACTGTCACCCTGCTGTCTAATAAAACCCAAATCCTGAGGCTTCAGTTTCACCTCAGAGCTTCTCCTTTCTGTGAAGTCCTCCTCTCTAGTTCTGCATGATGTGTTTTGTTACATCTGAGTTGGGCTTTTCATGCCATGGATCACACAGTGTTCTTAAACTGGTTACATCAGGTGGTTGCTGTGTCTGTATCTGCATTAGTATGCTTTAAAGCTCATCTCACAGAAAGAGAAGTTTTTCTGTTGTTATTAATCCTGTCAGAAAAAGCTCCCTTGTTCTGTGGCGTTCCACAGGGATCATTTTTGGAACTATCCTGTTTAGCTTGTAGACGTTAACTCTCGGACAGATAATATCTAATTTATAAAAACCTTTCTACAAACTGTTTGATTGCCTTCAAGTTTTAGTTAAATGACAATTTCTACAGTTCATTTCTGATGAAAGAGACTCTTACCATTTCCCCAGATAGCGCAATCCCAAGGTTCAAACAAGGCAGTACGTTTGTGAGTTCTTCTGTTAAATCTAGCTTATGTAACCTTGGGGTTATGTTGAATAGTTCCCTGTCTTTAGGCTGTTATCTCAGGAGTGGAACTTATTTATTTCATCAAAGGGGCATCATTTTGCTCCAAAACTCTGGAATGAGTTGTCCTCACCTCTTTGTTTTATTGATTCAGATGGGGCTTTTAAAAATGGGTAAAGTCAGGCTTTGGCGTCTTTGTGTCTGACTTAGTTTTGTTCGTGTGTCCGTTTTGTTGTTTTGCATTTATTTAATGTTTCTTAAATAAAATGTCACTTTGTGACTTTGCCTGTTAAAAATAAACTTTTACAGTTATTATTTTATATAACTGTCGATTCCAAAATGACTTGCTAACATAGCAAATATGCTATTGTTTACTTTTTTTGCAGGAAGAAGTGACAAAGTCGTGTCGGGACAAACATGGCCGCTGGGCTAACCCCTGGCCAACGTGGTGCTTTCCTTCCTACTCGATGCTGTTCAGGTTCCTGTTCTTAGAAAAAGATAACAGCAATGTACCTGCTAGTAAAGAGGTAGGTAATCATTACTTATAATCACCAGTTTACTCTTAGCTGTTGGTTTTAATCCAAGTCGCAGTGAAGCGTCACTAATCAATGTTTGAAATGTACAGGTCTCAAGTTTATATAGAAAACAGCTGTTGGCAAAATTTAGCCTCCTTGGAAAGGAGTTCAGGACAAATACATCTTTACTAAGAATCACTGGCCTTTTTCATCTCACACACACACTATTTATAGGTCTTATTGGAAAACCTGCTGAGCTCAGTGAGGGCTTAACAAGCTACTTTCACACTGCAACAGAAAAAAGGTTAACCCTTTATTAGCACAGACTCTACTGTTTGTTGCTATATTCAAACTTTTAAAAATAGGTGTGCTTACCAACTACTAGCAAATTCATAGGTGTAAAGTACAGTTATAGCAAAGGTGGCCTTCAGCGTTAAGTAATTTGCCCCTCCTGCACCCATCTGTTTCATTCCTTCTTACATCTTACTTCTTACTTTGTCTGTTATTTATTTTGATGGATGGCCTGTTCCTCTCCCTTGTCTCTCTGTCCCTAAAGGCCCTGGATCGTGAGCTCCCTGTGATGGAGCCATACTTTGTGCAGAACCCAAACCTCTCTGGCTCTGGTCCAGGACTGAGAGTCACATGGCTGGGCCATGCCACAGTTCTGGTTGAAATCGATGGGGTGAATGTTCTGACAGACCCAATCTTCAGTCAGAGGGCATCGCCGATCCAATATATGGGACCCAAAAGATTCAGAGGTCCTCCTTGCACTGTGGACCAGGTTCATATATATATACCTATATTTTTGTTTGTTAAAATGTCTTCTTTATTCCTCCACCTTTAAGTTTCTTTTTTTACTTTCCTGCCAACAGCTTCCTAGGATTGATGCAGTGGTCATCAGTCATTCTCATTACGATCATCTGGATGCTGGATCTGTAGCCAGTCTTAATGCTCGCTTCGGAGGAGAGCTACGCTGGTACGCGAGGTGGATCAGTGGTCCGCAATATTATTTCCATTCATGTCATATGTTCACTTCCCACTGTCAAACAGTTTGTCCTTAGTGCATTATTAGAAATTACATGTACCTTTTTGCATTGTGTGTGTGTGTGTCTCAGGTTCGTGCCAATGGGTTTGATGGACTGGCTGGTGAAGACGGGCTGTGAGAATGTGATGGAGCTGGACTGGTGGGAGGAGAACTGTGTCCCAGGTCATGATGATGTCACGTTTGTTTGCACACCCTCGCAGCACTGGAGCAAACGCACAGCATGGGATGATAACAAAGTAAGATAATAAAAACAACAACAATGTGCACATTATTGCTTACTTGTTTAATAAGATTTAGTGAAGTGACATTACCCTAAACAAGCCAACAGCAGAACTTTGTCATTTTTATAGGAGAACAAATTCTGTTTAAACCTTTATCTTGAATTCAAAACAGAGTTGATAAAATTCAGGTCTTTTTTTTTTTTTTTAAACATTTTTTCCAGTCTTTATGGAGCAGCTGGACCGTTTTGGGTCCAGACCATCGTTTCTTCTTTGCTGGCGACACTGGCTACTGTTCTTCCTTTGCGGAAATAGGACGACGCTTTGGACCATTTGACCTTGCAGCAATCCCTATCGGAGCATACCTGCCCAGGTAATACACATGTGCACTTTATTAAGAACATCCCTACACTCTAATGTTTGGCCACTGAATCTGCTTTTGTAATGCACATTCAGAACACGTCTAAGGATTATTTTAACATTTCTACAGACTGTACTTTGTCACAATTACAAAAAAATAAATAGTTTTCTAAATAAGTAAACATATGTGGGAAAATGATGGCACTGTAGATTCAGTTTTTATTTACTCTGTTCTAGAGGAACATTCATGTTTCAACAACAGT
Source organism: Oreochromis aureus (assembly GCF_013358895.1). Lineage (NCBI taxonomy): Eukaryota > Metazoa > Chordata > Actinopteri > Cichliformes > Cichlidae > Oreochromis > Oreochromis aureus. The sequence goes on along the minus strand of NC_052958.1, from coordinate 10,817,094 downwards.
AAGGTCTAATGTAATGCACTAAAATAAAAAGCAACAAAAATGGAAATTACACCAGATTTTCAGTCAAAATTATAAAGGTAGAGTTAATTGCAGTTAACTCTACTTACACTTGCACACGGTTAGAAATGCAGACTCTAAGCTATTAATTTTTCTATAATGCTGTGCCTATTGTAACAAAAACAGATATGAAAGACTACTTGAATATTACTTGGTTTTTCAGAGACGTGATGAAAGGACAGCATGTAGATCCAAAGGAGGCCGTTCAGATTCACGAGGACCTTCAGGCCAGACAGTCGGTGGCCATTCACTGGGGCACCTTTGCCCTCGCGTATGAGGTAATGTCACACAAATACATTTATTTAGTTATTGATGCCTTATATATTCTTTAGATAAATACTTAAAACCTAATTGATTTGCATTGGCCCCCTAATGCCTGAGATTTGAAAAGATGGAATAGTCAATTCTGTAGCATCAGAGAATCCACTTACCAGCTCAAAAAAATGTGTTTATTAAGTTTGTGGTTTTATGTTGGACTATTGACTATTCACTGGACTACTGCACAGTGAATTTAAAGATTCTTATTGTCACCATGACATTGCCACCGTGAATACTTCAACTTTGCTTTAAAACATATTAGTTATAGGTTAAACTCATGATGCTATTTCCATTACTCAATGCATACCTCTTGTAATCAAAATTTGATTTTGTCCATATCTCAATATCTTCCCAAGATTAACTTCCAGTGATCACTCCTGCGTTACTGTTGTAACAGACATGTCTGAGTTGTGAGCCTCCAGTAGTCTTTTTTTCCCTCTAACCGCATTTCTTTAACAAGCAAACACATCTTTATATTTGTGCTTTGGTCATGCTTAATGTTCACATTTGTTTTTGGTGTATATCTTTTGACGTATTTGAGCTACCCTACTAAGTCCTGGTGTACTAAATAGAGGACATCCTGGGCTTTCCAATGATATGTCATGTGTTTGGGTCCCCTTTTAGCTACAAAAAGGAAGGAAATCACAAAAAAAAAAAATCAATGGGAAGATTCTTTTTTCCTCTGTTCTCATGAGGATATAATCATTTTGAAACAAGTTTTATAATGCTGACTGGTGTTTCTATTTTTTTTTTTTTTTACAACAAAGGTTACATAATGCAAGGTATTTCAGTAGCATTACAAGAAAACCAAAACCTTAGGAATGTAACCTTCATGTATTTATTGCATAACTATAATAGTTTAAGTGTTGCATATACCCAATAAATTGCTAACTGTGTTAAGGTGCTGTTAGATTAGGAGGAATGAGATATTCATGGGGCTCAAATTCGTATTTTGTTACTAATATACGACCTCACTTCCAAAGTTGTTGAGGCGCTGTATGAAATGTAAATAAAAACAGAATGCAGTGATTTTCAAATCTCATAAACCCATATTTGATTGACAATGAAACATAAACAATGTATCAAATGATTGGAGACATTTTATCATTTCCTGAAAAATATTGGCTCATTTTGAATTTGATGGGAGCAGCATATGTCAAAAAAAGTTGGGATGGAGGCAACAAAAGATTGGAAAACTAAGTGATACTAAAAAGAAACAGCTGGAGGAACACTTTACAACTAATTAGTTTTATTGGCAGCGGGTCATTAACATGATTGGGTATAAAAAGAACATCTTAGGGTTTCTTCAAAGTGACCTTAACCACCCTGAAAAAAACTGCATTTGTAAATTATTTAAAAAATTATAAAATTGACTTAAAAAGACTTTAAATAGTACATATCATCTGCAGATTTCAGATAATCTGGAGAAATCTCTGTGTGCAAGGGCCAAGGTTAAAAATCAGTAATGATGCCCTAAAAACTTTGAGCCCACAGGTGTAACTGCATTAAAATTTGCATGATTCTGTCATGAAAAATCAGTGCAAGGTCTCAGGAACACTTCCTGAAATCACTCAGTGAGTACAGTTTACCATGCTATCCACAAATGTGGGCTAAATCTACATCATGAAAACAAGTAGCCGTATAGGGATAGGCATAAGATCTTCAGCAGGCTACAGCTCATTTAAAATGAACCAAGTCAGATTAGAATAATGAGACAGCATTTCTCTCCCGAAGCTGGTCTACTCATTACCCAGTCATTTATGGACTGTTTATCTTGTGGAAAACACAGATTTATGAGATTTGCAAGTCATCATTCTCTTTTTATTTACATTTTACAGAGCGTTCCAACTTTTGAGGTTGCAATAGACCAAAGAGCTACTCTGCGAGTGCCACATTAATGCAAGAGCTCGTTGTCTAGATAGATAGTGTTGTAATACTATTATGTTCTGGTAACACAGTAAAACAAAGGTTTCATTGTTGAGCTGCATGAGTATTCCTGCAGCCGTCACAGTTTAATGCAGCCTCTGTTGAAATCAAAGTGATATAAATGTAATAATCACTGAAAAATCTGCAGAACTAAACTAAAACTGAATGTGTTGGAGTTGCTGCTCGAACGATATCTTAACACGCATGTTTTCTCTTGTCATGCAGTATTACCTCGATCCACCTCTTCAACTCAGAGAGGCTTTGGAACAGAAGGGACTGAAACCAGATTCTTTCTTCACTTTGCATCACGGGGAGTCTCGCCTTATATCTGCACAGGACGAAGACGTCTTCGACTGATGTCCGGCGTTTTCGTGGCCCGTTTCTATAGATTTGTCTGTAACAAAGTGCAGTAAATTCATAACATACAGAATCCCTGTTTTTAAAAAAGGTTGTAATAATTGCATATGTATATGCAGCCTGTATCAACTAGAAATCAAAACTAGGCCACAACATTAAATGTTTGCACTGCCATCACATGGTCATTGGTAGGCAGTACTACCTACAGGAGCTGTGACTCCACTAGAAAATTAAGTTCTTTTAGTTTGCACGAGAGGGGGGAGGGGGAGTGCATTTTTAAAAGCAAAGATCAGTTCTTCTCATATTTCATGAATAAGCAAAATGTATAAGATTCACTTGATTCTGGAATCTGTACTTGGTTCTGTCTGGTAGTCAGTGTGGCAAATGAAACATGGTAAAAGTATATCAAACAAATTTAGAGAACTAGATTTTTTAAATTTGAAATATATTAAAAACATCAACAACTTTTTGTATTGCCAAACAAGTAATCTTATTTTGTGCAGCTCAGTATTTGTGAAATGCTAACTTGCATTCTGGTGTGCATTATTTTGATTGAAATTTCATGGTGTGCACACTGCTTTACAACCAAGGAGAGAAAAATTCTCTGCAGGTACAATTTTACAGATTAGAAGATCTGGTTAAAATTCATCTGCTGTGCTTATATCTTAAGTAAAGTTTTCTTTCAGGATCTTAGAAGCTGTAATATGAAAGAAATACTAGAGGATAGAGGATTTTGTGGTGTAATAATATTTCAACATTGGTGTTAAGTCATGCAACACTACAAAGATGTTTTTCTGAATGTGCTATGAGAACCCAAAATTGAGAGACGCAAAAATAGTTTATCTATTTTCACAGTCTGAAACTCTCAGCGACCGAGTGCCGATAGCAAACGCGGAGCAGTGCTGTCTAGATGTAGAAGTTGAGCTGGGTTCAGCTTCGTGCCTTGCAAATATTATGCACTGCTGCAGGTTTAGACATTTGGCTTTGATGCTGTGAAACCACAGTTTCTTTCTTTGCTTATCAGTGTGATCATTTCCATTTTTACCTTTCAGTTTTTAGCCGGATGGGTTTGCTTCAAAGAGCAACAGTAGATTAGCGTTTTTGAACACAGTTGAAGCAAAATTCGGTTTTTAATGCCTGAATGTATGAACACATAACAGCACAATGTTGAGCTCATGTACTGCAGTAACAGGTTTATAAAGGTAAAAAGAAAAATGTTGTTTACATGTCACAGTGTCACTGATTTACAGAATAAATATTACTTTGCATTTAAAATGTAGTTGTTTTTTTTTCTTCTTTTTTGTTAGTAGTAAGATCTAAAAGATGAAAAATGTGCACACTTTTCAAACATTAGTGCCCAAAGTGTTAGCATTGCAACAGGCACACTGGTAGACAAAAACAGGTGGGAATTTTCAACAGCGAGAAGTACTCTGGCGTCTTGATTCTGTACTTCTACCCCCCAAATTATTACTGTCATTTAAACAGGTCAGTGTATGAAATAACACCGACAGGCTTAGAGATTGATTTAAAGCCCCCAGCAAACAGCTGCTAACTGGATATTCTTTTTCTGACCACTGTGCAAGCCCTAGCTTTGGTTGTGTGGGAAAATCCAAATTTAACTTAAGTCATTTAAAGCTCATTTCTTCCTCATTCTGATGCTTAAATGTACTGAGTTGCTATTTGGCTGATTAGATATTTGCTGGCATTTGAACAGGTGCACCGAAAGAAGAGTAATTTACTTTAGTCCCCTTCTTTATTCTATTTTCCATGGATATAGTTTTGAAATTCCACATTTCACTTTTTATTGATCGGGCTAAAGACTGGATTTCAATTTGGTTAAAATTACTAATATGAACATAAGTTTAACAATTGAGTTAAAACGAACCAGAGCTAAATATTTGAGAAAAAAGATTTTAGGGACAGTCAAGTTTTAATTTGCCCAACAAAGGTAAGGAAGTTATTATAAAATATGAATTCAAACCCTTTTGCATAGCAGCACATGGCTACCCAGGGATGTCCAGTACATCCAAATAGTTCTTGGAAAAAAAAATCTTGCATAACATTTTCTAATTAAGACAAATATCTAAAAACTAAAGATTTTTTTCTTTTTCTGCATTTTCATGCTGTTTCTTTTCCCTTTGATTGTCTACATGCACTTTTCCTTCTCCTAATGGCAGATGCATGTGCACATTAATACGAACGACACAAGGTGGCAGCATCTGCCTTTCCCCCCTCACAATATAGTGACGTGAAAAGTTTGAGGAGCACAGCTTCAAATATTAATTCAGACATGAGTGCTCCTGTTTATATTCAGTAAACGCATACTACTTATATACATTACAAAACGCAAAATTCAGTTTGTGAGCACAACTTTAAAGGATGCATTCATGCAGAAACAGGAAGCGCATGCTCCCTGATTCTGATATTGGCCCAGATGTGTAAACAAGGAAAACTCACATTAAAGGTTGTTTAGACAGACTGTAGCTGCATGACAAATGATTTACACATGGCTTTCTGCTATTTTAAGTGGACACTAACACAATGGGAGAAGAGCTGAGATAAGAAAAGGGTACAAGATAAGGTTTGGTAAAAGATGCCAAATCTGGGAGTGGAACAAGTTTGCTTTGCTGATAAAACTGTCTTTGATTAATGTCCTAACATTTTTTTTTATCACTGACTCACACAATTTCTTCAGAGACTATTTTGATTTGACAAAAAGTGAAAGACGTAAGATGTAAAGGATTAAAAAAAAAAAAAAAGCAGAATAATGTTTGTCAACTGTTGTTTGAATGCTTCAAAACTGAACTACGTTTTAGAACAAAACTGCAGCTTCAGCTGCAGACAAGTATGGCAGTGTGCATTTTCCACAAAAATCCTTATTTAAAACTGCATTTTACCAAAAGTAAAATGAAAAAACGCCAGGAAGAACAAAAATTCACGAAACACAACGGAAGCGTTTTTATGGAGAATAAGACTAGCAAGCTAACAGTAAACGGCTAATAGCAAACATGACTCTACAATATTATATGAACCATATGATTAAAACACACATTACCTGCTATTTTTCCCTCGCTCACAACACCAATGAATCCTCCACATCCTTAAAATTTGTCTCAGAACAATCCTTCACATGTTTTTGGATTCTGCTGCTGTTCCGTCACTAATGTCTCCCCCAAAAACACTTCCGTTGTGTTTTTGTAAGGTTGCTTCTACTTCCATTTCGTTTTCCTCAACTTCCGTTGTGTGTATTTGTATGTCTTTTTAATCTATTTCCACTGTGTTTTATGCTCTTTCACAGTGCTTTTCACTGAAAAACTGCTTTCCTTAGATATGAAAGAAACAGCAACTGCATAGAAAAACTGTCACCAATTTAGAACAGCCCAAAAGCACAGCATTTAGAGGTACTAGAAATAAGTTGTTTACTTGACCGTAGCTTAAGCTTTTTCTTTCCATATACTGGATGGAAAGAGTTCCCACCAGTTTAAGTCTTAATTTGAAATAGAGACAAAAAAAATGTTTAAATCAAATGAGGATTTTAATAGTAATTTAATAAAATATGATTTGCATTGCTTGTCAAACATGGTAGTTTTCCAAAACATATGACATGTTAGAAGTTTGACTTTCCAAGCTTTTCAAAAAGTATCCAAAATCTACACGTTTTCCATGCTTCTGCCCTTTTGCTGTGTTTTATGTGTTTTCCATGTTTTCATTTATAGTTTTATTTGTGATTGTTTAGTTTGAATGTTAATGAATAATATAAATCTCCCCACAGGGGCCAGTGTTGATGTTTCTAACTAACTACAATGAAATATTACAAAGGCATCATAAAATTAGACTTGATTTTAGTGAAAAAGCACAAGACATAGAAAAATAATCCAGTTTGAAAGATTCCCTGAAGATCTAGTCTCTAGAAAACAGCAGTTTGAGGAATGTCAGTCGTGGCTCAGACCTGCATCACACAGGTGAAGTTTGCACACATCCACACACGCACACACATTGGTCTGTGTGTCATGCCACACTCTCCTTGCTGCTGTCTCTGGTGTCCGCTGACCCTTCTGAAGATTGTTTTGAGAAGTTCAGGAAGATCCCATCATGCTCCATCTCCGAGTCCAAAGAATCTTCCATCATGTGGTCCATCATCATCTCCGGACTGGAAGAAGGACTGGGACCAGAGCTGGTGTCCTGAGCCAGAACCTTGGAGGAGGAGGAAGAGTCGAACTCCAGCGAGCCGGTGCAATGTGTGTCCTCGCCTGGGGAAGGCTCGGGGAGGATGCTAGGGGAGTGTTGCTGATGCTGGGTAGGGTGGGGAGCTGTTTGGCTTTCAGCACCTATGGTTCGGAGTTTCTGGCTGGAGGTTGCACCATCTGCACAAAATAAAGCAAAACTTTTGGAGGCGGAACTGATTTTCCTGTACATTTTTGTACTGTAGCTTGTTAGCAAAAAGATATTTGGATCAACCATGCCAATAATAATGCTGTGCCAATATTAAGCATTTCTGTCTAGATTTCACTGTATAGCAGATGCATCATGGGATGGTGGAAACATCACCAGATAACTTCAGTGATTACAGGATTTACACTGCTGCCTCTGCAGAGCATGTTGCCTGTTACTTTTAACCTCACTAAACTTCTCAACCCACAGTCTGTCTCACAGCTCTGAGAGATTTCGTAACATAATATAGTTTGACCTTAATGTGAAAAGCCTACACAGCATGCATCCTACTTTTTCAAGAATACGCCAATCAAATCTCACTCATTTCTTTATATTTCTGTAAAATTCTAACAAATGGAAGAATCTGAGGCTGGTGCTAGACATGCACGAGGAGAGCGAGACAGTGGTGAGGTGTGCAGTAGGAATGACTGAGGGGTTCAAGGTGGGGCTGGGATTACATCAGTGATTGACTCTCAGCCACTTCTTGTTTGCAATGGTGATAGACAGGCTGACAGATGAAGTTAGGCAGGAGTCTCCATACATCATGACGTTTACAGAGCACACTGATTTGTAGTGAGAGTAGGGAGCAGGTGGAAGAAAGCCTGGAGATGTGGAGGCATGCTCTGGAGAGAAGAGGAATCAAAGTCAGTGGAAGCAAAACAGAATACATGTGTGTGAATGAGAGGGAGATGGGTGTGACAATAAAGCTGGAAGGAGTAGTGATAGTGAAGATAGATGAGTTTAAATACCTAGAGTCACCCATCCAAAGTAACAGACAGTGTATAAGAGAGGTGAAGAAGAGAATGGCAGAGAGAGGCAGAAAATGGTTTGGACATGTACAGAGGAGGAACAGAGGACATATTGAACAAAGGACGTTGAAGAGGAACTGGTAGGCAGGAGGAAAAAAGAAAGACCACATAGAAAGTTCATGGATGTAGCAAAAGGAGAACATACAGAGGGTTGGTGTGACAGAGGAAGATGCCAGGGACAGGGTGAGATGGAGGCAGATGACCCTTTGATGACTACTAAAGTGAGACTAGTTAAAAGAAGACGAAGAAGAAGGAGAAATAAGGAAGATTTGTCTCTCTGTTTCCTTTCTTCTTGGTAATATAAGCTATTCCTAATTCTCTATTTTTTGTCACTTCTGTTTTTCAACATCACCACATTCATTTCAAAATTCATAATCTAAATGTATTCAGTACTACTCCCTTCCAGTAATCGACAGTCATTGTGAAAATAAAGTACATCCCCTGTCAATTCTAAGGTTTTAAATACCAGGACAATATAAAATATATCAGGTTCCTACCAGGACCTCAGACACAACCTCAACTGAACGGCAACACATTTATTTAACAGAACTAAACCAAAATGCACATGTGTTACTTCAGTTCTTTGAGGTTTGCTGACATTCACTTATGCACAGCTCTCTTAAGGTCCTGGCACAGTATTTCACAGGTTTTCTCCAAATGCAGGTCTGTGCATTATGGCCTGAAATCTCCACTCTGCCTGCATTCTTGAAAACTTATCTCTCACTTACATCTTGGATTCTGGCTAATCTGGTTAACCCGATAAATTAAAATTATGCTCCACTTCAAAACCAAAATCTATTCAGTTTTGTAATATTTTTTATGCAGAAGTGTTACTCCTAGTTTAGTAAGAAACAAAATGTATGTATTCATTTATTTGTTTATTTTTTTTTACCTAATTTAAAAGTAAATATCACTCCCCCCAAAAAATGCACAAGTTTTTCTTTGAATCTGTTTTACTATTCATCCATAAAGACTGCTTTGGTTAGATATTGGCTATAAACTCCTGTTCTCTTGTATTAAAACATTGGAAAACACTAACACTTATTTTTAATCTGTCAAAAATACATACAAAAAACTGTCAGTCTCTGTCAAGAAACCACTGATCTATCCATGCATCTTCCACTTATCCAAGTCAAGAAATCTTTCAGGAAATTGTGAAAAAAAATCCTGAACTTTGGTTGGGTTGTGGAGTTTTTTTCATATGTACTCATCTATAATTTAGACAGATGAATAGCGCTGCACGGCTGAGGAAAAACACGTACATTTACTTTTGAGCTCCACTGTCTTTTTAAAGGGATTTATTAACTCTAGCCGTATAGTCCTACCTGAAAGTGAAGCGGAGGTGGTGGAAGCTGAGGAGTGATTGGCGAGGCTCGAAGTGCTGGTGTTACTGTTGCTGTCAGGGGCACTGGAGGTGGACTTTGTCTTAGGGATGCTTTCCTCCACGCAAGACGTCATCTCACATACCGAATGCCGCCTGATGCCTGTGCCGCTCCCTGTGGAGGAGTCTATGTCATACTCTACTACAGGGGTTAGCATGGGAACATTGTAGCTCTTAGAGCGGACCACTGGGTTTTTGACAACAGGAGAACTGCTTAGTCTGGAGGACCAGGAGTACTGTAGGCGTTTTTCTAACGAGGACAAAAGAGAGAAGAAAGAGAAACCTTATTAGTTTAGAATTGCAAACATTCCGCAAAAAAACACAGAAAACCTGAATTAAAATGGAATTTGTGAGTTTTTCAAGTACACACAAGCACACACTTACCCAACAGACAGGAAGAACAGTGCATACTGGAGGATTCATCTCTGGAATATAAGCCATGAGTGCCGAGGTAAGGAGAGACCACCTTCTGGATGAGAGCTTCAAGGCGCAGGTAATCATCTGTTACACCTTTAGACTCATGGACACCCTGGATCAAAGGCACACAAATATACACATAAAAAACACAAGTTTGTCTTAGCTGGTAATTGCAGTTTGTTGGCTGGCACTAATGGAAACTTTAGAAGCAGCGAAAAAAGAAAAAACTGGGGAAAGAGAAAGTTCTCTATTTGGCTTTCTGTGATTTTATCAAACACTCTGCCAGTTACTGTGAAAGATCTCTGATAAACCATTTTTCAGTTTAAAACATGGCATGTACACTATCACAGTATGTTTTTAGAGACTAGGCCAAAAAGAACACATTAAATATAGCAGAGTTAATTTGGTGTGAATGCTAGCCTTGTATAAACATATATAACCATGCTCAGATAAGAAGAACGTCAGCAGCATGGCTCAATTTAGAGAGAGACAGATAAAACAAAACCATACGGCTGGCTTAATCTTACTCTTCTAATATAAATTAATACCAAGGTTATGCAACTTTTGGATTCAACTTAAAAATGTTCATCAGATATAAGAAAATAATCACATCCTGAGACTTGAGGTACTAAATTTCTGCTGTGACAATGGTACAAAAAGAAAAAGAGCTAGGCGAGCCATACAAGCCACAGAAAAAGCAAGATTCTAGTACATGAGGTGAACCAAACAGATTATCATCAGTTATCGGGTATTCTCTATAAACTCTGTCCGCTTCAGGTCCCAAAGTCAAACGAACACTGCGGCATCACTGAGAGTTAAAAAATGTCTAAAATGTTTCATCTTTAATAAAATGATCAGTGTTGCTGCTTTACCAGGTGTAACAATTAAGTTTAACATCCAGGCATCCATGAAAACAGAATTTCTTAAATTTAACGGAGTTAGAAGAGAGCAGGACGTTAGCTCGCTAGTTTCCACCTAGACATGATACAGCATGTTCTGACTGACAGATATCTGAAAAAATTAAAACGTACAGCTCTGCTATCACTTCCAACATAAACAAAGACAAAAAAACTAAACAAGCAGTGACTTTTGTAGGGTTACTGTAGTTGGGCTAGCTGGTATATAATGATGTGATCGCTAGCGACACAGCTATGTTAGCATAACATAAACACAGTGAAGCTGGAGGATGAATGCTCACTATTTTCCCATTTTCCACATAAAAGTTAATGGGACAGATCCCGATGGTTAGGGACAAATGCAATTGCAATGCAGGATGCTGTAAACGGACCAAACTTCAGTCAGTAGAACAACTGAGATAATCCATCCACAATACGATGTTAGTCATTAATATACTGCAACAACATGGGAATAGAGCAGCTGCGAGAGAATTCAACATTAATGAATCAATGGTACGGAAGTGGAGGAAGCAAGAAGAATGAGTTGAGTAAAGTTTGACTTATCTGACTGTTTTGTTTTGCTTAATGCGCCTTATAATCCGGTGCACCTTATGAATGAAAACAGACCCCGTTCATCGACAGTGTGCCTTATAATCCGGTGCACCTTATGGTCCGAAAAATACGGTACACAAACAATTATATACCATCCTGACTCCAAAAGGGAGCATCCCTCTTCTCACTACAAAGAACAGGGCAACATGGCTTAGGTTTGCAAAGTCGCATCTGAACTAATCACAAGACTTAAGGAACGATGCCCTTTGGACAGACGAGAACAAAGTGGAGGTTTTTGGTTATAATGCGCAACAATGGCTAAAAAAGAAAAGAATCAAGATATTGCAGTGACCCGGTCAAAGTCGATACCTCAACCTGGCTGAAGTGCTGCGGTGGTACCTTAACAGGGCCATGCATAAACAAATGCAAACTTCAATGAACTGAAGCAACATTGTAAAGAAGATTGGGCCAAAGTTCCTCCAGGGAAATTATTTGTTTATTGCTGCCAAATGTCTGCAAGCTACTGAATCATGCGGTGATCTTAGTCTTTCACACACCGCTTCCGCATTTTGGCATTAAGTAAATGCTGGCATGGTGTGATTTGTCATGAGCTGTATTTCATCTGAGGTTGTATTCAGATCAATTTAAGAATTGGGAAGGAAGTTTTTCGTCACCGATATTCCCTCTCCTTTTAGATCTGGAGGTTTGTGGCTCTTGAGCAGCTAAGTGCTTCACCAGGCCCAACAGCTGCTTTAATAAGTAGCTGTTGTTGCTATTGTTGTAGCTAGAGTGTCTGCTATTTGATGCTGGTCAGATAGTGTTCAGTGGGCTTTTTGTTATAGCTGAACAAAAAGTTGAAAATCTGTATTATGATGATCTTGATGGTAGTGAAAACAATGAGCTAAAAGAAAGTTCGAGCGGAGAGGAACTGCACAGCGGATCTTTTACACCACACAGCCATTTGATCCACAGCTATAAATCATCTTTAACACAAAAGTACTTCTGCTGGTTGAAAGTTTCAGATTTTGTGTTTCTGTTCAGTTAAAGCCACCCCCTGCTCTATAGTTGGATGTAGTTCAAATTTACTTCCACAACATAATTCATGAAACATATGAGACACATGTGGCTCCAGACCTCACTGCAATATCTCGAAATGACAAGGGATAGATCAGTGAAGTTTCAATACTCTAAATTGTTAAGCCCATGCACGAAAACCACAGCACAGAAACAAACCACATAAATAGCACAGACTTCAGTGAACTGGCGTCACAGAGCCTTAACAGAATGAAAGGGAAATTACAAACAGATGAAATGAGGAATTAGCAAAAACTGCATTGTTTCAGTGCCAAATTTTACCTCTCTTACACAGCCTTTTTCATAGCTGCCCTACTTCCTTCCTTCTTTGGGTCTACCTGTCATCTTTTTCTCCCGCTTTGCTCTCTGTTGATATTCGCTGTGTGCAAACTAAAATAACTCTGCAGTATATCTGTGCACAATGAATAAAACAAGGGAATAAATAAATTGTGCTTTCTATTTTCGTCTCGTCTTGCCCTCTCAGTCTGAATCTGGAAGGAGCAGATTTGGGTCAATGAGTCACCACAATGATGTCCAAACTAAACCAAACAGAAACAGTCCCATTCTGCATTCTGTACAACACTGAGTAAACCCACTTTCATGCACTACCAGAACCACAGCTTATCCCTGACTAGTACCTCTCAGGAATCTCTGTACCAAGTGCTTTTAAGTTAAAAGGTTTGGTAGATGGGTAAAATATCTCAAAATGACCCAAACCGTAGTTTTATTTTATTCTATTTTACTTGTTTTTAACATAGTCCAACCATGTTGAAATTCAGAGAAAGTACCACAGCTGTTGTTACTTTAGCAACACCTAAATTTTTCATGGTATTCATCTGGTCTCCTCTGTATCCTTCTGAGAATTAGAGCTGTCACTCTTTGACACTTTGATCTGTGTGTTTAATCAAGGGGACTGTTTTTAGCTGATGAAACATTGTTAAGTTATGAAGAAGACGCAAAGTCAAATGAAAACCAAAGGGTGACAGAAGAGGAAAGCTCACATGGCTACCTCAGTTGCAATAAACACCCATATTTTCTGGGCCTACTTGAGAAGCACTGCAATGCACTAAGAATGGAAAAAATCAGCTGTTGTAGCTAAAGCAGGAGGAAAGGGGGAAAAGGTTTCATCTTCCAAAAGCTGATGGATGATGTAGTATTCAGCAGAGGTGCACTCCAAACAGCAACCTTCAAGTCTGAAAAAGGAAGCCAAGGCAAAGCTCCAAAAGTGAGTCACTCCCCAGACTAGGATGTTAGCATGTTAGCATGTTAGCACGGCATAGCAGCATTAAAAAGCACATTTACAGTCTGGTACAATTAAATGCTTTAGCAAATCCTCTTCTCATATCAACTCTATGATGTATGACTTAAAAAAATTAAAGTTTAAAATGTGGCTGGTTTAAATGTGTGCCAAAAGAGATATATTAAGATTCACTTTCACTAAAAGTCAAAAGAAGTTAAATTTGCAGTTATAGTTAGTCAAATTCATGTAATTTATCAGCCTTTTAGCACTAAGTAGTCGATAAGGGTGTAACCAAGCACGCTTGCCTGTCATGGTTCTGGGTCATTTTGACCCAGCGTTTTCAGTTTCTTGTATTTAGGTGTTTTTTTTTCTATATTATGGTTTATTTTCTGAGTCTTTAGTTGGCCTGTTTTGAACATTATAATCCTAAGTTTCAGTGTTATTCTAGTTAAGAGTTTTGTTCTTAGGTTTAGTTCAGTGTTTAGTCTGTGCCTGTCATGTTTCCTGTTTTACTTTGAAGGTCCGTGGTCTTATGTTAGTGTGTCCAGTGTTACTCTCCCCTGTGTTGTCATTATGTTTCATTCGATTTAGCTGTGTCCTCATCTGTCTCCTGATCACCTCATGTGTGTATTTAAGTCCTCCGTCTCCCTTTGTTCATTGTCGCGTCGTCTGTGCTACCTACCCCACATCCCGTCATAGTATTTATTGTCAAGTCCTAGTGAAAAGTCATAGTGAAAGTCTTAGTTGTAGTTTCCCAGTTTAAGTTTAGATTTTCCCTGATTTTGCATTGCTTCGTGTCTGTGAGTGTCAGCCCCAAAATAAAGGTTAAGCTCAGTTTGGCTCCTCATCTGTGTCTGGGTCCACCTCACTCATTCCACTCGGTCTGCCCCGCGGACCGTGACATTGCCTTAGCTGATAACTTACTGTTCCAACCTCTAGTTTAAATATGGTCGCTTGTGGCTGTAAAATAAGTTACATTTACACTGAGCTAGGAAAAAAAAAAAAGTGGAGCACTACACACAGTCCCCACCACCGTGCTGCAAGACCACATGAAAGAGACTATTAGCGGCTAATGTTGGAGTCTGTTAGGGGTTCACATGGCCTCTCCAACCAGTGTGACACCACCAACAACAGTCCTATAAAATGTCAATTACTATTATTACTCTAGAAATGGAAGAAACCATTGCATTTAGGTAACAATGGACAAGACCAAACCGACTGGTTATAAAGTGCTAATATTGTAACAACTAGCTTCTATGTGCTTTCATCCTGCCAGCTACGCTAACAAGACAAGCTCCCACATTAAACTCAGCTGCACACACTACACCACTCTGCCTGCTAAGTTAACTAATATTAAACATCAAACTATACAAAAAGAAATAATGTGATGCTAGTGGAAGTCACATTATTCACGTGTCTCTCCCTTACATTTTAGACAACACTATCATCATTTAGTTATGCATCATTGTATTTTTCATTGCTATTACCTGTTCCGCTCACCATGCTCTTATTTTTCTCCTCTACCTCTTTTAAAAGTATTTTTTTCCACTTCTAGAAGGAAAACTCCTCTACATTATTATTTAGAGGCTGTTGTTGTTTTCATGGGGCCCCATAAGCAGATCAGATCTCCACAGATTGCCACTGTTATACCTTCATCTGTGCTCAGTCATCAGTCAGTCAGTTTTCAGAAAAACAAAACATTCAGATGAACAGAATCAACTTTCTGGATGCAGCACTGCTATAGTTACTGCAGTGACCTAGGACTCCTGCCTCACCTGGTGCCAAGTGGTGTCTGTGCTGTTTAGGTCTGTGCAAACTCTATGAGAAGTTACTGTGCGGCATCAAATATAAAATGTAACAGACTGAACTAAAATATATAAGTAGATTATTATAAATTATTGGAAAACCCTAAAAAATGTGAAGAAATGGACAAGCAACTCTTTGCCTCCACTACAATTTACATCAACTGAACTAAGGGGTACAGAGGTCTAATAAAGCTCTTGTGAAGTCACGGCCTTTAATGATAGTATAAACATTGATAATTCACACAGACAAACAGGGTGCAGAGGGTCCTGAGTGGTCATGGGAAGACAACTGTGTTCACACTGAGATTACTTCCTGTGGGATCCCTTAGCAACAACTTTTTTCTACCCTCTGCTCCTCTTTCTCCATCTGTTGCCATTTACCCTGCTCTCTCATGTCACAGTCATCAAGTCATGAATATCAGTGCCATGTGTTAAACAGTGCAAGAAATAGCATGAGAGATTATTAGACGAAGAGGATGGGAGAGGCAGACGACAAAAGTGTGTGTGCTCACCTGTAGTATTAGCAGCATCTGTATGATGGAGGGAGGAACTCGGGCTCGGGGCCGAGAGAGCGCCTCGTCCAGTTTCAGGTTGAGGGTGATGGTGTTCCTGAAGTGAAGAAGAGCCAGCTGACGGACTGATGGCTCCTTTCCCTGATGACATATACACATGTTTCAATGTGATGAAGGCCTATAATTGGAGTATTTGATTGCAAGAATGTGTACCTGTACAGGATAGAAGATGGCCTGCAGCATGGACAGAACATCACAGAAGAAGAAGTCCCACGTGTCAGCCAGAGAATCCAACAACTTCTGACCTGCGATACAACCAGGCAGATAAGTTATAAAAGTATCAAGACTGATGGGTAGATGCAGTAAATGAGATATTGTGGATTGTGGAAAGCATGCTTAAAGGACTATGCATAAAAGTGGCTGTAGTTTCCAAATAGTTAATGCAGTACTTTCAGCTGAATTCCTTGAATTCAGCTGAAAGTTTGAACTATAATCAAGGCAGAGGCACAGAGGCAAAAGATCAAAAAAATGTGTCATTGCAAAAATACTTATTGACCTATAAAACACAGATAATCCTGATACCAACTACAGCTTTGTTCTTTTATTTCTTGTGGGACATTTTTCTGCATATGTGCACACACACACACACACACACACACGCACATGCAAGCCTTCTTACTAATTGACGTAAAGGATCACTTCCTGTCTGGTTTTGTGATGACGGTTCTGTCACACAAATCTGTCACTATCAGAGTGTGTGCGTTATATCAATTCACCAGTGCTTCAAATAAAGGTCACACATTTACCACAGTACAAAATACCTTTCTCTCACTCTACCTGTGTGCATGCATCAGTGTGTGTTTCTGTGTGTCCTTGTGCAGAAAAATGCCACAATCTTACCAGTCAAAGTAATATTTAACTAATGCAGTTACCACTGCATCTAGAATTTTCTTTAGTAAGATATTATTTGGCCCTGTTTGAAACCATTAGAGACTAGACTTGTGTCATGTTAAGATAAAACACTAATCTCGGACTTCCCCTGAAACAAACTACTGGTAGTGTGAACACCTCATCAAAGCTAGAAGGCTTTGTCGGCTATGAACAAAGGAGTTGAAACTAAAGACTCAGCAAAGAATTTTGATGTAGAATTTTTTTACCATGGTGAAAAAATTTCTCTGCAAATAAACAAGTAACCTAGATGACACGAAAGGTTGTTTTTATTTCCTATTAAAATGAAGGATACACAATTTACTTGAGAAGGAGATACAGGTGGTGTTAAACGTCCAGCTAATACACATTTTTGCAATTTTTAACTATATTTCTGAACTTGCTCTTTTCTTGAGTTTCTCCCTGGTAATTGGCTCTGCTATATCAGAGCTTTAGACATGTACAGTCATATGAAAAAAAAAAAGTTTTTCCTGTGCTGTTAAAAATAAATAAAATGTTTAAAAAAAATGGGCTTTGAGTGGATCGTTGCAACATTTTGATTCTTTTCTTTTTCAGCCAATCTGTTGCAGATTTGCTGTACTCGGGATCATTCCATGACCCACTTTTGTCTAAGCTTTAGCTGTTTGTTGAACAGATGGTCTCACATTTGACTCTAGAATACTTTGGTATACAGAGGGGTTAATGGTCAACTCCTGGTCCTGGTCCTGGCTGCAAAACAAGCCCAAATCATCACCCCTCCACCACCATGCTTCACAGCTGGTATGATGTGTTTGTGCTGATATGCTCCGTAGACTTGTAGTCAAGACCGCCTAAACCAAGACCAAGACAATACCAAGACCAAGACCAAGACAGACCGCGTCAAGACCAAGACAAAGTCGAGACGACACCGAGACCGAGACAAAAAAGACTTTCTTAACTTTTGTGTGCTGTTGAGGACTGACATGACGGTACTGACATGGCCTTCTGCGCATGACACATTATCGAACGTTACGTTGTGTGTCATGGTGGATACTGTTGACTCCAAATCTCCCGACCACTATGTTGATCTGAGACGGCAAGACCAAGACAGCGAGACCAAGACAAGACCGAGGGATCCGAGACCAAGACAAGACAAGACAAAGACCACGTAAAAGTCTCTTGAGACCAAGACCGGTCTCGAGACATCCAACTCTAATGCTCCGTTTGGTTTTCTCCAAACATGGCGAAGTCCATTATCTCCAAACATCTCCACTGTTCCAGAAGTCATGTGGTTTGTTCAATACAACTTTGCAAACCTAAGCTGTGCTACCAAGAGACTTTCTCCTGGCAATCCTTCCAAACAAATCTTACTGTGATGAACTTTAACATTTAATATGAAGCCTACAGAGGCTGTAGCTCTTTTATTGGGTGCTTTTTTTTTCAATTTCCCTCAAAACCTGTGTTTGTGCCATTCTTATCCAAACTAAAAACTTACAAACTTGCATATTTAGAGATTTTATCCATGTAAATTTGCTCTGACATCTCACAGCTTTAAAGAAATATTTTATAAGGTTAAAGAGACAACACTGATGTTATTTTTACCCTTTTATGTCTACATTTTAAGCTTGTAATCAAACTGTTGAAGTCTCTGGCAGCCATTTCTTTATTCAAAACATGATATACCATCATAGAAATAAAGGTTCAAATTTCTCACTCTGTATATACGTTCCACTTTCTGTCTATTTTCTCAATAAGTTGCGCGTACCTTCATAGAAGCGAATCTTGTCCCTCAGAATGACCATTCCTTTGGTGAGCAGCTGGTTCTGAAGGTACTCAGTAAAGAAGGAGCCCAGCTCAGTCTTCAGCAGTTGCCTGCAATGGTTATAATAACAGCACATGAGTGGATACGTGACATGAAGCGATATGCTTACAGTCACACATCATCAGCGATACCTCCTTGGAAATGAACCAGATGTAATGAGTTTGCAGAATGCTGTGTTTACGGAGCATCAGACTCAGGAAATGAGAAAAGATGCTGCTCACACTGCATACATAACATCTGGAAATTTCAATAAAACTTTCCACAGTTAGAAAAGGCTAACACTGGCTCAGTATGATGATTGAACATCAGCAGCTCAAAGAACAAACACTGTGTGATTAAATACACTAAAATGACAGATGCTGCATTTCCATCTAATTTCAAGGTTTCAGTGTCTCTTCTTTAAAGCAATTTTAAGGTAAATCCAATTTATGAACAGTATAACATGCCTGTGTTAACTTGCAAGCAAATTTATATGTGTTTCAGGTAGGAAGTATTCTGGTGCAGTAAGGTAAGATGGGAAATCACAGCTTTAGCAGTGATAATTTACTCAAATATTCTAAAATACAAACCAGCTGAGGGTAAAGTTCAGGGTGCTGGTGTAAAGGCCAGCAAGAGACATAAAACTAGACAGCTAACCTGACACCTTCATTCAGATTGTAGAGTTCATTTTCTCCCAGATCCTTCCTCTGAAAAACTGAGATTACTGCGTTGTGGATGCTAGAAATAAACACACAGAGAGGCGAAATGCATTTAGAAAGAGTGACACACATACATGCATTTATTTTATTTTAATTGTGCTGTCTGAACAATCGGTGAGCTCTTGAAGCCACCTCAAAAGCCACTGGTTAAAAATAAACTTTGAAAAGGTTTCTTTACCAAAGGGAGGCCATTGGAAAGGTAAAACATACTACAGCGAGACGGGCACGAACTTTTTTGACTGAAGGTTTGCGTCCAGTTTAATTTGTTCACATAGCCTTACAGCCACCCAGCAAACTGACAGCTCTTGCTTTCTACTCTGTGCTGTTTAGTGTTAAATAAAGCAGGAACACCATTAGAAACAACCATACAAAAGAGTGAGAAGAAAGAAATCCAAAGAAAAAAGAAACCTGCGAGTCAGAACGGGAAAAAAGGAGGAGGGAGTGAGGAAGGGATGGATAGATGGAAATAAAGTGTGGTAGTGATGGACCCTGAGGGAAGAAGGCAGGCAGAAAGAGCTGATGTCCATGTGTGTATATGTATTTTCATGTGTATGTGAAAGGAGACTGTCCTATTCATAGCACGGACAACAGCACCGACAGAGCTTCCCACTAGTGGAGGAAACACATGCAAAAGCACTTGTTCATGTAAAAATGTGTGATGGCTCATCCGCTAACAAAATAGAGTATTCACTAAAAAATAAACTGGCGTTGTTTATAATAGACAGGGCTAACCTGTTCCAGGTGGCGTTAGCCCCGGCCCTCCTCTGCTGGGTCCCTTTGTCCCTGCTGCTCTCCTCTGTTCCTCCCTTCTCCCCACCTCCTGTTGGGGTTTTTGCCTGGGAGAGGTCAGTCAGACTGGAGGACGAGCCGGTCCCCAACCTCAGTTTGTTATGGAGGCTCCTTGAAAGCCAATAGTAAGACAGAGAAAATGCTTATAAGCACCAACTTTCATTTCTTACGTGTACTGGAAAAGATGATGTGAAAAGCCTTATTTGTGCAAGTCATCTAAATGAATTCATTTCATTTCCTTAAATATTGCTGGAAAATGGGAAATAGGTGCAGCAATGTATTGCAATTTAATGTGCAACCATTTATGGATATATACAGAGTTTATACAATTCTAACAAGTCTAAAAGTCAATATTTGGTGTGAACTCTCTTAGGAAAGATTTCTTGTAATCTCTCTACAAGAAAAAGTTCTCCAGATTTCCTGAAGGATATTCAAAGCTTTTCTCTGGCTGCCTTTTTCTCTATTCTCTGTTGGGATGATCCCAGATTGCTTCAATAATGTTGAGGTCCGGGCTCTGGGGAGGCCAATCTATGACCAAAAATGTTCCCTTGTGTGTTTTCCTGTCCAGGTTTGCTTTTACTGCATTTGCAGTGTGATTGCGATCACCATTGTGCCAAAGAACTGTTGCCAATTTTCCAGGAGGTATTACATGTTGGATCAAAATCCGATGGTACTTTTCTTTGTTCATAATTCCATCAGCTTTGACATCATCTCCAACACCGCTGGCTGAAATGCACCCCCAAATCATGACAAAGCTTCCACCGTGTTTTGCAGCTGGATGTAGACACTCACTGTTGTACCTCACTCCTAACCACCTCACCAAAAATGTCAAACTGATTTTCAGTCCAGTTCTTGTGCAATTTGGCATTCCTCAACTTTTTTCCCTCCTGTTTCCCTTCCAGAAGAATGGCTTCTTTACAGCCAACCTTTTACATGAGAACATTTCTGATGAGGTTTCAGTGAATTGCAGACAGATCAACTGAAAGGTCAGATGCATTTCTCAGCTCCTATGTCACGTCTTCTTTTTTTTTCCATATTTTTTAAGGACATGACTTTCAAGTACAGTTCATCGGCTGTAGATACGTTTTAGGCCGGACACTTGTCCCATTTGTCCCATTTCCTCAGGAGACACTGCACACTGTGCCAAGATATGTTTTCAGCTTCCAGGTGTTTGGGAATACTATGGAATATTATTTTATGCCTGTCAAACTGTGTCATATTTGGCCTTTTTTTGTAGATTCAAGTAAAGAAATTGAACCGAATTATGTGCTTGTGTGACAAGCTGTTAGTAAAAAAGTGCCTAAAGATGTCATTTAAAATTGGTTCTTTGCTAATACACCTGTTATATATAGACCCAACACTGGTTCATCCTTTAAGTTAGACTATTTTTTTATGCTTGAATACTTTATAGATCATACTTTGTTAAGAAGCTTAATAAAAACAATCCTCTGAAAATAGCCAGGTACAAGGACTGGACTGAAAATGTAGCAGCTACATATTACAAATACAAACACATGTATGATCTTCATTTTGGCATATGCAAATTAAAAGCTGTTATACTGTAAAATGTTACTTTGCTACACAAAGGGGGGAAAATATGAAAGTATCAGCTGCTGTGCAAATACACTTCAGTCATTTTCCAGATTTTGATGGCTTTCAAAATTAGCATTTAATAACAGGTGATTGCTTTTTATTAGCCATCTGTTAATGTTTACACTAGCTTGGGAATGACACTGCTTTTCAAACACCGAGCAAAGAGATGGGCGCCAGTCAAACAGAAGGATAAAAATAAACAGGGAGAACAGAGTGGGGAAAGACCTGGGAGTAAGAAGCTCAAGAAGAGAGTAAGAAACAGGGTGTGGATAAAGGTATATAACACATGCCGGATCAGGTGCACAAAAAGCAAACAAAGCACGTCGATAGTAAAAAAAAAGAAGAAGCAGAGATTGAAACCACAGACATTACAAAGATAAAAGAAGGGTGGGAGGAGTGTACAAAGAGGTAGATGAAGAGGAAAAGGTGCTTTAGAGATAGTAAGAGTGCTCTGAGTCTTTTTCTGCAAATGAAAGTGTTAATAATTGGATTTTAAATATACTGAAACTCTAGTAAATTAACCCACGGGAAACTCAACAAACAAACAAAGTGCACACGTCCATTTTTGGGTAATGTCTATCAAACATTTAATCAGTTACTTCTGAATTTACAGGTGAATCGAAAATTTAAAAAACACCTTTAAATGGCAGTCACATTTAGATGTGTTTGCATTATACATAACTACTACAATACTGTGTTTTGTAATATCCAGCAAAAGAAATAAATCTTTCATGTTTAGCAAATATGAAAAACCTCAAATATACTTGCATGTATTGTACTTACTCTAGCAACTGAAAAGGTACCACATATCCCCACTCCATGACTGTGACATGAAAGAAGGCCTGTCTCTGTCTCTTCTCATTTCCTTTTCACTTTCCCTCTCTCCCACCGTCACTCTTTGTGCTCTTCTCTACCCACTCCTCTCTCCCACTTTACCGCTCTCCTTCTTATTCTCCCTTTGCCAGTCAGTGCCAGTTGGTCAGCATGTGACCCTGTGAGCTTTTGTGTCAGGCGAACAAAGGAACCCTTTGAGGTTCGAATGGTGCCTAGAGGCAGAGGAAGGATTTAAAGGTGACACAGATTTCTCTTTACCTTCCACTCGCCTCCTAGAGTGTGGGAGAAGCTGTAGTCAAGCTGTAAATACAGACTAATGACTCTATTTATTTAATATTGAACCTTCAGTATTTTTGGTATTCTCCATACTGAATGATCGGTAACTGGCGGACACATTGATATGAAAAGAATTTTAAGAAAGTGCGAAAGCTCACGAGAAAAAAAGGAATGGAAAATCTGAGCCAAGGATAAATAAATAAGGAAAAGGAGATGGAAGGTATAGTTGCTGTTGGTCCATCTGTCAAATTGAATCTTAGTTCAGCTCCGCATAAATGGGTCAGAGCGAGAAACTGGAGCCCTGGGCTCAGTCACACATGCAAAAAGACAGCACACATCCCTGTGCAGAGTTCACGTCAAAGTCGGGGCGACTTTTTAAGTTTAAGTTCAGAGCTGCACCTCTGAAAGAGCGAAATTGAATCTACACACACTTGAGCCAAAAGCTTCCTCCTGAGAAATGGATGATGCAGAAGATAAAACACAATAGTGAGGCTCACAATAACAACTTAACTACACATGGTGTCAATTGTGCTAATGGAAAAAGGTATTTACTTTATAAACGAAAGGATGCTGACATAACTTGGAGGTAAAAAACTTTTTTTTGGCACTGAATCAACAGGACGAGCTTAAAGACAAATAGCTGCCCTCTGATTACTAAACAATGGGGACGTTTGAATGAGTGAAAGCATGAATGAGGTCACTCAGGAATGTGTGTGTGTGTTTTTCACTTTGATCGACATTTGTGTGTCTCAAAGGATGGAAAAAATGGAACTCTGTGTAATGAATAGGACTTGCTGCTGAAGAGTGTGTGTGCGCGTGTGTGTGAGTCTGTGTGTGTGTGTGTGTGTGTGTTACCTTCTAAATGAGCCCTCTCGTTCCATGTTAGTCTCGACAGATGGCTAGCAACCACCCTGAAACGGCCACTGAAGAATCAACATCTGAAAAAAAGGAAACAAGAAGGATTATTAGGTAAAAAATATATATTTTGTCAGCTAATATCAGCGACTTTTAAGCCACTTAACTTCTGTAAAAATTAGAAAACTGTATTCAGTTTTAATTTAATGAAACCTCAGTAAACAGATCTTTATAACAGAGCACATATTGACATGTCACAGCAGGAGAACACAGAGGAAAACACTAACAGTTGTTTTAATTTCACTCCCCGAAATATTTAAACTTGCTACAGAGTTTTTTGTTACAGAATTGCTGCAGATTTTTACAGAGTGGAATCTGTGTGGCGTGTACAAGACAAAGAGACTGTGACACCCAAATACTTCAGCTCAGGACAGCGATATGAAATAGGTACGATATTTTGTACTTTTCCTAATAAACAGGAATTAATAGAGTAAGTAGTCTCAAAAGTGCTCATAATCAAATGCACTTGATCAACTGATCATCAGTAGGTGTGGCCACATATGTAACAGTAGTAACAATCTGGGAAGGGTTGTAACATTATTTTCAAACAATTTAAAGTCCAACGTTCTGCAGTAAGAAAGATTATTCACAAGTTGAAAACAGCTGAGATAGCTGCCAGTCGTTCCCTGGAGTGGACATCGCAGCAAATTTCCCCCAGTGTCAGACTGTGAAATGCTTAGAGAAGCTGCAAAAAGCCCAAGAGCTACATGCAGTGAGACTCTAAAGGCCTCATGTAGCATGTTAAATGTTAAAGCTCATGACAGTGCAAGTTAAAAATAAATAAATAAAAAAGACTGAACAAGTGTGGCTTGTTCGGAAGGATTAAAGGGAGAAAGTCTTCTCTCTGAAAATGGCAGCATAACACTTCTGGATCTGGAACAATGCCCTTTGGACTGAGAAAATTAAAGTGGAGAAGTCTGCCCACAGTGAAAAGCACCACATGTATCAGTAAAAACACCTCATACCAAATGTCAAGCACGGCGGTGGAAGGGTGATGGTTTGGGTTTGTTGTGCAGCCACAGCACCTGGGCACTTTGTAGTCACTGAGTCAACCGTGAACTCCTGCCAAAGTATTCTCGAGTCAAATGTGAGCCCGTCTGTCACGCAGCCAAAGCTTGGGTGAAATTGGGTCATGCAACGGGACAATGATCCAAGCACAGCAGCAAATCTACAAGAGAATGGCTAAAAAAGAAAATAGACAAGGCACTGCAATGGCCTAGTCAACCTAACTGAAATGTTGTGGTGGAACCTTAAGAAGTTGTGCATAAACGGATGCTCACAAAACCTCAATGAACTGAAGCAACGCTGTGAAGAGGAGTGGGCCAAAATTCCTCCACAACGACAGAAGACTAACAGAGTCATACAGAAAACAATTACATCAAGTTATCGCTCCTAAAGGGGATTCCATATTGTTTTTAATGATGGTGTGTGCTTTGTTTTTCCACACACAGCTTCTGCATTTTGGCTTCATTTTGTTAAGTAAAGAATGACACAGTGTAACATGTCATTTGTTGCATTTAAATAATCTTAGAACTTGGTAAGTACCAGGTGTTTTTTTTTAATAATATCTCGAAATGTAAAAAACTTAGAACTGAGAAAGGGTGTACTTTCTTTTTCACGTTACCGTAAAACAGTTCTCAGACAGATAAACTCACTGATACCCGCCCGACTAGCGAAGCAGACACACTATTCTAATCAAATTACAGTAAAGTGGTTGAGACAGACATTTGATCCTTCCGCAAACTCAAATGCCCCTGTTTTCTCTCTCTCTCTCTCACACACACACACACACACACTCGGCTAAAAACATATTAAAACAGTATTTGGTGACACACAAACTCTCTCTCACACACACACACACACAAATAGATAGAATGTCACACTTGATACATCAGGCAAGTCAACTTCAGTCAGCTTTATCCTCACCTATCCTGAAACCGTTTTAAAAGTTTCAAGTTTTGAGCATCTTTTTATAAAACACTATGGAGCTTCAAAGAAAAATAAATAAATAAAGTATATAGTTTTGGCTAGTTTCATGTGTAGTGCAGGTGGGGATTAGGTGAAACAGAGGTCATTATCAGGGTAATCATGACCTATTTAAATTAAAACACAGGAGCAATAACTCTCCAGTGGTTCGTCCTTCAGTTCCTGGAAACTGTATTTGCCGCTATGCAATATACACCATGATCTTTTAGTGCCTGACAGCTGCAGTTAAATGAACTAGCAAGGCTTTCATAGCTATCATATTTTCATTGTTTTATTTTTGACTCATTTTTACATGAAGCACACGGTCAGTAAGAAATCAAGGTCAAACAGCTAGGAGGCCGGAAAGTCACCACTTTCAGTGTCAGAGCTGCTAATGTTAATGTATGGTTAAAATCCAGTGAGTAGAACAGTCACAACTTCCTTTGATGGCTGTCTATGGCTCACAGAGGGTCTGGTAACTTACACTTGGCCGTGCTCTTGAAAATGTATCCGAACTGAATGATACACATGAACCTAGGCTTAAACCTTGGTCTGCAAGCACTCCTGTCTGCTTCTGCCTCTTTCTTGCACCACAATACAGAGTGATATAATGGCTTGCTTAGGGGCACAGGGACTGTGGTTTCATGGACTGTGGTTATGAGGGCTACAGAGCATTTCTCATTCAGCATCTGGTCAGTATTTCATGAGCACTGCATGAAACAAAACCATCCCTCTCCCAGTCATTTAAAGCCTGACCTCTCTCTGTGTAAAGCCTCCTCCTTTACTCTCACTAACCAACAGACAGTTTGGACTAAGTAGATATCTGGGGCCCTAGTGCTGAAAATTAACACCCTTAATCTGCTTCGACTGGAAAATACACACATGCACACGCACATACAAACACAACACGGGCACACATTTCTTTCTGCAGAATGGCAGCACAGCAGGGAAATTACAACCCTTGCACCAGACAAGTGCTGAAATAAATGTCTGGGTCTTGCAGCAGGTTTGTCTGTTGCACTAGCCACTCTGGCAGAAAACCAAACCACAAGCTGGAGGTCCTGATGTATATAAAAAAGGAAACCACGGGTGTATATTTGCTTAAGAAGTATCCTGCTCTGACAAGCACTCATCAAGACAGGGTGTCCTGTCATCCCGTGGGCAGCTTGTATGCAATACGGGTTTAAAATATGCAATACGCAGAAATAGGGGACCATGGCGCGTAAAGATAGCCCCTGGTAGGAAAGCATTTAAAGGAGAACCCATAATTTTATACCATATCGTATTATATGGGTTACATATATGGGTTACAATATCTGAGACGAGCTTGCTATATATTGTATTTGTTCTTCTCTCGTTACAAACCACGAGCAGCTAGTGGATAACACCTCTTCTTAACTTGGGTTAGAGCAGGTAATACTCACTTTTGCAGACGTCTTCCTCGCTCCATTAAAGCAAGTGCTCCTTGAGTTTAAATGGCGTAGCAAAGCTAACGGTAACTCCAGCTTTTCTGTGAGGACTGGATTTCCACAGGATGGCAAATAACAGCGCACCCTTCCAACTTGTCAGCCCAGACAGGAGCGCGTAAAGGTGGCGCACGCGATCCTAAAAAGATCCGATATGTGGATCAGACAGCAGCCAGCGTGAGCTGTGAGCTGTCAGTGCGGTTTAAGTCACTCTCCGACAGAGAGAAAGAGAGGGAGGAAGTGAGAAACCGAGAGAGAGAAAGAGAGAGAGAGAGAGAGAGGAGGAGGAGGCCGGTGTGTGTGTGTGTGGGTGTGTGCGTAAATGCTTTGTGTGTGCAAGGGTCGGTAGAATATGGAAAATGTTTGTGATTTAGCGTGTGTGTGCCCGGAGTGTGAACTACACACACAAAACACCTACAGGTAGGCCTACATGGCATGCACGTGTACTCCCACTGGTGAAAAGGGCCGAGGCTTGATCTTTTAAAGATTCCACTCCTTTGATTGTCGGACACTGAAAAGTTTGCACGGGGTGCAATAAAAGCCTTGCAAATTCGTCCATTTGCAAACATATTCATAGCTTTTTATTGTAAGAAAAATGATAACCTGTTGGTGGCAACAAAGGAAAGTCAGAGGATCTCATTTAGATGCACTTTGTGCAGACAACTGATAAAGAAAGAGAAACCTGAACTTAATGCAACTTTTTATGCCACATTAGAGTCAGCTTTGTCAGCTGGTTGCAAACTTTTTTATGAAGTCCCATCATGTTTAATTCATAGTGAAATAATTCACAGCCAAACTAATACAAAAGCAACCTGCTAAAAATTACAGGACATTTGTGCTTTTACCACCACTGGACTGACAAGGCTACTCAGCAGCTACATTGGCTTCTGTGTGGAGTAATCAGCACTGCCTTGGCCCATTAGCATCACTCATATCTAATGTACAGATCAGTGCATTAACCACAGAGCTCAGTGTTTCACATCCAGCAAACTGCAGTCTGTTTGCAGGCATTCAACTCCTACTGACAGTGCATCACACTCGCATGCAGGTAAGATCTTTTGTTCTCACCCTCCCCTCCCCCTGTAATAAGAAGCAGGTTTATAACAGCAAAGTCAACAGGTCAAGGCCAGATTGTTTTTTAATGGTTGTTTGGAGCATAAAACCCCCACACAGAGCCACAGTGACAAAGTTCACTAATCAGATAACATTACATAAACAAGGTTTACAGTCTGTATTGAGCCACAAATACAGTTTTTCACCAATATCAGTTTCAAGTCACCACAGAATGTGCTTTTGATCACCCGTGTGTGGCCGTACCTGTAGTGAATGAATGACACAACTTCTTGTAGTTAGTGAGTGTTGGTTTAGAGACATTCCTTTAACCCAGTGTCATAACATACGTCCACAAAAACCAGACACCTGCTTAGTTTGGACGTGCATTTGGATATCGGTGTATCTAAATGTGTATTTTGACACCAGTAAGTACAGGCTGAATGTTGTGTTTCAGAAAACTCCGTCATCCTTAGCATCCACATAAGCAATGGTATTATTCTTTGCTATTTTCTATGATTAATATCGTTCTTTTTAGAGTGTGATTGGACTCGCTTGATGCTTTTAACTCTTCCACTCTTTATATGTGAACCTGCTCCCCCCCCCTCGCTCTTTCACACCCTCTGCCTTTTGTTTTATGCCTGTCATTTCACACTTTTACAAAACACTTTCAACACTTTATTTTAACTAAGGAAGCTGTTGGGTCGAAAGACCACAAAGCACACCGTAAGAATCTTTCCGAAGCTACACAGGATATGAAATACATTTAGTTTATTTCTTCAAGAGAAAAAAAAAAGTCTTGCACTGTTCCTTATATGTGTGAAACCTGAAAGCTTTGGAACAGGTAACTCACACTTCCCTGGTCTTCATTTTTCATTTCCTCTCTCTCATGCACTTTATAAATAGTTTCTTGCTGAGAAACTATCTTCCGTAACAACTGTAACAACAGTGACAGCTTCCCCATCATGGTTTCCTTTCCCTAACCTTGGCAAGTGGAGGGTGAAATTAAAAAAATCGAAAAAGCCTGAGGAGGACTGAAGAAGGGCTGAATTTGTGCTACTTAACTGGCTTTAGCTTGTCCCTGCAAGCCACTTTGCAACCCACCTCTGCAGTGGTTTATCCTGACCTAATTATTGTCATGTGTTTCCAATGATGCCTGCTCTGCAAACTGAAATACCTGTTTTAACAATTTTAGTTTGGGCTAACTATTTTGTGATTTTATAAAAGTTCAGAGAGGCAACATCTTAACATGGTCTAACATGGATGAAATCCTCAACACAATCTACTAATGTAACACTCTTCTGAAACTACATGTGTACAAATAGTCTTAAAGAATGAAAAGACAAATACTATGGATGCAAATCACATTTTACAATACAATATAACCCTGTTTATATTAGTAGTGAAGTCTAACTCGGAAGTCCATCTGTATAGAGGCAGTGTTTGCTTGTGTCAAGCTCCATCTCCTCTAGTCTATTTGAGCCAACACAAACAAACAAACACACACAGCACACATAGGAAAAGTTCTTTAAAGCACAGGTGAACACACACTTTTACCAGAATTAGACTGAAATACTCAAACACGCACACGGACAGCAGACTAACTAGGGCACTATTTACCCTGCATAAACAGATAGGACAGGCGAAAAGCTGCCCACAGACCAAAGGGAACAGCAGCGGGAACTTAATGTTACGTAATGACATTAACGACTCCACTTATGAGCCCACATCACCCAGTGCAGACCCGCAGCCTCTGCTTACACGGCTACATGATTACAGGTAAACACAGGAAGGTTACAACATCATTCCTCGTGCACCAAAAAAGACAGAGATTTATCTTAAAACTAGAAAAAACGCTGTCAATGCGAGAAACAAAATGATCTATTTATTCATGATTTCAATTTAAAGTTTTTTCAGCTTTAATAAACCTACTCAAATTCACCTGCCTGTCCTTGTTTCAATCTGTGTTATCTGCAACATTATAAATGGAAAAAAATATCTTTAACCTGCCTTCAGTACCGCAGGGCAAGAGTCCTTATTTACCCAGATCACAAGCCGGCTTGGGTGTTCCACTTCAGTAGCGTCCCAAGGTGTAGTTACGAGGTTAAATGCTTTATTCAAGGGCAGCTGAAGATAACCGGAAAGCAACTGACAGCTTAAGAAGTGCAAGATTGAAGACACTATTATATAATTTCAGCTTGTAGGCTAATTAAATGACTGATTCTGGTATAAAATGTGTTATCTAAAAACAAAAATTAACTTTTCTAAACATATACATAATTACTGGATGGACAAAGAAAGGAAACCATTGGTGTTTTGGCCAAAAGTGACATGAAGCCAACAGAAACAGACCTTGATTATATACTAAGGGAATGTTTGCGGTAATAGAGAATACAAAGGTGACCACTGTTGAGTAAACACACAGACGTTTTTTTATGCTATTATCAAAAACATATACGCTTAAACTGTCATGGAATAGCTCTTTATCTTACACTGGTAGGTCCTGCTACAGCACTAGCATGATACTAATGAGCTGAGTGTTTCTCTGTTATTATACTATCACAAATATTTGGCTTTATGTATTATCTGTTTAACTGTTTAGTTGTGGAGCATGCATTTTGACTTTTTAATATGCACGGCTGGCATTGTTAAACAGTTTCTTAATGTTGTAGTTTAATATATAAAGTTTATATGAACACATTTACTTTTGCTGTCATCTGATATTGTGAAAAGGTCTGACTGTCTTTCATTTAATAAAGCTCGGCAAACAATGACCACTTCCTGCTTTGTGCTGCAAAATTTCCCAGAAGGGCTTTGAAAATTAACCTGGTTGCACTTTGCAAACTGATGGTGCAGTCAGTGACTCCTAGGCTGACTTGTTATCTGTGGTTGTCAGTGTGGTTCACCTGTGGTTTAGATAAGCCTTGACATATAAAGTTATTCCATAAAGCTTGCTTATCATTTTCGAGTTACACTAAAACCTTTACAATCACAGGAACATCGTAGGAAACTGTTTCTAGAAGTCAAACTGACAGCTGCAGTTACAACCCCAACCCTAAAAATGTCGGGACGCTGTAAACGCTGTGTGCTATTTCGGCTATTTCTTCTCACCGTAAAGACAGAGTGTGTTGCTATCACACAAATATTGAAAACACTGACAGAAAAAGCTTCTGTGGCTCAAGATGCACATCAGGAAATAGAAGCCACAGGTGACACACCCATTGCAATCATTATCTCACCTATTTGGTCCAGAGTTAGACGCTTTATGAACTGTTGGATGTATTTCCATGACCTTTGGTGTAGTTTTAATCTAAAATCAGCTTGCTAGCGTTCAGCTCTAAACACTGCAGTGACTAAACCCCACACGAGTTCTCAGACAAAATAGTTTCTGTATTACATAAATTGGATTGTGGGTGTTGACTGCTTGCACTGGCTTGCAATATCACTAGAATCAACAAACCAATTAAGATAAAAGATTTGACACTTGTGACAGTTAGCTGGTCGGTAGCTGATGATCCCCTTGCCTTGACAGCAACATCTGTGTGAATTCATAGCAATATGAAAATTCTTCTTGAATACCAAGGCAGGCATTTCCTCAGCATACAGATAAAATAATCTGACTGGCAAGATAACAAGTAAAGTGTGCAGGGTTTTCTTAAAGACTGTAGGTTCACGCAGGGAAAATCATATCTGAAGTTTATTTTTGTAACATTTACATAAACTGTAGCCTAGAACTGGCTGTTCTCTCAGTGTACAGTCTGTGTAATTCTATCTTCACCCACACACGACATCTGAAGACCCCCACACACGCACATATGCAAACACACACACACACGTGCTTTTCTCTTTTTCCTCACCACCATTTCTCCCCCCTCCCTCTTTGGTCTTTAAAGTGTTTTCTCATTTCATACAACAGAATGAACTCTTGGACGCAAAGCAGACTGCACGCATAAAGAAATGTTCCTAAGTCACGTTTGCTCTGCACTTCAGCTTATTTTTGTTCGCAAATTTGTGCAGCTTGACGGATTTTGGAAGAAGTGGGTTTTTTGGGAGTGTGCAGAACTGAAAGGGATCACTTCTAGTATTTATATGCAATTATGTTGTGTGAGTGAGCAGTTTACACTGTATGCGTATGTTTGCGTGTCTGTGGTCAGATTTGAGTGGGATAGATTTGGAATATAACTAAGTACAGGTATAGTTTTCATTTGATCTGTTATTATAATTATGGCGATAATAATAACATCAGGAATTATATTGTTTCTGAACACTATTTCCTCTGAACCACCTTTAATTCACTGTATATGTATATATATGTAAAACTTTGAAAAATAGCTCATTTTCTTCTGAAAATATCATTACTCACTTACCTTGAACTGTAGCTCAAAACTATTCTTGATAACAGGTGTGAGTCATTAAACTTTCCTGGTGTTCATTCTTTTTAGATCATCTTTAATGGAACAGTGTTACAAACAACCCAATTTCCTGTGTGGTTATTCGTGCTGCCAGCCCACCCAAGCAGTCAGTGATCAGATTTTTCTGATGAGTTCAATTCTAGAGTTATATTGCTTGTATGTTACCAAGAATTAGAAACAACTACCATAACAAATGAAAATCACCACATCGCACCCCCAACTTTAGACATCAAAAGGAACCATAATGTCTCAGTCACACTGGAGTAATAATAGGATGGAAACCTTGTGACTAAAAAAAATCTGTGGTTGCTTCTTTCTTTCTTTCTTTCTTTCTTTTGTTTTCAGCAACCAATTGCAAGTAGATGGTGCTGACCCACCTCAACCTCTTGGTGACCGTCAGGATTGCAATCTCGTCACTCACCAATATGGACTGATTGCAATCAGTCTCAGACAGACTGCCAACATATTCTAATCTGAGTCAGTCTTATGACTCACTCATCTGCAACGTATTTCTTTGCAATCGGGGACTCGACTCTGCTGACCGTCAAACTGGCTGTTACACACTCACAGTGTGTGAAGAAGACCTGGCAAGGGAGGAGTGCCTAGTGGTGCAATGCTGTAACAACGGCTGTCACATCTCCCACCAATAGCAATGATAATTGTTTTCAGCTGAAACAAACGCCTCCCCATCGGGCAATGCTGGAGACAGGGGTTTGTGTCGCCATCCGCTGGGGTCAAGGGCAAGCCTCCCGCACCCGTCTCCTCTGGGCCCTTGCTTACTGGAGCTCACCACCCAGAAGAAGAAGATCCAGGAATAGAATGATTGAACGTTTTATGACGTGGAAGACTCCCACGTCTTTGCCTGCGTCAAACCTGGCTAACCTGTACTTGACCTCCCCGAGCTTCTGTGACACCCAGAGGGGGCCCGTGAACAAGTGAAGTT